>NC_086447.1:172340442-172675442 GCF_028390025.1 Pseudophryne corroboree | reverse complement strand
CCAGATGAAGGACCATAGTCTGCGTTTTTATTGTCTGATGAAAACCATTCCATTTGGAAAGGATCAGATGCTGCAGAGCCCTCGAATGGAACTGAGCATACTCCACCATGTCGAATGTTGACACCATCAACCCCATCACACATATTGTGGCGTGAAAGGATACCCCTTGACTATGTAGCAGCTCCTGAATCCTTGACTACATTTTGGATATTTTGTTGAGAGGTAAAATTATTCTCTGAAGACCTAAATCCAGCACAGCCCCCAAATGAGTCATCCGTTGTGACGGAACTAGAGATGACTTTGCCCAATTTATGAGCCAACTGTGTCTCTGTAAACAAGCAATTGTCTGTTGCAGATGACACTAAAATAATTCCTGAGACTGTACCAGGATTAATAAATCGTCGAGTTATGGAAAAATCCTTATCCCCTGCTGACGGAGATATGATGCCATCACCATTATAATTTTGGTGAATACTTTGGGAGCTGTGACCAGTCCAAATGGTAGGGCCTGAAACTGAAAATGATGCTGGAGGATAGCAAACCTAAGATAGCGCTGATGGGGCAGTGCTATAGGAACATGTAGGTAAACAGCCTGGATATCAATGGACACCATAAAATCCTCCGGCTCCATGGCCAAAATAATGGAACGTAAAGTCTCTATATGAAACTGAGGCACCCAAATGTACTTGTTCAGCACTTTGAGATTGAGTATGGGCTGGAACGACCCATTTGGCTTCTGGACTAGAAAGAGGTTGGAATAAAAACCTTGTCCTTGTTGTGCAGGAAAACGCATAACCGTGAGATACCGCTTCTTGCACCCAGGCATCTGTGGTAGATTGCTGCCAGATCTGTGCAAACTGAAGAAATCAACCTCCCACCCTGGGGTCCACCAGGTAAAGGCCCACACCATCAGGCTGATGACTTATGTTCTGATTTGGAAGCCGGTTCTCTGGTAGCCCAATGGTTTTTTAGCCTTAATAGACTTGACAGATTGAGACTATTTGCCATCACCCTTTCATTTAGCTTTTCCTTGAGTACAAAAGGGCCGAAAAGCTGGAAACCTAGGCTTGGATTTGAGAAAGGAACTTACTTTATTTGAATCTGCTTCTGACTCCAAAACACTGTTTAATTCTTTACCAGAAAGAATATGTCCAGTAAAAGGCAAAGATTGCAGAACCTTCTTGGATTCTGAGTCAGCTTTACAAGTACGTAGCTCTGTGAGCTGCTACTGCTTAGGCTGATGCCTGAGAGACAATTGTTCATTATGTAGATTTTTGCTCTCTAGATGCCATTGAAAAATCATCCTCCAATGCTTCAGCCCAGGCTGCCATTACTTTTGCCATCCAGGCTGAAGCCATTGCTGGTCTTATGCCCCAGACAAAGAGAAAATGGTTTTTAGAAGACCAACTATCTTCCTATCTGTGACACATTTAATGATGTTGAAGATAATGTAGATTTTTGCACCAATCTAATGACATGCGCATCTACTTTGGGAGCCACCTCCCTTTTTAAACAGTCCCCAGCTGGAAGAGGATAATGTGAATTCCATTTCTTTGGAATCCTAAACTTCTTACTAGGCATAACCCAGGCCTCTTGCATAATTTCTATTCAGCTGATCTAACCCAGGAAACTCAGTCCTAACTGTTTTGGGATGTTTAAATAGAGGTGCCTTAGATTTTATCAAAGGCTCTGCTTCCTCCTCTAAGGATAAAATGGCTTTCATAGCACTAATTAGCTCAGGTATGTTCACTGAGCTGAGACCTTCCTCCTCGTCTCTGTATGCAGACCCAGAGTGCGATGAGTCCTCATCCTCCGACGAGTCCTCATCTGAAACATGTGTAGACTGTGAAGATGTTGTTTCATGTCTATGTGATTTACTTACCACCGGCCTTTCAGCCTGCTTTTGTTGAGAGGTTGCCATTCCTGTGCTGGATAAAACCCAGGTGGAAAGTTGCATGTAAGGGTTAATAGTTTAACCTAACCCTGGTATAGGAGCTGGCATTATCCACTCAGCTATACTGGATAATGTCTGTGCAAAAGTAGCCCATGGGGTTTAACTTAAACCTGTGCCTGCCTCGCTTATTTAAGAGGCTTTGGTGAAAGCTAAACATTTTGTACATAATCCATTATGAACCAGATCGTGAGAGGAAAGTGTGTTTTCCTCACCCTTGCCACTCTTAGACATGATAAATAAATCACACACCTGTACAATGTTAACTACACAATTTGTTACTGTAATCACTTTAAATTTTGTTAAAGTGACATACAATCTGACCCTACCCTGCTTTGCACCAGCATTGAGGATCGGAATACGCAGAAAACTGACAGAATTATAGTAAAGTCAGCAATCACACTAACAATCAGTCACAGGTTATACATTAGTATAATAAGTATTATGAGCACATAATCAACTACAAATATAATTCAAGTATGAATGAGAACATATTACTGCCTTACCTTATATAGGAGATTTTTTTTTAAACGTATTCAGTCGCATAGCGACAGAAACCAGCAGCAATAGTTATCAGACTCATATGCATCAGGTACTTATCCAACTATTCATACTCAAAGGTGGAGACTTAGTGCTGTATCACCTGACTCAGGAGCGTGGGATACAGGGAGACTTTACCCCGCTTCCCGGATCAATCAATACGTTACTGAACGCTGAGTGGATCCAGATGCTATTAGTGTACATAACCTCTCCATGAATCTACAGTGAACACAGATGCCCAAGTGAACACAGCTGCCTATGCTGCA
Source organism: Pseudophryne corroboree (assembly GCF_028390025.1). Classification (NCBI taxonomy): domain Eukaryota; kingdom Metazoa; phylum Chordata; class Amphibia; order Anura; family Myobatrachidae; genus Pseudophryne; species Pseudophryne corroboree. Next base: position 172,672,685 of record NC_086447.1, on the reverse strand, counting down.
ACTGGGTCCCCTTACATACACAACGTCTCAGAAGGAAGCGGGAACTCAGTTCATGGCGGGAGACTTGGAGGAAACTAATCATGAACTGGGGGAGGGACGACTAAGGGAGCAAATGATTACTGACTGCTGACATCAACCCTATCAATCGCGGCCTTATACTAATCCTAAAGCCTATGATCCCTAAGGCCTAGTGCTGGTGCACCCGTGGTGGCAGCCGCATCAGGAACTGTTTGGTAGTCTCCTCCTGAAACAGTGCGGCTGTGTCTGTGTTCACCTACTAAGTGGAACCGATGCCATACCTTCTCCCCGTGCTCCCCGTGCTCCAGCCACAGCCTGGTAACTTCTGCTGGACTTTCTAGTACATCCTACACACACGCCCGCTGAAACAGCACTGTACACGTGGGTAAGCAAAGTCGCGACCCAGCAGGGAGTTGCTGGAGCGACTCTTTCCAAGGTACGGATAAGACGCTTTTTAGAAAGATCGCTCAAAAAAATAGTAAAACTGTAAAAATAAAATAAAAAAGCTTATGGCTGCTAAAAACCAGCAGCCCATTAAATATGGCTCCTGCTGCACCAAACATAAAACTGATTTGCCTGAGCCAGGAGGCAGGGATATATGGACGGGCCCATTGCATGCTGGGAGGCCAAAAGCTTGGACCGTTTGGTGCAAATCCGCCGTTGCGTCATCATATCCCATTGTTATCCTGTGGATAACCTGTGGACCCTGCCGGAGGGAAACCCAATGATGGGCGGTGCATGAGATGGATGCTAGAGGTTAAATAGGTCCTCTAGCATCTTTCTCCTGCTCCATGGTTGTCATTTTATATGGCAGGTTCCCCCACAGGCCCCGGTGTTCTCTGTCACTGATGGCCGGGAACTGAAACCCCTTGGCACTGAGCAGTAAAATACCTTGGCAATGAGCATGAAACCCTTGGCGATCAGCAGAAAACTCCTTGACAACAAGCAAGAAACCCTTGGCAATGGACAGGAAGCTCCTTGGCAATGAGCGTGAGACCCCTGGCAGTGAGCAGGGAAACCCCTTGGCAATGAGCATGAGATCCCTGGCAGCGATCAGGGAAACCGCTTGGCAACAAGCATGAGATCCCCAGCAGCAAACAGGGAAACTCCTGGCCACAGCCATAGAACCCAGAGAACGAAACCCATGGCAACGAGCATGGAATCCTTGGCAACGAGCATTAGACCTCTAGCAATGAGCAGGTACAGCAAGTTAAAAGTAATTAGAGCCTTACTGTTGGGCATAATTTGTAAGGGGCATTATTGTGTGTGGGACATAATTGTGCGTGGCATAATGTGTAATGGCCATTACAGTGTGTGGCATATTGAGTAATGATGATACGGTGTGTGGCAAATTGTGTGATGGGCATTATGGTGTGTCATGATGTAATGGGCATTATGATGTGTGGCATAATGTGTAATGGGCATTACAGTGGGTGGCATAATGTGTTATGGCCATCACAGTGTGTGGCATATTGAGTAATGGATGATATAAGTCCAGTGGTACTGCCGTATAATTCAAATGATCCTGACGTATAATTCCAGTGGTACTGGCGTATGAGTCCAGTCCAGTGATACTGCTGTATATGTCCAGTGGTACTGCCGTATAAGTCCAGTGGTACTGCCGTATAATTCCTGTGATCCTGCTGTATAATACCAGTGGTACTGGTGTGTAATTCCAGTGGTATTGCCGTATAATTCAAGTGATCCTGACGTATAATTCAAGTGGTACTGGCGTATGAGTCCAGTCCAGTGGTACTGCCGTATAATTCCAGTGATCCTGCCGTATAATTCCACTGGTACTGGCGTATAAATCCAGTGATCCTGCCGTATAATTCCAGTGGTGCTGGCGTATAAGTCCAGTCCAGTGATACTGCCGTATATGTCCAGTGGCAGGGGCGGGTTGGCCCACCAGGACACCATGACAGATTCTGATGGGCCTGTCCCATACCCCCTTCAGCTAGGCTGATTCACACTCAGGCTGGACTGGCTCACACTGCTTCCAGTACTTGCGGTTCATTGGAATGCAATCCGGAAGTTAGGCTAGAAAAGACTTCCAGGTGCCGCTTGCTGCGAAAAGTGTTGAAGCTGTTCTAGCAATGGAGAACCTGGAGAAAGTTTACCAGCCCAGCAGCATCCTCTCCCTGGCCCCGGTCAAAGGTGTCTCTCCTCCCTGTACTTTGAAACATATAAGTAAAAAAAAGGGGTTTGTAGAATGAAAAATCAATAAAATCAGAAGTAGATTAAAGGCAAGGCTGCAGTGTCAGTAGACACTGAAAGTGGGATAACAGTCGTTGTACATTCAGACGTACAGATGTACATCAGGGAAGGACATTACAGCAGCATATGCATAAAGCCATAGGTAAACATTAGCATAATGTAAAGCAAAGGAGGCCCCAACTGTGTCTATCTCAGAATCAGGACCTCTGAGGAGTGACCCCACCCTCTTGACAGATACCTCCCCCTCAACAGACTCAGTCTCCATTAGGGCTACTTCCATAAATTTCCCGGGCTGGTGTTCAATCCCAATCCGACCCTGTCCAGTGGTACTGCTGTATAATTCCAGTGATCCTGCAGCATAATTCCAGTGGTATTGGTGTATAAGTCCAGTGATCCTGCTGTATAATTCCAGTAGTACTGGCGTGTAAGTCCAGTCCAGTGATACGGCAATATCTGTCCAGTGGTACTGGCTTATAAATCCAGTGCTATTGCTAGATAAATTCCAGTGATCCTGTCGTATAATTCCAGTGGCACTGGCGTATAAATCCAGTGATCCTGCTGTATAATACGCTCTCCCGTACCGCATATTGATATATAACTCCAGAAAAATAATGGAGAACAAAAATTTGGAGGATACAATAGGGAAAGTTCAAGAACCACTTCATCCTAGTGCTGAAGCTGCTGCCACTAATCATGACATAGACGCTGAAATCCCATCAACGTCGTCTGCCAAGGCCGATACCCAATGTGATAGTTAAGGGAATGTAAAATCCAAAAAGCCAAAGTTCAATAAAAAGACCCCAAAAATAAATTGAAATGGTTTGAGGAGAAACATAAACTTGCCAATATGCTATTTACGACACGGAGTGACAAGGAACGGCTAAGGCCCTGGCCTATGTACATGACTAGTGGTTCAGCTTCACATGGCGATGGAAGCCCTCATCCTCCCATTAGAAAAATGATAACAGTTAAGCTGGCAAAAGCCCAGCAAAGTACTGTGCGTTCTAAGATGGTATCACAAATCTCCAAGGAGAGTCCAAGTGTGTTGGCAGTTGTGATGCCTGACCTTCCCAATGCTGGACGGGAGGAGGTGGCTCCTTCCACCATTTGCACGCCCCCTGCAAGTGCTGGAAGGAGCACCCACAGTCCAGTTTCTGATATTAAAATTGAGGATGTCATTGTTGAAGTACACCAGGATGAGGATATGGGTGTTGCTGGCGCTGAGGAGGAAGTTGACGATGAGGATTCTGATGGTGATGTGGTTTGTTTAAATCAGGCACCGGGGAGACACCTGTTGTCCTTGGGATAAAGAAGCCCATTGTGATGCCTGGGCGAAAATCCAAAAAAGCCACCTCTTCGGTGTGGAATTATTTCTCCACAAATCCGGACAACATGTGTCAAGCCGTGTGTTGCCTCTGTCAATCTGTAATAAGTAGGGGTAAGGACGTTAACCACCTAGGAACATCCTCCCTTATACGTCACCTGCAGCGCATTCATCAGAAGTCAGTGTCAAGTTGTGAAACTTTGGGTAAGAGAGTAAGAGGTCCACTGACACCTAAATCCCTTCTTCCTCTTGTACCCAAGCTCCTGCAAGCCACACCACCAACTCCCTCAACGTCAACTTCCTCCTCACTCAGGAACGTCAGTAGTCCTGCAGGCCATGTCACTGGCAAGATTGAGGAGTCCTCTCCTAACCGGGATTCCTCCGGAGGATCCTTGAGTGGTACACCTGCTACTGCTTCTGTTGCTGCTGCTGCTGCTGCTGCTGTTGTTGCTGCTGGGAGTCGATCATCATTCCAGAAGGAAAGTCGGAAGACCACTTGTACTACTTTAACTAAGCAATTGACTGTCCAAAAGTCCTTTGTGAGGAAGATGAAATATGACAGCAGTCATCCTTTTGCAAAGCGTATAACTGAGGCCTTGACAGCTATGTAGGTGTTATACGTGCGTCCGGTATCCGCCATTAGTTCAATGGGACTTAGAGAATTGTTTGAGGTAGTGTGTCCCCGGTACCAAATCCCACCTAGGTTCCACTTCACTAGGCAGGTGATATCGAGAATGTACAGAGACATCAGAAAAAGTGTCCTCCGTATCCTACAAAATGCAGTTGTACCCACTGTCCACTTAACCGTGGACATGTGGACAAGTGGAACAGGGCAGACTAAGGACTATATGACTGTGACAGCCCACTGGGTAGATGTATTGCCTCCCGCAGCAACAACAACAGCAGCGGCACCAGTAGCAGCATCTCACAAATGCCAACTCGTTCCTAGGCATGCTACGCTATGTATCACTGCTTTCCGTAAGAGGCACACCACTGACAACCTATTATGGTAACTGAGGGACATCATCACACAATGGCTTACCCCAATTAGACTCTCCTGGGGATTTGTGATTTTGGACAATGACACCAATATTGTGCGCGCATTACTTCTGGGCAAATTCCAGCATGTTCCATGTTTTGCATATACAATTAATTTGGTGGTGCAGAATTTTTTTTTAAATGACAGGGGCATGCAGGAGATGCTGTCAGTGGCCCGAAAAATTGCGGGCCACTTTCGGCATTCAGCCACCGCGTGCCGAAGACAGGAGCGCCATCAAACATTCCTGAACCTGCCCTGCCATCAACTGAAGCAAGAGGTGGTCACAAGGTGGAATTCAACACTCTATATGCTTCAGAGGATGGAGGAGCAGCAAAAGGCCATTCAAGCCTATACATCCACCTACGATATAGGCAAAGGAGGGGGAATGCACCTGACTCAAGCGCAGTGGAGAATGATTTCCGTCTTGTGCAAAGTTCTCCAACCCTTCGAACTTGCCACACGTGAAGTCAGTTCAGACACTGCCAGCTTGATTTAGGTCATTCCCCTTATCAGGATTTTGCAGAAGCAGCTGGAGAAATTGAAGTAGGAGCTAAGACATAGTGATTCTGCATAGTATGTCGGACTTGTGGATGGAGCCCTTCATTCGCTTTGCCAGGATTCAAAGGTGGTCAATCTGTTGAAATCAGAGCACTACATTTTGGCCATCGTGCTCGATTCTAGGTTTAAAGCCTACATTGTATCTCTTTCTGGCAGACACAAGTCTGAAGAGGTTCAAAAAGCTGCTTGTGAGAAAATTGTCAACTCAAGTGGAACGTGACCCGTCAACAGCTCCTCGTTCGTTTTCTCCCACAACTGGGGCTGCGAGGAAAAGGATAAGATTTCCTAGCCCAGCTGCTGGCGGTGATACAGGGCAGTCAGGAGAGAGTGCTGACATCTGGTCCGGACTGATGGACCTGCCAACGATTACTGATATGTCTACTGTCACTACATATGATTCTATCACCATTGAAAGAATGGTGGAGGATTATATGAGTGACAGCATCCAAGAAGGCATGTCAGACAGTCCGTGCATATACTGGCAGGAAAAAGAAGCAATTTGGATGCCCTTGCACAAACTGGCTTTATTTTACCTAAGTTGCCCCCCCTCCAGTGTGTACTCTGAAAGAGTGTTAAGTGCAGCCGGTAACCTTGTCAGCGATCGGCGTAGGAGGAAACTTCCCCATTCAGTGGAGAAGATGATGTTCATCAAAATGAATAAATTCCTCCGGGAAGACCTTGACCAACAATTGCCTCCAGAAAGTACACAGGGACCTGTGATGGTGGATTCCAGTGGGGACGAATTAATAATCTGTGAGGAGGAGGATGTACACACTGAAAGGGGTGAGGAATCAGAGGATGAGGATGAGGTCAACATCTTGCCTCTGTAGAGCCAGTTTGTGCAAGGAGAGATTGATTGCTTCTTTTTTGGTGGGGGCCCAAACAAACCAGTCATTTAAGCCACAGTCGTGTGGCAAACCCTGTCGCTGAAATGATTGGCTTGTTAAAGTGTGCATGTCCTGTTTATACAACATTAGGGTGGGTGGGAGGGCCCAAGGACAATTCCATCTTGCACCTCTTTTTCTTCTTTGCATCATGTGCTGTTTGGGGACTAGTTTTTTAAAGTGCCATCCTGTCTGACACTGCTGTACTTCTCCAGGGGTACTGCCGTATAAGTCCAGGGGTACTTCCACATAAGTCCAGTCCAGTGGTGCTGTCTTGTGCTGCATCAGTCCAGTGGTGCTGTCTTGTGCTGCCATAAGTCCAGTGGTGGTTTCCTGTGCTTTATATTATTTACTCCAAATAAAAGGCTTATATACATTACTTCTATTATTATCCAAATAATGTTTACAGGGTTTGCCCTGTGTGGTGTAGGGGTACGCTCGCCTGTTCTGCATATTATTATAATAGATCCAACTAAAAGGGTTATTATTATCCAAATTAATTTTACAGGCTTTGCCGTGTGTGTGTGTGTGTGTGTGTGTGTGTGTGTGTGTGGTTTAGAGGTATGCTCTCCTGTGCCACCAAAATTTTGCGTGTATGACATCTGTGCAAATTCCAGCATGTTCCATGATGTTTGTGCTGCATACTTGTGTTGCTTAGCTTAGTCATACAGCTACCTCATTGCATCTCTTTTTCTTCTTTGCATGATTTGCTGTTTGGGGCCTAGTTTTTTCAAGTGCCATCCTGTCTGCCACTGCAGTGCCAGTCCTAGATGGGCCAGGTGTTTGTGCCGCACACTTGTGTCGCTAAGCTTAGTCATATAGCTACCTCATTGCACGTCTTTTATTTCTTTGCATGATGTGGTGTTTGGGGACTAGTTTTTTTTTTTTTTTAAGTACCATCCTGTCTGCCACTACAGTGCCACTCCTAGATGGGCCAGGTGTTTGTGTCGCTTAGCTTAGTCATACAGCTACCTTGGTGCAACTTTTAGGCCTAAAAACAATGTTGTGTGGTGTTCAGAATAGACTGGAAATGAGTGGAAATGAATGTTATTGAGGTTAATAATACCGTAGGATCGAAAATTACCCCCAAATTCTGTTATTTTAGCTATTTTTATGTTTTTTCCAAAAATCATCCCGATCCAAAACCCGAAAGGGTATTTTTGGCAAAACTAATCCAGATCCAAAACACTAGTGAGGATCCAGATTGAAAACCAAAACACTAAAAGTGCGCGCCTTTTGGCACTTCTGGGAAATGCCAGAAGGGTTGATGGGCCAGTTCGGCCACACAGAGAACAGGGCTGGCTGAGCAGTACAGCCTTCCAGCTTTCTGCTTTGCTGCCCCTTTTGTTTGCCCTTCCACCCACCTGTGGTCAGGAAATAGTTAGATGGGGGCATACTGTAAGGCCAGGCGAGGCCCCCTTACTCATGGCACGCCCCCATGAGCCATGACCACACACCCCTGTTTGCGCCAGTGGGAATTTTCATACTACAAAATAAAAGTTCTCTTATAAGTTCTTATTATCTTGTATGAATGGTTTTACATGTGAAGATCGTATATGTTTTCTCCCAGTAGATCAGTTTATCAGACAAGGCTGAGAAAGCATAGGGCCACATGTCGGGCGTGTTTGGCCAGATTGGGTCCTTGTACCAGCAATCTCTTCACCATTCGTGTGAACACACCAACATTGGCCGTTGCTGCCACGACACTGCATTGGACTATAGTCGCCTTTTTCATTGCATTCGGGCACATAATCTCCCCGTAGGGTCGGTTTCAGTGCAAGCAGTCGTTTACGCTCCATCAAGCAGGGGGATAAATCTACATTAATAAAATACAAGTTCAGTGAGAGAATCCCTTAATCTTAGCCGACTATTGGTTTTCAACTATCAGCACTGAGGAGCATTTACCAGGTTTTTACAAACAAATGTAAACCCTGTAACCATAGAGTTCCAGGGTAAAAATGTTCATATTGATGTCCTATGGTGGTGGCAAAATGAACAAACACTAATCATCTGAACTACTGATACACGGGATGGATGATTACTGTTTGTTGCCTAGGCAACAACCGAAGGACATTGGTGTGGGCACTCTCCAACGCCAGTATATCTCAAAAGGACGAGTTTTAATTTTATTTTAAAAGTGCTATTATATACTACAGTGTGCACTGTCACCCACTGCCTGCCACACTCTGTCTGTCACTCTCTCCATGTGGTCACCCACAGCAAATCACCCACTGTCTGTCACTCTGACCCTGTCACCCACTGCCTGTCACTCTCGCCCTGTCACCCACTGCCAGTCATTTTCGCCCTGTCACTCACTGCCAGTCACGCTCGCCCTGTCACCCACTGCCAGACACCCTCACCCGGTCACCCACTGCCAATCACACACCTTGTCACCCACTGCCAGTCTCTCTCACCCTGTCACCCACTGCCAGTCACTCTCGCCCTGTCACCCACTGCCAGTCACTCTCGCCCTGTTACCCACTGCCAGTCACCCTCACACGGTCACCCACTGCCAATCACCCTCACCCCTTCACCCACTCCCAGTCAGTTTCGCCTGTCACTTACTGCCAGTCACTGTCGTCTGTCACCCACTGCCAATCACTCTTGCCTGTCACCCACTGCCAGCCATTTTTTTTTAATATATACATTGAGTGGCATAACATTGAAACACACAATGGCGCAGTGAAGGGTGGCAAGTGGGTACTCTATACCCAGGCTCGTCTGTGCCCTTCTTACTATAATACATATTGATCTGTGCCCCACTGTATAACACATATTGATCTGTGCCCTCCTTAGAATAATACATATTGATCTGTGAACCCCTTAGTTTAATACATATTGATCTGTGCCCTCCTTAGAATAATACATATTGATCTGTGAACCCCTTAGTTTAATACATATTGATCTGTGCCCTCCTTACTATAATACATATTGATCTGTGCCCCCCTTAGTATAATACATATTGATCTGTGCCCTCCTTAGAATAATACATATTGGCCCTCATTCCGAGTTGTTCGCTCGGTATTTTTCATCGCATCGCAGTGAAAATCCGCTTAGTACGCATGCGCAATGTTCGCACTGCGACTGCGCCAAGTAACTTTACTATGATGAAAGTAATTTTACTCACGGCTTTTTCTTCGCTCCGGCGATCGTAATGTGATTGACAGGAAATGGGTGTTACTGGGCGGAAACACGGCGTTTCAGGGGCGTGTGGCTGAAAACGCTACCGTTTCCGGAAAAAACGCAGGAGTGGCCGGGGAAACGGTGGGAGTGCCTGGGCGAACGCTGGGTGTGTTTGTGACGTCAACCAGGAACGACAAGCACTGAAATGATCGCACAGGCAGAGTAAGTCTGGAGCTACTCTGAAACTGCTAAGTAGTTAGTAATCGCAATATTGCGAATACATCGGTCGCAATTTTAAGAAGCTAAGATTCACTCCCAGTAGGCGGCGGCTTAGCGTGTGTAACTCTGCTACATTCGCCTTGCGACCGATCAACTCGGAATGAGGGCCATTGATCTGTGAACCCCTTAGTTTAATACATATTGTTCTGTGCCCTCCTTAGTATAAGACATATTGATCTGTGCCCTCCTTAGAATAATACATATTGATCTGTGAACCCCTTAGTTTAATACATAGTGATCTGTGCCCCCCTTAGTATAATACATATTGATCTGTGCCCCCCTTAGTATAAGACATATTGATCTGTGCCCTCCTTACTATAATACATACTGATCTGTGCGCTACTTAGTATAATACATATTGATCTGTGACCCCCTTAGTATAATACATATTGATATGTGCACCCCTTAGTATAATACATATTGATCTGTGCCGCCTTTATTATAATACATATTGATCTGTGCCCCCCTTACTATAATACATACTGATCTGTGCGCTACTTAGTATAATACGTATTGATCTGTGCCCTCCTTAGTCTAATACATATTGATCTGTGCACCCCTTAATATAATACATATTGGGGGTAATTCAGACCTGATCGATAGGCTGCGTTTTCGTACAGCGTGCAATCAGGTATAAACTGCACATGCGTATACAATACAATGCGCAGGAACGTTGCACGAGTACAAAGCGGATCGCCGTTCTGCGATGGGTTTGTTCAAAGGATCCATTCGCACAGGCGTTCGCAAGTAAAGTCATACAGATAGGTATACCAAAGGGACACAAGTGAGTTACATGTACATCTAGTCAACCAACATTCAGGAGTTCAGCAGGCGGACTGCTTGGGGAACAAAACTTTTGAGGCTACTGGTGGACCCAGTGGGGACGGCCCTGTAATGCCTGCCTGAAGGAAGCAAGACAAACATGCTGTGGCTGGGGTGTAAAACATAGAAACATAGAATTTGTCGGCAGATAAGAGCCACTTGGCCCACCTAGTCTCCCCCCCCCCTTTTTTTTTTTACATTATATTTATCTCTAACCTTAATTGATCCTTATTTCTTTGTAAGGATATCCTTATGTCTATCCCATGCATGTTTAAATTGCTCTACTGTCTTAGCCTCTACCACCTCTGATGGGAGGCTATTCCACTTGTCCACTACCCTTTCTGTGTAGTAATTTTTCCACAAATTTCCCCTGAACCTCCCCCCCTCCAGTCTCAGTGCATGTCCTTGTGTCCTATTGCTTCTCTTCATTTGGAGAATATTTCCCTCCTGGACTTTGTTAAAACCCTTGATATATTTGAAAGTTTCTATTATGTACCTCCTTTCCCTTCTCTGCTCCTAACTATACATATTGAGATTTCTTAGTCTTTCTGGGTATGTTTTGTGATGTAGGCCATGCACCATTTTAGTTGCCCTTCTTTGTACAGTTTCTAATGTATTAATATCCTTTTGAAGATATAGCCTCCAGAATTGAACACAGTATTCTAGATGAGGCCGTACCAATGACCTATACAGTGGCATTATTACTTCTTTCTTTCTGCTGCTGATTCCTCTCCCAATGCAGCCAAGCATCTGACTAGCCTTCCTCATTGCCTTGTTACATTGCTTACCTGCTTTTAAGTCATCTGAAATAGTGACTCCTAGATCCCTTTCCTCCTCAGTAGTTTCCAATATAGTGCCATTAATACTATATTTAGCCTTTGGATTTTTGAGACCAAGTGCATGATTTTGCATTTTTTTGGCATTAAACTGTAATTGCCACACTCTTGACCATTCCTCTAGTCTACCTAGATCCTCAATCATTTGTTTTACCCCACCTGGTGTGTCTACCCTGTTGCATACCTTTGTGTCATCTGTATGTGTAGCTGGTCCTTTGCTATCTTCATTGCCAGCTTTTTAGCTCTGGACAGGTACAGGTCCTGGACTGAGGAAGGGTCAGCCCTGATGATCTTCTCTGTGGTTCTGACCACCTTTTGGAGCCTGCATCTGTCCCTCGCGCTGGCGGAGCCATGCCATACCAGTATGGAGGAGCACAGTACCGACTCCACAATTGCGGAGTAGAAGAGAAGCAGAAGCTTCTGTGGGATGTTGAACTTCCTTAGTTGACTGAGAAAGAACAACCTCTGGTGCGCTTTCCCGACAGTGGCGTCAGCGTTGGACCCCCATTTAAGGTCCCAGGAGATTGTGGTCCCTAGGAACTAAAGGAGTCCACTAGCAATACCACACTGTCAGCAATCATTAGCAGAGGTGCACTAGCTGACTTCTTTGTGAAGTCCACTATCATCTTGACAGTTTTGAGGGGGTTGAGCTCAAGGTTGTTGTGGGCCAACCGGTCTACAGATTGATCTGTGCACCCCTTATTATACATATTGATCTGTGCCCCCCTCAGTATAATACATATTGATCTGTGTCCTTCTTAGTATAATACATATTGATCTGTGCACCCCTTAATATATGTCATGCCTGAGGGTTGGGTTCGGTTTGGTTTGGACAGGCGTTTGTGGATGGAGTTGACACAGAGGAATTATAAAGGCTTTAACCAGGTATGGAGCATAGACTTGAAAGAATTGTTGGTGTTTTAGCAGTGACAAGCCCAGAGGCAATTATAATAAAGAATAAAACTTTTATTAAAGAACAACATCCATGATTCACTGCAGTTACTGTATGCTGTCATACGATACCAGGTTAGCCACAGGAATGAAACTGGATTGGACTGAAGAAGACAAAGTTCAAATAACAATAATATCCTTGATTGGATTGTTGAAGATAAAGTCCAAATAACAATAATATCCAAAATGAAACTGTACTGGACTGTAGTGCTGACCAGGCTTGATCCAGAATCTTGACACTTGACAGTATTAAAGTAAGACACCGTTCAAATAACAATAGTATCTGTAATGGAACCGGAACGGACTGGAATGCTCACCGGGCTTGATCCGGAATCTTTAAACTGGTAGTATTGCAGAAAGAGACATTTCAAATGACAATAGCATCCGGAATGGAACCAGAACGGACTGGAGTGCTCATCGGGCTCGATCCGGAATCTTAACACTGGTAGTATTGCAGAAAGACACTGAAAAAAGGCAAAGTCCAAATAGCAATGATAGCCGGAATGGACTCTGGACAGACTGGACCAAAGTCACTGGAATGAAGGAGCTCAGCACAGAGCTGTTACTTTCTGAATAGAGACTGTTGTACTGACAAATTGGTAATCCCAGGAAGTTACCTTTATACCTTGCAGTGTGGATTCATTGGATGTTGCAGTCAGCTGACAAAAGGAGCTCCAGGATTGAACAATGGAGGATCAGCTAATGGAATCCAAGATGTTCGCGCCCGCATCTGAATTTGGAGGGAATCTCTGACTAGGCCCAAACACCAGGAAGTGAACACAATGAGAAATAAACACTAAAATAATGGAAGACAGCGCAGTGAAGTGCTATGCACAGAAGCAGCAGCTGCTGCAGGAGACTTCATGCTGGATCAGCGCTGGTGGACCTCTGGGTGCGATGTGTGGATACAGCGTGTACGGACCTTTGCATCAGCCAGGACAGACATCGCATAGGTAAGAAAGTACTTTTAAAAGTCCGGAGTGTGACTATATAATACATATTGATCTCTGCACCCCTTAGTATAATACATATTGATCTGTACCACCTTAATATAATACATATTGATCTGTGCCCTTCTTAGTATAATACATATTGATCTGTGCCCTTTTTAGTATAATACATATTGATCTGTGCGCTACTTAGTATAATACATATTAATCTGTGCCCTCCTTAGTATAATACATATTGATCTGTGCGCTACTTAGTATAATACATATTGATATGTGCCCTTCTTAATATAATACATATTGATCTGTGCCCTCCTTACTATAATACATACTGATCTGTGCCCTCCTTAGTATAGTACATATTGATCTGTGCGCTACTTAGTATAATACATATTGATCTGTGCGCTACTTAGTATAATACATATTGATCTGTGCCCTTCTTAATATAATACATATTGATCTGTGCCCTCCTTAGTATAGTACATATTGATCTGTGCGCTACTTAGTATAATACATATTGGGGGTCATTCCGAGTTGTTCGCTCGTTATTTTTTTCTCGCAACGGAGCGATTAGTCGCTAATGCGCATGCGCAATGTCCGCATTGCGACTGCGCCAAGTAAATTTGCTATGCAGTTAGGTATTTTACTCACGGCATTACGAGGTTTTTTCTTCGTTCTGGTGATCGTAATGTGATTGACAGGAAGTGGGTGTTTCTGGGCGGAAACTGGCCGTTTTATGGGTGTGTGTGAAAAAACGCTACCGTTTCTGGGAAAAACGCGGGAGTGGCTGGAGAAACGGAGGAGTGTCTGGGCGAACGCTGGGTGTGTTTGTGACGTCAAACCAGGAACGACAAGCACTGAACTGATCGCAGATGCCGAGTAAGTGTGGAGCTACTCAGAAACTGCTAAGAAGTGTCTATTCGCAATTCTGCTAATCTTTCATTCGCAATTTTGATAAGCCAAGATTCACTCCCAGTAGGCGGCGGCTTAGCGTGTGCAAAGCTGCCAAAAGTAGCTTGCGAGCGAACAACTCGGAATGACCCCCATTGATCTGTGCCCTTCTTAGTATAATACATATTGATCTGTGCGCTACTTAGTATAATATATATTGATCTGTGCACCCCTGACACAGCAGGGCCTTGATCAAGCCTTGAAGAAGAGCCCTGATGTGTCTTGAAACGTGTTGGAAAGCTTCACCTGTGATTACTATAAAGAAGAATACCACTGACTATCATGGAAATATTTCGGTTCAGCTTTAGAGCCATGTGCAGGGAGAACCTGGTCACTCTGCACATTTACACCTGCGGCTCCTGCACATCATCCTTGGTAGGATACAGACTTTTCTCTATCCAACATCACAGACTTTATGTTATTGAAAGAGTGCCATCTCTATTAATAACCATGTATTTTATCCTTGTCTGTTTGTCATTGTAAATTAAGTTTGCATCATATTTAACATATTACCTTCTTTTATTGGTTCAGTGGATAGCGCCAATCAAGTGACACATAACTCCACATTTATCGAATACCCAGTTTAGGGTATATGAGGCAAGATAAAAATAAGAGGTTCAGTCTCTCACAGAGCCATGAGAACTGCAGTCTAAATGGTGCCTGCTGTAACTATAACTGATCTGAGCATTGGTTGACAAATGATGGGACTCCTCGGAATTGAACAACATCTTGTGCCAAGATGAATCACCAATGTGACAAAACTCAAGTACAGGTTGAGTATCCCTTATCCAAAATTCAAAATCCCACATTTTTGTGTCCTCTACTGAGATAATGACACACACACATATATATATATATATATATATATATATATATATATTATCTTTAAATATGTCTATTTCTAAATAATATATCTAATATAGATAATATTTATGTCACTATCTCAGTAGGGGACCCAAAAATGTGGGATTTTGCATTTTGGATAAGGGATACTCAACCTGTATTACTCTTGTTTGTCGCTTGTGTTTGTTACTTTGTACATTAGGACTACTTTGATACTTTGCACAGTATGCAAATGTGTGTATTATGCAAAACCAAATTGCCGCACGTCCATCTCTAAATGGTATCTTATTTGGTTAAATCCAAAGGTCATTTTTCTATTATTGATGAATAAACTAGAAAAGTTATTGCTGGAGTATTATAGTACAAATGAATAATGCATGAGTATAGCAGACATATGAACTCACCTTTGTGTACACCATAACTTTCTTTTATAATGGGCTCCAAATTATAAGGGTCAAAAGAAGCTTTGAAAACATTTCCACCATCTATACTAATGGCGTCTGCGTCTCCATTCTGAAAAACAACAACTTTAGTGTTGGTACATCTGATTATACCTGTCTGTCCTTTTCTACCTGTATCTGTCTATATGAGCATTATTTAGCTCACATGTTACCAGAGTTGTTGTACACATTGTTCTATGCCTGATAAGCAATTTGAAGAGGGGTTGTGGGTTTAGGCTTCATTAAACATGTTGTATTTGAATAGTACTGAACCTCTCTGAACACATATTATTTTGTGTTTTACTGGGTAAAATTTTAAAGAATTCATCCTTGAATATTTGTGCTTATGGTATCCTTTTTTTTTATTTGACAAGATATATAGGGTTCTACTATTACCATAAATTCTTATCTACTCTAGTATTTATTTTGCACCTCACTTATACACTTACACCAGCACTTTCACTAATAATTATTATATTTTTTTACAGTCTATTGTGTATTAATATACTCACATTTCACATTCACTATGTGATCTTCTGTCATTTGCATTTGACACATATTTATTTGAGTCACTATTCACACATAGGTTATAGGACTGGTTATCTACAGTATGTATGCCCTATAATTATATCACAGCAAATATCCCATATATATATATATATATATATATATATATATATATATAAAAATAAAGCTATATATACATTTGCACACTTTTGAAAAATAATATATCCAGGTGCTCCCTATAGTCTGTTGCTTGATGGTCCAGTAAAAATATACTATGGAAAAGAGGCACTCAATCAATCATGGTATATGAAAAAAAGTCTTATACATTTTATTTTCACCCAACAACGGGCATTTCAGGTGGAATCACATTGATGGTGGTGGCTCAGCAAAAACTCTTGAATAAAATACAGCTTATGCAGCATCATAAAATGCTTTATGGTGAACAAATGTTTTGCTTGTAAAGAGGATGTGAAAAAGATCAAACCAGTACGTCCGTACTGGTATTGTAGTATATGATTATTAATATAATTATACATTTACACTTAGCAAATCATATAAATATACATTGCAAGTACAGTATAATATATGACTCACTATTAAGTTACGTGCATTATAATACATATCAGTGTTATACTTATAATATAGAGAGATGCTGCTGTAATTTACCATTATGTTAGATCATTGTTATCATATTTATTATTATTTTTTTCCAAAAGGGCTCATTATAACCAAATAAATGTTAGATGCTAAAATTATCCACAATCAGGAATTATTATTATTATTATTCTTTATTTATATGGCGCCACAAGGGTTCCGCAGCGCCCAATTACAGAGTACATAAACAAATAATCAAACATGAAAACAGCAACTTACAGTTGATGACAGTATAGGACAAGTACAGGGTAAATAAACATAGTTACATCAGCAGATGACACTGGAATAAGTATCAGGTGGCAGAAGACTACTGGATGTGGTGCAGTTGAAGATTATTAAAGTAAGAAAGGATAAGCACATGAGGGAAGAGGGCCCTGCTTACATTCTAAAGGGGAGGGGTAGACAGACAGGGGTGACACAGATGGGGTACATAGAGATCGTAGAACAGAGGGTTAGGATGAGATTTGGCTGGGTTTGGTGAAGAAGTGGGTCTTGAGAGCCCGTTTGAAGTTTTGTAGAGAGGTGGAAAGTCTGAGGGGGAGAAGTGGTGCAGCACGTGAAAAATCTTGGAGGTAGGAGTGGGAGGAAATAATCCGTAGGCAGGAGAGTCGGCGTGCATTAGCAGAGCGAAGAGGACGGGTGGGAGTGTAAAGGGAGATAAGGTCAGAGATGTAGATGGGAGAGGAGTGGGTGAGGGCTTTGTAAGCGAGTGTGAGAAGCTTGAAATCGATTCTGAAAGGGAAGGGGAGCCAGTGAAGGTCTAGTAAAAGAGGAGAGGCGGACGTAGTGCGTTTGGTGAGGAAGATGAGCCGGGCAGCAGCATTGAGGATAGATTGGAGTGGAGAGAGGTATTTGTCAGGAATGCCAGTCAGGAGCAGGTTACAGTAGTCCAGTCTGGAGATGACCAGTGAGTGGATAAGAGTCTTAGTAGCATCCTGGGTCAGAAAGGGTCTGATCCAGGAAATATTTTTTAGATGAAAATGGCAGGTTTGTGAGAGGTGCTGAATGTGTGGTTTGAAGGAGAGGGAGGAGTCAAGGATTACTCCAAGACAGCGCACTTGGGGGCTAGAGGAGACAGTAGTGCCATCAATAGATAATGAGATTGTAGGAGGTGAGGTTATGCGGGAGGGAGGGAAGATGATCAGCTCGGTCTTAGACATGTTAAGTTTAAGAAAGCACTGGGACATCCAGGAGGAGGTAGCAGAGAGACAGTTGGAGATACGAGTGAGGAGAGCAGGGGAGAGGTCTGGAGAGGAAAGATACATTTGGGTGTCATCAGCATAGATATGATATTGGAAACCAAAAGAACTAATGAGCTTACCTAGTGAGGACGTATAGAGAGAGAAGAGAAGAGGACCAAGGACAGAACCTTGGGGTACCCCTACAGTTAGTGGAAGTGAGGGGGAGGTGGAGTCATGAGAGGAGACAGAGAAAGAACGGTCAGAAAGGTAGGAGGACAGCCAAGAGAGGGCAGTGTCACGCAGACCAATGGAGTGAAGAAT
Source organism: Pseudophryne corroboree (assembly GCF_028390025.1). Taxonomy (NCBI): domain Eukaryota; kingdom Metazoa; phylum Chordata; class Amphibia; order Anura; family Myobatrachidae; genus Pseudophryne; species Pseudophryne corroboree. The sequence goes on along the minus strand of NC_086447.1, from coordinate 172,654,790 downwards.
TTGCAGTAGGAGAGGATGGTCCACAGTGTCAAAAGCAGCAGAGAGATCAAGTAGAATAAGTATAGAGTGGTGTCCCTTAGATTTAGCAGCATGGAGGTCATTGCATACTTTTGTAAGGGCAGTTTCAGTGGAGTGGAGAGGACGGAAGCCAGACTGGAATGGGTCAAGCAGTGAGTGTGAGGAAAGAAAGGAAGTAAGGCGGTTGTAGACAATACGCTCAAGGAGTTTGGAGGCAAAAGGGAGGAGAGAGATGGGTCGGTAGTTGGAGAGAGTGTTTGGATCAAGTGTAGGTTTTTTAAGAATAGGAGAGATGAGTGCATGCTTGAAGGCAGAGGGGACAGTGCCTGATGAGAGGGATAGATTGAGAAGGTGGGAAAGATGGGAACAAGCAGAAGGAGAGAGGTAGCGGAGGAGGCGGGAGGGGATAGGGTCAAGTGGGGAGGTGGTGAGGGGACAGGAACGAATGAGGGCTATGACTTCCTCTCCAGATGCATGGGAGAAAGATGTCAGAGTAGGTGCGAGGGATGGGGAGGGTTGGTAAGGGATGGGAGAAAGCTGGTTATTGATGGTCTGGTGTGGTGTGATGTCCTGACATATGGAGTCAATTTTGGATGTGAAGTAAGTGGCAAAGTCAAGAGCAGAGAGTGAGGAAGGGAGACAAGGTGGAGGTGGGCAGAGGAGTGAGTTGAGAGTGGCAAAGAGGCGCCGGGGGTTGGAAGACTGGGAGGAGATGAGGTTCTTGAAGTATGACTGTTTAGCAAGAGAAAGGGCAGCACTGAAGGATGAGAGCATAAGTTTGAAATGGAGGAAGTCTGCCTTAGAGCGCGATTTCCTCCAGTGTCGCTCAGCAGTACGTGAGCATTTCTGCAGATATCTGGTGCATTTGGTGTGCCAGGGTTGAGGTGTTAATTTGCAAGGGTGAATAGTGGTTGGTGGAGCAACAGAGTCAAGAGCAGAAGTAAGGGATGCATTGTATGTGGAAGTGGCTTGTTCAGGGCATGAGAGAGAGAGAATAGGAGAGAGAAGTGAATCAAACAGGGAGGAAAGGAATGTGGTGTCAATAGCTTCAATGTTACGCTTAGTGATGGTAGCCTTAGGAGGTAGAGATGGGGAAGTCGAGAGAGATAGGTTAAAGGAGAGCAGGTGGTGGTCAGAGAGGGGAAATGGGGAGTTGGAAAAATCAGAAATATCACAGCGGTGAGTGAAGACCAGATCCAGTGAGCTCCCATTAACATGGGAGGGTGAGGAGGTCCACTGGGAGAGACCAAGTGAAGAGGTGAGGTTAAGGAGTTTAGAGGCAGGGGATTGTGTGGGGATGTCAATAGGGATGATGAAATCACTTAGGATAATGGAGGGAATGTCAGAAGAGAGGAAGTGAGGAAGCCAGGAAGCAAAGTTGTCGATGAATTTGGAAGCAGTGCCGGGGGGGGGGGGGGGGGGGGCGGTAAATGACAGCTACTCTAAGATGGACTAGTTGGAAGAGGCGTATGGCATGGACCTCAAATGTAGAGAATGTAAGGGATGGTTCTGGTGGTATGAGTTGGTAGGAGTAACTAGAAGGTAAAAGGACCCCAACACCACCCCCATGGCGACCCCCAGGTCGGGGTGTGTGTGTGAATGTGAGGCCCCCAGCAGAGAGAGCAGCAGGAGAAGTAGTGTCAGAGGGCGTAATCCAAGTTTCAGTAATGGCTAGTAGGTGTAGGGAGTTGGAAATGAAAAGGTCATGAGTGGGGACCAGTTTGTTACAAACAGATCTGTCATTCCAGAGGGCACAGGATAGGGGCTATGAGTTTGTGTGAGAGATGTGAATGAGATTATCAGGGTTGCTGTAACGATGAAGTGAGATTAACTTTGAGGGCAGGGATGATGAGAGAGTAGTGATGGTACGGGTGCCTGAGCTAGGAGGGGAAACTGCAGGAGGTGGGCAGGGAGGGAGGTCAGTGTGATGTGGATGGGGGTATGGGGAGGTGACAGGGAAGGGAGAGAGGGAGCAGGGCTGAGTTGTGGGGTAGCAGGACCATGGGGCAGAGGTAAATGAAAGTGGGGTAACAGGAAAGGAGGGGGATGGAAACAGAGGGATGGAGGGGAGACAGAGGAGGAGGTGTTGGAGACTAGGGTGGAAGGATAAAGATACATTATTAGGTAGACACTGAGTGATGTGGGGAGTATAAGAAAGCCTTGACATAGTGTTAAGTAGGTAAATAGGTTGAGGGAAAGTGGAAGTAGGAGTGGAGACTGTAAGGGAATCAGAGCAGAAGAATTGCAGAAATGCAGGTGAGAAAAGCAGTGTAGGCTCAATGGGTGTAGATTTAGTATGAAATGAGTCAAAAGCGTAGATAAAGTGGGTGCAGAAATGTATTTGGGCTGTAAGAAATGAAAGGATTGTGAGAGGGTTAAGAAGCAATGGTAATTCTGTTAGATTTTTTAAGTGTTTGTAGATGAGAAGATGAACTCACAATTGTCCCAAAGAAGATCTTTGTGATCCTGATTATGGATGGAAACCAGATCTTACATATGTTCTTTTCTGCAAATGGGTTGCAAAGTGTTCACAGAGTGAAAGTTGGAGGGTGATAAATTTGCATATGCAGTTGATATTGATAAGTAGTTCATCTGTTGTTGTTGTTTGAGGTTTTCTTTCAGTTTTTCGTCCAGACTAAGTCCAGGCTTTGATATTAAAATTATATATCTGCTCCCTTTGAGCCTCCTCCCTTAGAGTCCTACACCCTGGATCAATCAGCCAGGCTTAATCAGCCAAGTATACTCTAATATGAACTAACATTAACATGTGTAAGGTATAGGTTCACTGATTAAAACCCCACCCATTGCCCAACACCCACTGGTGGGCAATAAAGCTAAAACAAACAAATAATGATATGGGAGGAGGACATCCCAAATTCCCCAAATATCTAACAATTAAACAGGTTAAATTCTGCACAAAACAATAACTCCAGATTACCTAAGCAAACAGACACTGCAGAGTATAGTATCCTAGATCACTGTGCAGCTGCTGAGAGTTGTAGTAATTGTTTTGATTACCTAATCATGTTCTTATATATCCCCTGCCTTTATTATACAGTGTGTGGCTCAGGTAATTTGTAGTGGTAACAGGACAACGTACAATACCCATTGTACTCATCTATATATTTTACATGAGAGCAGCGTGATAGGCTACATGAATCATGTGATCATGTTGAGTAAGTAAGCAGGCTCCACAGAGGGACTCGGATCTAGAATCACTACTAGAAATGAGAAACGACCCCCCCCCCCACCCCCCCGAACTTTACTACATGATCCCGGATCCGAGTCAGGTTCGGGTTTTCCCGCCTGACTCGGAAACCAGAATGAGGCAAAATGTCATCATCCGCTGTCAGATTCTCGCAGGGTTTGGATTCCATATAAGGAGTCGCGCGTCCCCGCCATTTTCACTCCGGTTTTGGAGAGTGTAGAGAGAGGATGTGTCTCTGTCCTCAGTGTCCTCAGTGGTAGTGTCTTGTGCTGCATCTGTTCAGTCACAGTGGTTGTGTCCTCTGCTGCCATATGTCCAGTGCTGCTGTATAATTCCAGTCCAGTGGTACTGTGTTGTGTTGCATCAATCCAGTGGTGGTGTCATTGCTGTATATGTCCATTGATACTGCCGTATATATCCAGCAGTACTGCCGTATAAATCCAGTGATCCTGCCATATAATTCCAGTGGTACTGGCGTATAAGTCCAGTCCAGTGATACTGCTGTATATGTCCAGTGGTAAAGCCATATAATTCCAGTGATCCTGCCATATAATTCCAGTGATCCTGCTGTATTATTCCAGTGATCCTGATGTATAATTCCAGTGATCCTGATGTATAATTCCAATGATCCTGCCGTATAATTCCAGTGGTACTGGCGTATAAATCCAGTGATCCTGATGTATAATTCCAGTGGTACTGGCGTATAAGTGCAGTCCAGTGATACTGCCGTATATGTCCAGTGATACTGCTGTATATGTCCAGCGGTACTGCCGTATAAATCCAGTGATCCTGCCATATAATTTAAGTGATCCTGCCGTATAATTCCAGTGGTACTGGCATATAAATTTAGTGATCCTGCCGTATGATTCTATATAAATCCATATAATTCCGTATAAGTCCAGTCCAGTGGTGCTGCCATATAAGTTCAGTGATGCTGTCCTTTGCTTTATATTATTTACTCCAAATAAAGGGGTTATTAATATTTGGAGGATGCAATAGGGAAAGATCAAGAACCACTTCCTCCTGAAGCTGCTGCCACTAGTCATGCCATAGATGATGAAATGCCATCAACGGCGTCTGCCAAGGCCGATGCCCAATGTGATAGTAGAGGGCATGTAAAATCCAAAAAGCCAAAGTTCAGTAAAAGACCCAAAAAAAGAAATTTAAATGGTCTGAGGAGAAACGTAAACTTGCCAATATGCCATTTACGACACGGAGTGGCAAGGAACGGCTGAGGCCCAGGCCTATGTTCATGACTAGTGGTTCAGCTTCACATGACAATGGAAACCCTCATCCTCCTGCTAGAAAAATGATAAGCGTTAATCTGGAAAAAGCACAGCAAAGAACTGTGCGTTCTAAGATGGTATCACAAATCCCCAAGGAGAGTCCAAGTGTGTCGGCGGTTGCGATGCCTGACCTTCCCAACACTGGACAGGACGAGGTGGCTCCTTCGACCTTTTGCATGCCCTCTGGAAGTGCTGGAAGTAGCACCCACAGTCCAGTTTCTGATATTAAAATTGAGGATGTCACTGTTGAAGTACACCAGGATGAGGATATGGGTGTTGCTGGTGCTGAGAAGGAAGTTGACGATGAGGATTCTGATGGTGATGTGGTTTGCTTAAATCAGGCACTGGGGGAGACACCTGTTGTCCGTGGGATGAATAAGCCGTTGTGATTCCTGGGCAAAATACCAAAAAAGCCACCTCTTCAGTGTGGAATTATTTCTCCACAAATCTGGACAACAGGTGTCAAGCCGTGTGTTGCCTCTGTCAATCTGTAATAAGTAGGGGTAAGGATGTTAACAACATGGGAACATCCCCCCTTATATGTCACCTGCAGCGCATTCATCAGAAGTCTGAGTCAAGTTGTGAGGGTATTGGTCCATATCCATGTCCCTGGCAAGACTGATGAGTCCTCTCCTAACCGGGATCACTCCGGAGGATCCTTGAGTGGTATGCCTACTGTTGCTGCTGCCGCTGCTGTTGTTGCTGCTGGGAGTCAATCGTCATCCCAGAGGGGAAGTCGGAAGACCACTTGTACTACTTCAACTGAGCAATTGACTGTCCAACAGTCCTTTGTGAGGAAGATGAAACATGACAGCAGTCATTCTTATGCAAATCGGATAACTGAGGCCTTAACAGCTATGTGGTGTTATGAGCCCTACACACATACCGCTCTGCCGCCGAGCTGCCCGACAGTGGATAGAGCTGACGGGCGACCCGGCGGCGGGGGGCGGGGGGGGGGGGGGGGCAGTGATGGGGGGAGTGAAGTTTCTTCATAGCCACCGTCACCCGGCTACATAGCAGTGCAGGCAAATATGGACGATCTCGTCCGTATTGGCCTGCATGCACAAGCGGCGGGGTACCAGCGATGAACGAGAGCCGGGCTGCGCATCATTCATCGATGGTGCTTCCACACTGAAAGATATGAACGGTATCTCTTTCATTAATGAACGATATCGTTCATATCTTTTAGTATTATCTGCCAGTGTGTAGGGCCCATTAGACGTGTGTCTGGTATCCGCCATTAGTTCAGTGGGACTTAGAGAATTGTTTGAGGTACTTTGTCCCTGTTATCAAATCCCATCTAAGTGCCACTTCATTAGGCAGGCGATACCGAGAATGTACAGAGATGGCAGAAAAAGTGTCCTCAGTGTCCTAACAAATGCAGTTGTACCCACTGTCCACTTAACCATGGACATGTGGACAAGTGTGACAGGGCAGACCAAGGACTATATGACTGTGACAATCCACTGGATAAATGCATGGCCTCCCGCAGCAACAACAGCTGTGGCACCAGTAGCAGCATCACGCAAATGCCAACCCGTTCCTAGGCAGGCTAGGCTATGTATCACCGCTTTCCGTAAGAGGCACACAGCTGATAACCTCTTTTGGAAACTGAGTGACATCATTGCACAATAGATTACCCCAATTAGACTCTCCTGGGGATTTGTGATATCGGATAACACCACCAATATTTTGCATGCATTACATCTGGGCAATTTCCAGCAGGTCCCATGTTTTGCACATACAATTAATTTGGTGGTGCAGAATTTTTTGAAAAATGACAAGGGCATGCAGGAGATGCTGTTGGTGGCCCGAAAACTTTTGGCATTCAGCCACCGCATGCCGAAGACTGGAGTGCCATCAAACACTCCTGAACCTGCCCTGCCATCACCTGAAGCAAGAGCTGGTAACGAGGTGGAATTCAACTCCGTGGAGCCATTTACCAGCAATTGCCTCCAGAAAGTACACAGGGACCTATGATGGTGGATTCCAGTGGGGACAAATTAATACTCTGTGAGGAGGAGGATGTACACACTGAAAGGTGTGAGGAATCGGAGGATGAGGATGTAGAGCCAGTTTGTGCAAGGAGAGATTGATTGCTTCTTTTTTGATGGGGGCCCAAACAAACCAGTCAATTCAATGACAGTCATGTGGCAGACCCTGTTGCTGAAATGATGGGTTTGTTAAAGTGTGCATGTCCTGTTTATACAACATAAGGGTGGGTGGGAGGGCCCAAGGACAATTCCATCTTGCACCTCTTTTTCTTCTTTGTATGATGATCTGTTTGGGGCCTAGTTTTTTTAAGTGCCATCCTGTCTACAACTGCAGTGCCACTCCTAGATGGGCCAGGTGTTTGTGCCCCACACTTGTGTCGCTTAGCTTAGTCATACAGCCACCTCGGTGCAACCTTTTGGCCTAAAAACAATATTGTGAGGTGTGAGGTGTTCAGAATAGACTGGAAATGAGTGGAAATTAATGTTATTGATGTTAATACCATAGGAGAAAATTACCCCCAAATTCTGTGATTTTAGCTGTTTTATGTTTAAAAAAATTTTTTTTATCCAGATCCAAAACCAACACCAAAACACGAAAGGTGGTTTTGGCAAAACCAATCCAAAACCAAAACATGAGCAGGGAATTAGAACCAAAACCAAAACACAAAAAAACGAGAAGTGCCCGCCGCACATCTCTACTCACTACACACGTTTCCAATTCATAATATGGGAGACGTAAGATTGGAGAATTATATTACATGACACTGGGATCCAGAGCCGGCGGAATCCACTCAGCGAAGGGATGCAGTGCAGGTAGGCGCCAGGCAGGAGAGGCACTCTAACTGCTCTGCATCCCTTCACTGTGCGCTGTTGTTGCCAGCTGCCACTGTGCCTATCACTGTACAAGCAGCGGCAGCCGGCAGCCTGGATCGCAGATCTCCTAGTCCCCCCACTCCAGCCCCGCCGCTGATGTCACCTCCTCCCGTCCTGTGTCAGCGCTGTAAGGGGAGGTGTGGGGGCGGGACCAGCAAAGGACGGCTTCGGGAGCAGAGAGCTGCAGTCGCTGCTGACTGCAGTTCTGGCAGGAGCCACTAGATGCCCCCATCGGTATGGACAGAGCCATCTCATCACAGGACTCAGAAACAAAAGAGAGACTGCCCGAAACCAGTACAAAGGAACTAAAGTGAGTTTTCTTTTTATGTGTGATTGTCTATCTATCTATCTATCTATCTATCTATCTATCTATCTATCTATCTATCTATCTATCTATCTATCTATCTATCTATCTCATATCTATGGGGGAGTGTATTTTAGCATGGTTGATGCTAGATTCAAGTTGCCTAAGGGACCTTTTACATCAGGGGGAGGAGGCATGACACAAGGGGGAGGAGCTAGGCCAGCGGGATAGGTCCTCTACTATCCACGCCACCAACTATTACCTATAGTAATCAGATGGCGAGCAAAGCGAGCCACCGAGCCCGAAGCGTGGCGAGCATACTTTTTGGGTACCCTGTTTGGCCGTAGCTCCTCCCCCTGGTGACGTGTCTCCTCCCCTAGTGACGTCAGAAGGTCCCTTCTCCCACTCCGATTTAGAACCAACCATTTTAGCATAGCAGTGCTGCGATCGCTTAAAGCAAAACAAGACCAGCCCTGCAGCTACTCCCCAGTGCGACGGATCCAGCGATGATGTTCCCGGCAGTGACGTCAGACATCCGCCCTCCAAACGCCTGGATCCGCCTGTGTTGGACTCACCACGCCTGGAGTATCCACCCCGGAATGCCTCCTGCCTGTCCGTCTTCTTGCGATCGCCGATGCAATCACATTTCTCGCTGGCGGCGTTGCTTCCCGGTGGCGGCCGTTGCCAGGGAATGCGTCCGGCGTGCATGCGCAGTTCTGACCCGTTTGCACCGCAGCGAAGAACCGCTGCGTGCAAACGGGTCGGAATGACCCCCAATGTGCGGTGTAATGTGAACAAGATTGTGCTACTTTGTGGAGTAATTTGAATTGGTACTATTGTGTGGCCACACCCCACCCGCTTCTTGTGGCGTGCGACTTCGGTGCGCACTGTCCTATTATTAAGTATGGGAGGGAGGGCGTAAATTTATAGTTTGCAGGGAGGCACCAAACACCCTTGCACCGGCCCTGCTGGGATCTTAACCTGACATGTGCAGTTAGAAACAAATCGCAGCATAGCAAAAATCGTCAACGAGTGAACAACTCAGAATGACCCCCAGTGACAGTTATTTAGGGACTCTTAAAAGAGCTACTTGTATTTGAATTAAGTGCTATAAGATGCAATATATGGTAAATTTTGTAATAGTGTCAGCATTAATACTGGCTTGTGATGCACGGATGCTAATGATATAATAAGGACACATTAGATCAAACTACAGTCCTGGCATCTGAATTAACCATCCATGTGCAAATAAAATTCAACAACAGAAGTGCATTTATTCAAAATAAAGTTTAATTGACATAATATATTACAAAGGATGACAATCCTATATGTAAAATGATATACATACTATTAAACATAATTTGGCATATACGTTTATTGTCCCACATACCCTGATTATCACTGTATAGGCATAGAGCAGCGGTCTGTGTGTAATAAATGTTACTAAAGCAGAAATGATACATTGTATTAAAATGTAGTTTACCAGTCTCATTTTATACTGAAAGCAATAATTGACAACATATTGCTACATTTGTATCAATTTATGCTAACTTCCGGCTCTGAGGCAATCGTAAACACTGTGCAGATACAGTATGAATTGTAACTTAAAGCAACAAACAAACTCATGCAGGTTTGTAGATGAAGTGCAGATTTAAAATATAACTATTTTAAGGAAATAAACTTATGCATGTTTACTTATGGTTGCACACATTTTTAAATTAATTGAAAGTATCTCATTGTAATAAATACCCACTGCTGTATGGTGGATAAACTACCTATTCCTGCACTTATGCTTATATTTATTATGGCAAAGAGACATGTCGATATTTAACCAACACTCACTCTATGGCATAGATTTTTAACCATTTACAAATTGCGGCACACTGAACAAGATTTAAATATTGCCAAGGCACTCTCAAATATAATGGTGATGCATGGTGCAGTGGCATGTCCTAGGACAGGGGTGGCCAAACAGTTCGTTAGCCCAACCGGCGCCTGATTTGAGCTATACACGCTGCCGTCACCGCCGGAGACCAGACTGAGGGGCAGGACGGCAGGCAGGAGAAGCGCGCGCTGCGCTCTCCACACAGCACGGTGAGCACTGTGGGGGCATATCTGGCACTGTGGGGTCATATGTGGCACTGTGGGGGCATATGTGGCACTGTGGGGGCATATCTGGCACTGCGGGCACATGGCACAGTGGCGGCATATGTGGCAATGTGGGGCATATGTGGCACTGTGGGGTCATATCTGGCACTGCGGGCACATGGCACTGTGGGGGCATATCTGTAATCTGGCACTGGGGGCATATCTGGCACTGTGGGGGCATATCTGGCACTGCGGGCACATGGCACAGTGGCGGCATATGTGGCAATGTGGGGTCATATCTGGCACTGTGTGGGCATATCTGGCACTGTGTGGGCATATCTGTATCTGGCACTGTGGGGGCATATCTGGCACAGTGGGGGCATATCTGGCACAGTGGGGGCATATCTGGAACTGCGGCCACATGGCACTGTGGGGGTATATCTGTAATCTGGCACTGTGGGGGCATATCTGGCACTATGGGGGGCATATCTGGCACTGCGGGCACATGGCACTGTGGAGGCATATCTGTATCTGTCACTGTGGGGGCATATCTGTATCTGGCACTGTGGGGGCATATCTGACACTGTGGTGGCATATCTGGCACTGTGGGGTCATATCTGTATCTGGCACTGTGGGGGCATATCTGGCACTGTGGGTACATGGCACTGTGGGGGCATATGTGTATCTGGCACTTTGGGGGCATATGTGTTTGAGGTTTTTACCTGTGGGGGCCAATGTGTTATTTCGTGCGAGACAGTCATTACACTCTGCGCAGCAAGGCTACGTCCCTTTTTTTGTTATACCACGCCCACTTTTTTATACCACGCCCACTTTTTTGTTATGCCACACCCCTTTTTTTGCACGCGCGCCTGAGGCGCGTGCTATTATGCCTCCTAGGTAGATCACAAAAGCTTTTTAGCTTTCAAAGTAGATCGCCGACTCCAAAAGTCTGGCCACCCCTGTCCTAGGATGTCATGTCGCAGCTTCTCCATAGGAAACGCCTGAGCCACATCTGAGAAAGCCAGAAGAGCCCAACACTGCCCAGGCCCAAAATTAGAGCTGGCTCTGCAGCCACTAAACCCACCAGTATTGATCGTTCCAGGGCCTCAGTAGGGGCAAAACACTGACGGGCCTGGCTCTGCTTCTATGGCGGCACGCCTGGAGACTGCTCAGGGCACACTAGTGTGCCACGGCACAGTGGTTGAAAAACACTGCTCTAAGCTATTAAGTAGACATGGTTTGTCACACTCTTTAGTCCAATTATTATCATATAGACATATAACAGTGTTTTGTGAGAATTAAATACCACCACAACAGGTGGGACATATTTTAACAACACACAAATTGGAATTCTCAGATATATGCTCAGTTATAACTATACATAGTGGTAAACTAACTGCGAGCATTTATCCGCATTATGGAGGTCATTCCGAGTTGTTCGCTCGCAAGGCGATTTTAGCAGAGTTGCTCACGCTAAGCCGCCGCCTACTGGGAGTGAATCTTAGCATCTTAAAATTGCGAACGAAGTAATCGCAATATTGCGATTACACACCTCGTAGCAGTTTCTGAGTAGCTTCAGACTTACTCGGCATCTGCGATCATTTCAGTGCTTGTCGTTCCTGGTTTGACGTCACAAACACACCCAGCGTTCGCCCAGACACTCCTCCGTTTCTCCAGCCACTCCTGCGTTTTTTCCGGAAACGGTAGCGTTTTTTCCCACACGCCCATAAAACGGCCTGTTTCCGCCCAGTAACACCCATTTCCTGTCAATCACATTACGATCGCCAGAACGATGAAAAAGCCGTGAGTAAAATTACTAAGTGCATAGCAAATTTACTTGGCGCAGTCGCAGTGCGGACATTGCGCATGCGCATTAAGCGGAAAATCGCTGCGATGCGAAGATTTTTACCGAGCGAACAACTCGGAATGAGGGCCAATATACCTACTTCTGTAGGCAAGTAATATCACCTTTGTACAATGGATAAACTATTTTTACAGTTGTATCTATATCTATTATTGCAAAGATACATGTGGATATTTAATTAATACGTACTACAAGAATTTTAGCTGACACGTTGTGTTTTTCAATATAAGTTAATGGTGTGTACTGTAGGTTGGTATATACTCGCAGCCCTATCTATAGACTCTATTACTACTATTATTCGGAGATAATCCAGATTAACAAAGTTAATGTAATGAGTGAATTCATATATATATAGGGGCTGACATGCATACTTCATTACTATTCATACGTACCTGACATTGATCTTTCTTAATAGACACTATGCCCTCAATACTTACCCGCATTGATTTTTCCAATAGAGATTATATCTTCAATACTTACTCAAATAAGTCCTTTAATAGAATAGCGTGGTACTTCATCCTCAGTCATGGTCAGTGGTGCAAGTAGAAAAAATGTCTTACGGGTACAGCGCGCAAAAAAATGGGTGTGGCCAAATGCCACATGGGGCGTGGCCAATGGAAATGGGGGCGTGATACACATATGGGGGAGGGGCAGATACACGTATGACCCCAATAGTGCCAGATACACGTTGCCCCACAGTGCCAGATATACATTGCCCCACAGTGCCAGATACACATTGCCCCACAGTGCCAGATACACAAATGCACCCACTGTGTCAGATATACATTGCCCCCCGTGCCAGATACAGAAATGCCCCTACAGTGCCAGATATGCCCCCAGTGCCAGATATCCCCCAGTGCCAGGTATACATGCCCCCCTGTGCCAGATATCCCCCAGTGCCAGGTATACATGCCCCCCTGTGCCAGATATCCCCCAGTGCCAGGTATATATGCCCCCCAGTGCCAGATATCCCCCAGTGCCAGGTATATATGCCCCCCAGTGCCAGGTATATATGCCCCCCAGTGCCAGATATCCCCCAGTGCCAGGTATATATGCCTCCCAGTGCCAGATATCCCCCAGTGCCAGGTATATATGCCCCCCAGTGCCAGATATCCCCCAGTGCCAGGTATATATGCCCCCCAGTGCCAGGTATATATGCCCCCCAGTGCCAGATATCCCCCAGTGCCAGGTATATATGCCTCCCAGTGCCAGATATCCCCCAGTGCCAGGTATATATGCCCCCCAGTGCCAGATATCCCCCAGTGCCAGGTATATATGCCCCCCAGTGCCAGATATCCCCCAGTGCCAGGTATATATGCCCCCCAGTGCCAGGTATATATGCCCCCCAGTGCCAGATATCCCCCAGTGCCAGATAGAAATGCCCCCCCAGTGCCAGATATCCCCCAGTGCCAGATAGAAATGCCCCCCCAGTGCCAGATATCCCCCAGTGCCAGGTATAACCCCCCCTTCCCTTCCCTGCTCACCGCTGCCGCTGGCCGCTGCCGTCCTGTGTGAGGGAAGGAGAGCGCAGCCTGTGCCTCTCCTTCCCCTCAGTCTCCGGCGGGTGTCTCACAGTTTAATTCAGCGCCGATCCGTGAGCCAATCAGAGCTCGCACCGCGAGCTCTGATTGGCTCACGGATCGGCGCTGAATTAAACTATGGCAGCCACCGGAGACTGAGGGGAAGGAGAGGCACAGGCTGCGCTCTCCTTCCCTCACATCAGCGGCGGTGCGAGGAGCGGCGGCCCGTCGGTGTGGGTACGGCGTACCCACGGCTAAATTCTTACGGGTACGCCGTACCCACCCGTACCCGCCCACTTGCACCACTGGTCATGGTATCAATTAATATATAATAGATGCCTTGATTTTAACATCACTATTTCTGAATATATTTTTTTCACTTTTTGTAATACATGTATTGTCCTTATTTCATGTTTAGATGAGTTTTATGTATACAATAAAAGTTATATTTTAATGAATTATCCTTTTGCGCGCCAACAAAGAGACCATGGGGTATATTTACTAAGCTCCCGATTTTGGCCGAGATTGTGTTTTTTCTTCAAAGTGTCATCTCGGGAATTTACTAAACTCAAATCACGGCAGTGATGAGGGCATTCGTATTTTTTTGGAAGTCCAAGTTAAAAAATACGAATGAATACACCAAAAATACGAATGAATACACCAAAAATACGAATGAATACACCATCGGTCAAATACACCTGCAAATTGGTAGAACTCGGTAATTTACTAAAAAATGTAATTCAGAAAATAACCAAACACTGCCGTGAAAAAATACAAATCGTAAGAAAGTGCTAAAATAAAACAGACCTGCTTTTTTTCCCCGTGTTCTGATATGCATGCACGGATCCATGAGATCCGTGCATGTTTATCAGTGGGAAGGGGTGTGAAAGTGTTATTTTTAGTAAAAAAAAAATGCGTGGGGTCCCCCCTCCTAAGCAAAACCAGCCTCGGGCTCTTTGAGCCGGTCCTGGTTGAATAAATATGGGGGGAAAATTGACAGGGATTCCCCCATATTTAATCAACCAGCACCGGGCTCTGCGCCTGGTCCTGGTTCCAAAAATACGGGGGACAAAAAGCGTAGGGGTCCCCCGTATTTTTAAAACCAGCACCGGGCTCCACTAGCTGGACAGATAATGCCACAGCCGGGGGTCACTTTTATACAGCGCCCTGCGGCCGTGGCATTAAATACCCAACTAGTCACCCCTGGCCGGGGTACCCTGGAGGAGTGGGAACCCCTTAAATCAAGGGGTCCCCTCCCTCCAGCCACCCAAGGGCCAGGGGTGAAGCCCGAGGCTGTCCCCCCCATCCAAGGGCTGCGGATGGGGGGCTGATAGCCTTTGTTTAAAGTGTTGAATATTGTTTTTAGTAGCAGTACTACAAGTTCCAGCAAGCCTCCCCCGCAAGCTGGTACTTGGAGAACCACAAGTACCAGCATGCGGTGGTAAACCGGGCCCGCTGGTACCTGTAGTACTACTACTAAAAAAATACCCCAATAAAGACATAACACACACACCTTGAAAGTAAAACTTTAATACATACGTCCACACCTCCATATACACATACTTACCTATGTACCCACGCAGGTCGGTCCTCTTGTCCAGGTAGAATCCATGGGGTACCTGTTGAGAAAATTATACTCACATAATCCAGTGTAGATGGCTCTTCTTTTAATCCATTTGTAATCCAGGTACTTTGCAAAATAACAAAACGGACACCCGACCTCGCACTGAAAGGGGCCCCATGTTTTCACATGGGACCCCTTTCCCCGAATGCCAGGAACCCCCTCTGACTTATGTCTAAGAAGGTTCCATCAGCCAATCAGGGAGCGCCACGTTGTGGCACCCTCCTGATTGGCTGTGTGCTCCTGTAGTGTATGACAGGCAGCACACGGCAGTGTTACAATGTAGCGCCTATGCGCTCCATTGTAACCAATGGTGGGAACTTTGTGGTCAGCGGTTGACCGAAAGTAACCTCACCGCTGACCACAAAGTTCCCACCATTGGTTACAATGGAGCGCATAGGCTACATTGTAACACTGCCGTGTGCTGCCTGTCATACACTACAGGAGCACACAGCCAATCAGGAGGGTGCCACAACGTGGCGCTCCCTGATTGGCTGATGGAACCTTCTTAGACATAAGTCAGAGGGGGTTCCTGGCATTCGGGGAAAGGGGTCCCATGTGAAAACATGGGGCCCCTTTCAGTGCGAGGTCGGGTGTCCGTTTTGTTATTTTGCAAAGTACCTGGATTACAAATGGATTAAAAGAAGAGCCATCTACACTGGATTATGTGAGTATAATTTTCTCAACAGGTACCCCATGGATTCTACCTGGACAAGAGGACCGACCTGCGTGGGTACATAGGTAAGTATGTGTATATGGAGGTGTGGATGTATGTATTAAAGTTTTACTTTCAAGGTGTGTGTGTGTTATGTCTTTATTGGGGTATTTTTTTAGTAGTAGTACTACAGGTACCAGCGGGCCCGGTTTACCACCGCATGCTGGTACTTGTGGTTCTCCAAGTACCAGCTTGCGGGGGAGGCTTGCTGGGACTTGTAGTACTGCTACTAAAAACAATATTCAACACTTTAAACAAAGGCTATCAGCCCCCCATCCGCAGCCCTTGGATGGGGGGGACAGCCTCGGGCTTCACCCCTGGCCCTTGGGTGGCTGGAGGGGGGGGACCCCTGGATTTAAGGGGTTCCCACTCCTCCAGGGTACCCCGGCCAGGGGTGACTAGTTGGGTATTTAATGCCACGGCCGCAGGGCGCTGTATAAAAGTGACCCCCGGCTGTGGCATTATCTGTCCAGCTAGTGGAGCCCGGTGCTGGTTTTAAAAATACGGGGGACCCCTACGCTTTTTGTCCCCCCGTATTTTTGGAACCAGGCGCAGAGCCCGGTGCTGGTTGATTAAATATGGGGGAACCCCTGTCAATTTTTTCCCCATATTTTTTCAACCAGGACCGGCTCAAAGAGCCCGAGGATGGTTTTGCTTAGGAGGGGGGACCCCACGCATTTTGAAAAAAAAATTTAACTACGTTTTTCTTTTTAAGAAAGGTGCACAATGAAGCCCAGCATGGATCGCACAGATCCGGCCGAGATTCATTGTGTTCAAGTCGGCAGTGTTTTACAATAAACTCCCGTAAAACACTGCCAAAAAACTACGAATGAATACGAATGAATACGAATGAATACGAATGACATCGACATCGGTAAATACGAAAATGCAGAATACGGCAGCTTAGTAAATTAGTCGTAATAAATTCAAAAAGTTGCAAATTTACACTTTCGATGTCATTCGTGTTTGAACTTTAACCTCATTCGGAAAAATACGAATTTTAGTAAATATACCCCATTCTTTCCTCTTTGGTTTTTCTACTCTAGTAGGAGGAGGTTCCCCAGCTGTCTTTGCTTGATGACATATGGGTCTGGATGTAATGATGCCCGAGTTTGGCGAACATGCCTTGTAAGTGATTATCCCTTAAAAAAAAAAATCTGAGTTCGGCTGGCATCCTGCACGGCCGCTGAAATCAGATATCATTACATCCGGCCCATGATGTCCATAAACTGTACAACATATCCGTTTGGCCCAGACTTGTAATGACCAGCCCAATGAGCATGTTGGTAATGTGCAGTATGTGGTTCTCTAAGAACAACTATATGACAAAGCTTTACAACCATCGCCTCATCTCTCGAGGTTAGGTTTCTGCCAAGGTATTTATCTACATGCCCCCAACATAAGGTCGAGTACACATACATTGGCAGTACAAAGGTTAAAATAGATTAGAAAATACTTTTGTATGTCTGGTGGTCATCCACGCCTCTTTCTTTTGCCACTGGATCACTTTACTAACATTTTCCTATTACCAAACTTACTATGGCAATGACCTCCCTTATGCCATTCCGCTGATTCTAGTAGTTCCCCTCTATGTACAATGTACAGTACAGTATGTGCTTTGTCTAAGTGTGCTCAGAATGTGAGTGCAGTCCTACTGTATTTCCAGGTTGGAGTATTGGAATTCTGAACTCTATCTCCTACAAATGTGTTGTGCCTAGTATGCTTCGATATAACGTCATGAGTTATTGCCTCCCTGTAAGCTGTACTTACACTGATTGCTTTCATACAGTCCTCAGTGCTGGATCTTTTCACACAAATAGGCAGAATATCTTGGATGTGACAAGAATTCACTATATCATTGCACTTTTTTTCTTCACTCTCTGATGTCACACACCACCGGACACTCCTCGGTTTTGGGGCTGCAAAGCACAGTCCTAGATAAAGGTAGAAGAGAGACAGTAAATAGAGAGACTATAGGAATGACGCTTGAGCTACAATACAAATGGTTTTATTCAGTTGCAAAATGATGCTAATTAATATAATATACATTTAGGGGGGTATACAATGCTTGTCAGATTCTTTCCAACGGAAAGGATCCGACAATGCAATATTCAATGGGGGTCATTCTGACCCGATCGCTTGCTGCAGTTTGTCACAGCGAACGGGTTGGAATTGTGCATGCGCCGGTGCTGCAGTGCGCTGGCACATGGCAGTCATTGTTGCCTAGCGAATGCCTCTGAGACAGAGGCGGTCGCTGGGCAGGAGAGGGCTGGACAGCGGCGTCAAGCCACCATTTAGGGGGAGTGGTCCGGCCAACGCTCAACTCCTGGTCAGCCGCAGTAGCTGCGCTGGCCGGGAGTTACTCCAGCAATACAAAAGCATCACCACTGTGCGATGGCTTTGTATTTGTGCGGGTGGGGGGGGGGGGAGGGGCGGACTGACATGCAGGGTGGACTAGCCCTGTGCTGGGTGTCTCCCGCATGTCAGGGAAGATGATTGTAGCTGTGCTAAATTTAGCACAGCTGCGATCAATTCGGAATTACCCGCTAAATACCCTGTTTGAAGAATCCGTGGGTTAATCCTGATAGGAAATTTGCAATCCTTAAAAGATTGATATCATATTTTCCCTTTCCTCCTGAGGATAGGAAAAAATGGGAAAACCCATTGATAGTGGATGCATCAGTACGATCAACTCAGAATGACCCCCAATGAGCGGCCAAATCCGACAGGATTTGGTCGTTCCCGACAATGCCAATCCGACTTTTGTTAAAGTCGGATTGACATTGTCGGAAACAGGGCCAAACCTGTCAGATTTGGACGCGGAAACCAACAAAACACGTGGATCCACGGCTAATCCGCCAATCCACGTTTTCCGACAAGTCGGAAGTGCCAAAATGGCAGCCCAATTGAATAGGTCGGAACATTTTCCGACCTAAAGAAGTCAGTAACTGCCATTTTTCCGACAAGGCAGCATTTCCGACTTTAATTAAATACGCCCCAATGTGATATACTAAGGTGGCGAAATGACACAGGATCATTACGTGTCATAAATGATAAATATACTGTGACAGATCCTAATTTAGTCCCATTATTTTACAGGCCACCAATAAATGTGTAAATTCCCTGGAGCTATTTCCCTCATAATATTGTCTACTGATTACAGCTATAGATTAGATATATAGCCCATGTGTAACAGCCTGCATGTGGAAGGAACCAGGGTGATTCTGGCAATTTAGCACATAGATTTAAAATGGAAATTATTTATAAGGCAAAACCAGGTTGGTTTTGCCTTATAAATTGTTGCTGCTTTAAAATAACCAGCTTATTCACCGGATTCGCTTTGGTTCCTGGAACTTGCAGGCATGGTTCTAGATCTTCTAAGACTGGCATCAAAACCAATTTAAAATTATGCTTATGTATTTTCTATACCTTATGGCAAAGAATACCATAACTTAAACACTCTTACTGTAAAGACACCTTCCTGTGATTAAAGTAAAACCTCCTTATTTCCATTCTCAGGAGATAACTTCTTAACCTTTGGTACAAAAGCTCTATATATAAGCCTTAAGTATTATGCTTTATTGTATTTATACATATTAATTAGGCCACCATTAAAGAGACTTTTTTTCCAACTTAGGAAACTAGTTTTTCTTACAATAACATAAATATTGATAACAATAATGATAATGCTGTTTTTACTTAGCATATGTGCGTAGCCCAGTTTGTGTATCCCCACCTTTGCCGCAGATGTCTGCCAGTGTGTGCTGCTACTCATCTCTGCCAGCTAGTCTTCCTATGTCTTTACTATGGGGGTCATTCCGACCCATTTGCACACAGCGGTTCTTCATTGCGGTGCGAACAGGTCGGGACTGCGGCTGCGCGGCACCCACAAAGCGCACGCGCATCGTTGCCCGGTGTGCTACCAGCGCAGAAAGTGATCACAGCGGCGATCGCATGAAGACTGAGAGGCGGGAGTCATTCCGGGGCGTCAACTGACCGTTTTCAAGGCGTTGTGAGGCGAATGCATACAAACCACAAACTCACCGGCATATTTTGATTTTGTCATAATACAATCAAATCAATTACGCCGTACAGATTTTGTGTAGTAATTTATGCACATAGATTGCTGACATATAGGGGGCAATTACATTCTCTGCAATGTGCCTTCTGTACCGGTATGAAGGCACTTTGGGGGTCATTCTGACCTGATTACTCGCTGCAGTTCTTCGCAGCGCAGGGATCAGGTCAGAACTGT
Organism: Pseudophryne corroboree; assembly: GCF_028390025.1. NCBI lineage: Eukaryota > Metazoa > Chordata > Amphibia > Anura > Myobatrachidae > Pseudophryne > Pseudophryne corroboree. The sequence goes on along the minus strand of NC_086447.1, from coordinate 172,635,044 downwards.
GCATGCGCCAGCGCTGAAGTGCGCCGGCGCATGTCTGACAGCCGACGGTTGTCATTGCTTAGCGATCGCTTCTGCCTGATTGACAGGCAGAGGTGGTTGCTGGGTGGGAGGAGGCGGCACAGTGGCATTTGGCCACTGTTTTGTGGGCGCAGTCCAGCCAATGCCGCTGCGACCCAGGCAGCGGCAAGTAGCTCCCGGCCAGCATGCAAAAGCTGCGCTGGCTGGGAGCTACTCCTGAAGTGCAAAAGCATCGCCGCTGTGCGATGCTTTTGCACTTCTGCGACGGAGCAGGGACTGACATGCGCTGTGCTGGGTGTCCCCCCGCATGTCAACGGAATTTGCTGCGCTATATAATAAACTGTTAATAAATAATAAATAATAAATAAATGTCTGTGTTCCTGATCGTAGCTGTGCAAAATTTAGCACAGCTACGATCAAGTCGGAATCACCCCCTTTGTGACAAAATACCTTCACCCATTTTTCTTACATCAAATAGGTGTGTACAGGAAAATGAGTGAAGCTTCCTTGCTGTAATAAGCGGCATTGTGCGTAGCTGGCGGCACATTGTGGAGAATTAAATTGCCCGCATACAAGGGTTCTAGTCATGAAGCAGGGAAAAGAGTGGGTTGCCATGGCCAACTGCTCCACTGGATCACTTCTCCACACTTTTCACTGCTTCATGAAAAGACCCCTAAGTGTAACTGTTAAAATTGTTTCTTTCCCTGAATAAAAGACATCCGCTTCTCTTACCCAGCACACAGACGCATAGGGCCACTTGGAACGTAGGAGTCATCCTGTCTTCTTTCAGGCATCCATATAGTGACTATCCTCTATAGACTTCTGCCTTGTAATGTCATTTTGTAATGTTTTCTTTTTATAAGATACTGTAGCAGGGTGGCTGCGTGAGCATATTTGTTGTTCTTGTAATACTTAACTAAAGTGTTTCTCAATATTACCCATACCGCTCTGTTTCATCAATTACTGTTGATAAAACAGTGTTTTTGCACAAATAAACTGTTTTACCCTTGATGTGACATTATGAAATACACTGCCCAATACTGAAAAAATACTGAGTAAATAAATGGCCAGTGTTTCAGTCGGGATCCGGTCTGAAGATCGACAGTGTCTAGGTCGACAATGTTTAGGTCGACCACTATAGGTCGACAGTCACTAGGTCGACATGGATGGAAGGTCGACAGGGTTTCTAGGTCGACATGTGCTAGGTCGACAGGTCTAAAGGTCGACATGAGTTTAAAAAAAAAATTTGTATTTTTTCATACTTAACGATCCACGTGGACTACTATTGGAACGGTAAAGTGTGCCGAGCGAAGCGGTAGCGGAGCGAAGGCACCATGCCCGAAGCATGGCGAGCGAAGCGAGCCATGCGAGGGGACGCGGTGCACTAATTTGGGATCCCGGTCACTTTACGAAGAAAACGACACAAAAATAAATAAAAATCCTCTTGTCGACCTTTAGACTTGTCGACCTAGCACATGTCGACCTAGAAACCCTGTCGACCTTCCATCCATGTCGACCTAGTGACTGTCGGCCTATAGTGGTCGACCTAAACATTGTCGACCTAGATACTGTCGATAAAACGAACCACACCCGTTTCAGTCATAGCTGAACAAATTGGTGACATTCTGTAATAATAATAATAATAATAATAATAATAAGCATACACTAATGAACATGACATACTCTCCTGAAAGCAAATACATCCTCTCTGAACCCTGAAATGCAGCTGCTTGGTATGTGTGGGCAGGGCTGCATGTAAGAGCAGGGCTGAAACTAGGATTTTTGGCACCCGGGGCAAGTCATTTATTTAGCCCCCAGCAAATAAAAACAAAAATTCAAAAAACTTATTCACAGTAGGCTGCATAGTAGTACCCCTACAGGAGAGATGGGGGATGGAGAGAGAGAGGGAGGGAAAGAGAGGGGAGAGAGAGAGGAGTGAGACGGAAGAGAGGAGAGGGAGAGAGATAATATGCTCCAGGCAGACCCCCAGTAATAAATCTATCTATCTATCTATCTATCTATCTATCTATCTATCTATCTATCTATCTATCCTGTTACCATGACAGCGCCATGCCCGGCTGCATAACTTGTTTAAATGGGCTGGCTGGCCCTGACTACGGAAGGTGATTACAGTGGATGGAGGTCGAGGAGCAGCTGGTTGAGAGAGCCAGGCAGAGTTCTCTGTGCTCCCTCAAATCCAGGCATGTGACCCCTTAGCCCCCCCTAGTTGCGGCCCTGGAACTCTATTTGACTTTCATACAAAATGCAGTGTAGTTTTCCTCTGCTGCAAATTCTATGTCTGTACAAAATAATGTATACACGTGACACAAAGCCCAAAAATGTACAAATGGTGCCAAACTTCTCAAAGTAAGCTTGATCATGGAAACTGGCAATAATTTACTCCAACCAGCCAGCTAAAATGCATAGAGTCCTATGATCTGTACAGCAGTATTCTTTCTAAAACAAAAATTAGTGTTCCTTTCACACTTCACCTGGGTGCACTGTTTCTGCCAGCATTTGGAGATGACATCTGCAAGAGCCTTTTTGATCCTGGTCTTCCTATGCTTTTAATGGGATCCAGGTCCAGAGGCAGAACTCTGGGAGGCAACGGAGTCATCTGCCGCCGGGCTCCTGCTCTGAAGGGGGGCATCTCTCCTCCCATTCTGTGACACCATTAAATTAAGTTGATAGCTGCTACTCTCTAATCAGTAGCCAACTGCCTCAATGGTCCCTGCACCTCACAAATCACACCCTCTTTATTATACTGTAGATGCACATGTTACAAGTATCACACCCAGGATTAGAAACCACACCCTATTACACTGGAGGCAGACACCTTACTGATGGAGCTGTATAGGAAATATGAGAATTTTAACTATATGAAGATACTTCTCTGACAATTACACATAACTTCCTATAGTTAGAATTCTCATACTTCCTCTACAGGAGCAAATAACTCCATCAGTAAAGTGTCTGCTGTTAGTGTAACAGGTTATGGGTTCTAATCCTGGGTATGACTGCTTAGAAATGTGCGATTTAAAATAAAAGACAATTAAATGTATAAATACAGTATATACATTTTTTTCAGAACACTCCATATGCACACAAACACGCACGCACACACGCACGCACGCAACGCACGCACGCACGCACACATATATTTATCTTAATATAGGAAATAGGGGGGCACCAATATTTATCTTGCCTCCGGGCAACTGTGACGAACTTACGCCACTGTCCAGGTCAGATAACCCGGGTCACCTGTTTACACTTCCCTGTTACCCGGGTTCTTCCCGACTCTGACCCTGGTAGTTACCTGGGTTGGTTTCCAGGGTCACAGGACCTGGATTATTTTTCAGGGACCCTTTTCTACTGCACCGCAACGTGGGTTATTACGGCAGTGGAAAAGGGCTACAAGTGAACAAAAAGTAGATACTTGTACTAGGTCACAAGCCCGGACACTCCTTGTATAGAATGTCAACTTTTGTGTGTAATCACTAGAACACTAAACTTTATTGCCACTGATTAGCTCATTCTGAAAGTATTCAATAAGAATGGATTTACTGAGTGATGGTCTGGTGTCAGTTACAACAACTGTGATGTGACCTATATAGAGGGTCTGTGCTACCAATATACAAGCCTACAGTGCCAACATTTTGTGAGTGACTAAAACACTAGATGGATGGCAATCATGTCCATTAATAATTTTCTTTTTCGTGTGCTTGTGGATTTAAATGTGAACACACCCTTCCTCATTGGTTTGTTATGGAGAAATGTGGGTTTATTTAACAATTTGAATTACTTGAGCTTCTTACCATCCGTAGGGGGGAATTCAATTGTTTGAAAAAGTCAGTTGGGTGTCTATTTTTTCCTGTCTATTTGCTAGGAAAAAATAGACACCCAACTGACTTTTCAAACAATTGAATTCCCCCCATAGTGTTGCTGACAGCTGCTGCTGTTCTACTGTATGCCAGTGACAAGCTGGGAGAGTTGCTGCTGTAATGTCAGTGCCACACCTGTGATTGACACAAAAGTAGTGGTAGTAATGATAGTGTAGCAATACTGAGACTCCCATGCCCCCTTCTGCGCACCTTAATGTCTGAAGAAAAGAGGTAGTCTGACGGGGGAAGATGTCTGAGGTGGAAGGGTGCGTACAGGGTCATATTTTAAGACTACCTGGGCCTTGTTCTAAAAATGGTCAAGTGCCTATAGAGAGAAGCAGAGGAGCTGTGATCAGTGGTGTGGGGAAAGGGTCAGTGCAATGTGGGCATGCTAATCCCTACACCACCAGCCCCAATGTTACCCTAAATAGGTAAAAGTATAAAAATTGCATCATGTGAGGAAAGTAGAAATACAATTTTAATAATTATTTATTTTTGGCCAGTTGAGAGACTGGTCATCATCATGTCTACTTGCTTTCCACCCACCCTAACAATAATAATTCATTTCTGATGGACTACGTCTGTCTGACTCTAAAACATAAATATGACACAATATGCGGGAAATATCAATGCGCTTCTAAAAGCAGCCAAACATGAACTAAATGGAAAAAATGTGTCACCACACACTTCACAATAATAAAATACAAAATGTCCCCACTCTGTCCACAGATGCTTGATGGTTCACCCAGAGCAATAATCCTCAATGGGAATATGTTGTCTGTGTTTCACATAAAAGAAACTTGTATCTCCACAATATAAAAATAAAAATAAAAAAATACAATAGTGCAATACTGTATTAAAACATTTATTCAGATTCTGTACGCTATTTATGGATTCATCTCGTACCAGAATTTTCTGTCTACTATTATGGTAGACAAAACTCGCATACTGTATGTGTGAGAGGTTCTAGCCTATGTGAAATATTCATCCACCAAATCCTTCTCCACTGTTGATACTGATATGCTCGAACCGCCATAAAAAAGATGCCTTGAAAAAGATACCTGAGGGTATTGAAAATGCGTTGGTTAGAAGGGGCTTACAAGGACTGTTTGGGGAAGACTACCCCTCCCCTTTAGAATGTAAGCTCTCACGAGCAGGGCCCTCTTCCCTCATGTGCTTATCCTTTCTTACTTTAATAATCTTCAACTGCACCACATCCAGCAGTCTTCTGTCACCTGATACTTATTCCAGTGTCATCTGCTGATGTAACTATGTGTATTTACCCTGTACTTGTCCTATATTGTCAACTGTAAGTTGCTGTTTTCCTGTTTGATTATTTGTTTATGTATTCTGTAATTGGGCGCTGCGGAACCCTTGTGGCGCCATATAAATAAAGGATAATAATAATAATAACACTCATGGGATGATAACAACGGACCCAGGGACGCCTGGTCATTGTTGATAACTGCCTTGTTAGTCTGCTATTGTTAGTAGAAACAATCCACACGGTGAGAGTCAAACTTGCAGCTTGGTTTTTAATCATTGTTTAGTAATTGTGTGCAATAAAATGGTGTTACACTATGCCAGTGTTTTCTCATTTTGATGGAGGTTCGAGCATATCAGTATCAACAGTGGAGAAGGATTTGGTGGATGAACATTTCACAAGGCTAGAACCTCTCACACATACAGTATGCAAGTTTTGTCTACCATAATAGTAGACAGAAAATTCTGGTACGAGATGAATCCATAAATAGCGCACAGAATCTGAATTGATGTTTTAATACAGTATTGCACTATTGTATTTTTTTTTTTTTTTTATATTGTGGATATACGAGGTTCTTTTATGTGAAACACAGACAACATAAACATTAAGCATCTGTGGAGTGGTGACATTTTGTATTTTATGATTCTAAAACTTGTATGTGCTGGTGCCACCAGAACCCTGGGTGTGAAGAGTCTGAGCCATTCCATAGGTACCCTAACCAGTAGGTAGGTGCACAATTGGAACTAAGGGGCTTATTTATCAATGAGTGTTAAAACTCATTGTGGGTCATAAAACTCATTCTTTAGATTGTAAGCTTGCTAGCAGGGCCTTCCTACCTCTGTCTGTCTATTTTTACCTAGTTTTGTTCTATTACCGTTGTTTTAATTGTAAAATGCAACGGAATATGCTGCGCTATATAAGAAACTGTTAATATTAATAATAATAATAATAATAATAATAATAATTGTGTATGATAAATGGTGCTCCAGCAAATCATCTCACAACTGTCATGTGTTCAGCTCCTAACTGTCATGTGATTGAAAAATGACAATTGGGAGCTGATTGGCTGGAGCTCCATTTATCATATGCAACGAGATTTATCATTCACAATGAGTTTTAACACCCATTGATAAATGGGCTCCTAAATTTGTTGACACTGTTATGGCATGGCAAAATTAGTGACACTCCAGTGTTCTTGCCAGCCAGGTGGCCTTAAGAAGTAGATGAGTGGGAACAGCGTAATCTGTCCTGGCACAGATATAAATTGTAAATACTTGCTAGCTGGACACATATATAATTGGGTCCAACAATGCATGCTGAGAGACAGCGCACTCTTCATCGACCCGCTTTGTAATGTTTCCGACATCCAAACTGAGCCATGACTCTTAAAGAAAAGGGAGCGATCTGTTACTGTGCCAGGCCAGTCACAATAACATAAGCACAGCGCGAATGAGTTTGGCCATCAGATCCCTGGAGTAGGCTATCGCTGGGTGGCATGTAAAAAAAAAGTCAGGTGGAGCACCTATGAAATTCCATGTTTTAATTTTATTTATGTTACTTATCATTTTACAGTGTTTTATGTCCCAAAAAATGGAAGGTTGTGGTATATTTAATTTTTACTTGTGTAGTTTATTGAGATGAAGGAAAGCTGTAACAGAGCTGCCTGTGATAAGTTACATATTTATGGCATTCTGTCATATTTATACACAGTGGATATGACTGCCCTAGTCCAGGGTACATAGTGCTGTTTATTCTTATGTCCACATCTCTGTGGTGTATTCAATTTCTGCACCAAAATACATGTTCTCTATGTGAAATCCTGGCAAGTTATGTCAGAACACCATAGTGAAATGTATTATTTACTCTGTTACTTTACCTCTGATATCACTTACATAATACTGTGTATACAGTAGATAGCTATGCGAGACAAGTTCATTGTTGGCTCTGGCTCTCAGCAGTCAGTGCTGATAATTTTCAGGTTCAATCAAAGATATAAACCATAGTGTATATATATCATATTAAATACGCACACCAACAAACACCAGACATATCATAATGTAGTATTCAGTGCTGAAAGTAGGCTGGTACGGGGTGGTACGGAGTACCAATAAGAAATATGCGGACCACCAGCCCACCGCCGGAGCCGTAGGATGCAGGATCTCTGTCTGCAATGAGCAAGAAACCCCTGACAATGAGCATGTAACACCTGGTAACGAGCAAGAAACCCCTGGCAATGAGCATGTAGGGTGGTAAGTCCTACTAGAGGCATTATGTGTGTAAGCGGCACTGCAGGGGGCATTGTGTGTAAGCAACACTAGTGGGACATCATGCGTGTAAGCTGCACTGCAGGGAGCATTATGCGTCTAAGCGGCACTACAGGGGGCATTATGCGTGTAAGCAGCACTAAAATGCCACGGGAGGGGGGGGGCGCAACATTTATAATTACGCCACTTCATGTATAGAGATTCCCAGAACTTGCATCTTTTGCCATGAAACCCCTGACAGCAAGTAAATAGAAGCCATACTGTGGGGCATAATTTGTAAGGAGCATTTTTGTGTGTGGGACATAAAATGGTGTCAGTGGCATAACTGTGTGTGGCATCATATGTAATAGACATTATGGTGTGTGGTATAATATGTGATAGGAATTACGGTGTGGCATAATGTCTAATTGCCATTACGGTGTCTGGCATAATGTGTAATGGGCATTACGGTGTGTGGCATAATGTGTAATAAGCATTATGGTGTGTTGCATAATGTGTAATAAGCATTACGGTGTTTGGCATAAAGTGTAAGGGGCATTATGGGGTGTGGCATAATGTGGCCATGCCCCCTTGTCATTTAACCACTCCCCTAGTTTCGTGTGACCATGCCCCCTCATGACATGTGACCATGCCCGTTTTTACTATCAGTAACACTAAAAAAAAATTTCTACTTGCAACACTGTTAGTATTGTCATTTTTAATTAATAGAAAATGAAGAGAAAAAAAACTTTAAATAACAAAAGAAGTAATTCTGCATATTTATATCAGTATTATCTTTTGGTTTGTTTCTTATCTGTTTATTGCAGTTCACATGTATGAAGAATAATTTTTATAACCATATACAGTGCATCCGGAAAGTATTCACAGCGCTGCACTTTTTCCACATTTTGTTATGTTACAGCCTTATTCCAAAATGAAACAAATACATTTTTTCCCTCAAAATTCTACACACAATACCCCATAATGACAACGTGAAAAAAGTGTTTTTAAGAATTTTACAAATTTAAAAAAAAAACTAAGAAATCACATGTACATAAGTATTAACAGCATTTGCTCAGTACTTTGTTGATGCTCCTTTGGCAGCGATTACAGCCTCAAGTCTTTTTGAATATGATGCCACAAGCTTGGCACACCTATCATTGGGCAGTTTCACCCATTCCTCTTTGCAGCACCTCTCAAGCTCCATCAGATTGGATGGGAAGCGTCGGTGCACAGCCATTTTCAGTTCTCTCTAGAGATGTTCAATTGGATTCAAGTCTGGGCTCTGGCTGGGCCACTCAAGGACATTCACAGAGTTGTCCTGAAGCCTCTCCTTTGATATCTTGGCTGTGTGCTTAGGGTCGTTGTCCTGCTGAAAGATGAACCGGAGCCCCAGTCTGAGGTCAAGAGTGCTCTGGAGTAGGTTTTCATCCAGGATGTCTCTGTATATTGCTGCATCCATCTTTCCCTCTATCCTGACTAGACTCCCAGTTCCTGCCCCTGAAAAACATCCCCACAGCATGATGCTGCCACCACCATGCTTCACTGTAGGGATGGTATTGGCCTGCTGATGAGCGGTGCCTGGTTTCCTCCAAACATGACGCCTAGCATTCACGCCCAAGAGTTCAATCTTTGTCTCATCAGACCAGAGAATTTTATTTCTCATGGTCTGAGAGTCCTTCAGGTGCATTTTGGCATACACCAAGCGGGCTGCCATGTGCTTTTTACTAAGGAGTGGCTTCCATCTGGCCACTTTACCATATAGGCCTGATTGGTGGATTACTGCAGAGATGGTTGTCCTTCTGGAAGGTTTTCCTCTCTCCACAGAGAAAGGCTGTAGCTCTGACAGAGTGACCATCGGGGTCTTGGTTACCTCCCTGACTAGGGCCCTTCTCCCCCGATCACTCAGTTTAGACGGCCGGCCAGCTCTAGGAAGAGTCCTGGTGGTTCTGAACTTCTTCCATTTATGGATGCTGGAGGCCACTGTGCTCATTGGAACCTTCAAAGCAACAGATATTTTACTGTATCCTTTCCCAGATTTGTGCCTTGTGACAATTCTGTTTCGGAGGTCTACAGACAATGTCTTTGACTTCATGCTTGGTTCGTGCTCAGACATGCACTGTCAAGTGTGGGACCTTATATAGAAAGGTTTGTGCCTTTCCAAATCATGTCCAATCAACTGAATGTACCACAGGTGGACTGAGTTCAGCCACCATCCAGCACGCCGCCAGATTCTGCCAGCATTACATCCCGTCGCATGTGTGCCTTTTTTTTTGTTACTGCGGAATTATTAACCTCAAAAACATTAATTTCCTGTCAATTTTGACCACCTCACCGCTCACAATATTGTTTCCATAAATATTGGCCAAATGCCACAGCAAGCTATTGGGTTATTAAACAACAGAGCAGCGGCACAAACACATGGCAGTTTGTAGCACATCTTTGAAACATTTTCACACATCAAAGAAAAGAAAATTGGTGTAAGATGGAATTGCCCTTGGCCACCCACTTTTATGTTGGATATTAAAAACTAGGACATGCACAGTTTAACTAACCAAGCACTTCAGTGACAAGCACTGCCTCTTTTGTGGCTGAAGTGCTTGGCTTGTTTGGGACCTCACAAACCATTTTTTTGGAAGGACTATCTTTAATCACTAATGAGGAGGTTGATGATGAGGGTGTTAATTACATTATACTCTTGTAAGATAAATTTAATGAACTCACTGCAAATGACATAACATGAAGGAGGTACCTGTATGATTAATATCCCCACCTCTACTATCTTTGGCCTCACAAATAGAGAAGATGCATTCACAAATGTTGTCAGGATTTTGGTAAAAATAATCCTACACTCAGGAGGTGTTTTTTTGGTCTTATGCCCAGGCATCACAGTGGCTTTATTTTTTATCACGGGCCAGAACTGCAGCCACTGGTGGCTGACATACACAAATAACATCATCAACATCCTCCTCAACATCCTCATTAATGTAAGATAGCAGTAGTAGTACACAATTATCCCCCTCATCCTGTTACACTTCTGCACACACATCCTCAATTTCTATTATGTCCTCATCACCATCTTTATTTGTACTACTCCCAACATGTGCAGATGGTGCAGAAATGGTAAGGAGGAGACAGAGGGCAGGATATAATAAAGGTCAAATGCTGTAAAACCCCCGTTTTCGGGGTTTTTACTGCATTTTCATGTGCACTAAGACCCGGCTGCCGGGTTTTCGGTGCTAAGGGTATGACCATCTTTTGATAGTGATATCCTATAGAAGCCTTTCGCACCCACCGAGTGCCACACCTGCAGCCCAACGGTGCACCCGCTGCCCAGTGTCCAGGCAGCAGGCACCGATCCCATAGCTCCTTCTCCCCTGCAGCAGAGCCATTTCTGCTTCTGGCTGTAGAGGGGAGGAGGAGCCCGGGGACTCCCAACACACGCTACCTCCTGAGGCTACATAATTACATAGTACATATGTAATGCCCACAAATCCGGTGCCAGAACTTAAACTACATGTGTGATTTAAATAAACCTGGTTCGGTTAAGATCAGAGAGACAGACCTGCTTTACCCCTCAGACACAATGACAATACAAAGAACAGGATCCAACTCCATTTTATTATTATATGTTAAAGGTAACAGTGATAGAATAAGTAACAGTTAGATTTAGAACTCTTTGTTGGAATGCACAACAGAAGGAAACCTTGAAATAAGCTGGCGTCTTTATAATAGCACAGTCTCGTATAACCAGCAATAACAATAGGCAGGTGAGTTGCGGGAACAGGTAAGCAGCTGGCGCTGTCTTTACAATAGCACAGTCTCTTATAACCAGCAATAACAATAGGCAGGTGAGTTGCGGGAACAGGTATAATAGCTTTAACAGGCACTGCTGGGCGGAGCTTGCATAATACAGTCATTAATGAGCCCGCCTTTGTAATAGTAAACATAAATGTATATCAGCTTTATCAGGCACTGCTGGGCAGAGCTTGCATAAAACAGTCAATAATAAGCCCACCTTTGAAGTAAGAAACACACAGGTATAATAGCTTTAACGTCAACAAAAGCACTAGTTCTAACTTCAATGTACTGCATTAACACATTTCACACTTAGATACACTACCACACCAGTAAACTATCAGCTGTATATTCCTAGCATAACAGATTAACACTACATTGCTATAATTACCCATAACCCATTAAGCATTGAACACAGCACGTTTACATCATACAGTTAATAATGCATTGGTCCCTGGGGACAGGGATCTATAACCAACGTACCTCTTTCTTTTCCCAAAATGGGGATTGACCCAGTGCAGTCTTTTTAACAATAAAACACACAGATGTACGTGGAGCCGTTCCCCTCTTTATAAAGGAAAAAATTGCAGGGGCACCAATAACTTAGGGAAGCCTACCCCCTAAATTATCTAAACTTGCGGGGCACAGCACTTAAGGGGAGCCTACCCCCTTTTTTAATAACCAGAAGGGGAGCCTACCCCCTTAATTAAACTTGTACTGTGGGGCACAGCCATAATGAGGGGAGCCTACCTCCTTTTGCATTTCTATGCGGACACGGTGTAATAAGGGGAGCCCACCCCATTTATACAATATGTCCCCCAATGCAGAGTTTGGCAGCGGAAGGGTTAATCACAGGGCCACTGGGGGAGGAGCTTACCCACTATTACATTAAAATGCAGGCACTGGGGAATTTTTTGAAGCATACCCCCTTAATTGATTCTGCGGGGCACTGGCAAAGGGGAGCCTACCCCTTTCTGTTACTTAGAAGCAGAGTTGTTGCAGCGGAAGGGTTGCAGGGGCAGAGTGTGGCAGCGGAAGAGTTGTAGCTGGTTCTCACCCACATGCTGCGGTGCTTTTGCCACCTCCGATCGCCTCGGTCTTCGGCGACACACGGGATGCAGAGCACCGCACCGGGGATGCGCCCTTGCGCTGAGGTCCACTGTGTCCCGGGGTCTTCTCCATTGCTGCAGGTCAGCACCATCCTCCCACCGCTGGTCCGCGCCATCTTCTCGCTGGCTGTCCGGGGTCCTCTATGCTCCAGCTGTGGTGCTCTCTGGTCAGGCGGCCAGAGGTTCATGCTGGGGACTTCTACCCAGGGTTGTTCTTCGCAGTGCCTGCGCACCCATCACTTGCCGCCAGCTGCCGCTTCTCAGGATCCAGGGGCGGAGGTCATCGCTGGTTCACTGGATGGCCTGCGGCTTCTCCAGCTCAGTGCTCCAGTCTCTAGGCAGCGGCGACACTTCTCCGCGTTCCATACCCGCTGGCGCTGATGTGGCCAGCTCTTCTCCCCAGGAAGGGTCTTCGGCTTTCTCCTGGTCTCTCCAGTGCTGTGGCTCTTATCCTCCGGCTGTGGTCCATCTCCCCATCGGACCATGCTACACTGGATCCTACATAGCTGTGGCTCCTCAGATACGCTTCCCCATCTCCCGGGCTCCCCTTCCCGTGCTGGGGAACCTGCTCATATCAGTCTCTGGACCTCCCCTGTCCTGGGTCCCCACTGGCTCCCTTTCCCCAGCAACAGACCGCCCCAGGTGCCTTCTGCCCTGCATCCTGGGGGGCCCAATGACCAGGGGACGATCTTCCCAGGCTTGGCTGTTGCTGGCCAGGGGGGGGGGGAAAGGATTTCACTTGTGGCACCAATGCTCCCTGTCCAGAGCTGACAGGTTCAAACAAAGTTCAGCCCTGTCATTACTGTAGGGCTGTGGGGATCCTCTGGCTATGTGTGGGGACAATTAATTACAAAAAACAGTGGGGTCTCTTTCAAATTCACACAATGGGGGTATTACACATATACTATTAGCATCGCTGCGGTGGGCAGCGAGGGGCGACAATGTATTTTAATACAGTATGAAAAATGTCAGACTCACACATAGTAAACATAGACACCCCTAGATTTTCCTCAGGGATTTCTGAACACACAATTTGAGCCTGAGGGTTCAATCCTATTAGCTGTGAGTTGCTGCGAATGTACATAGAATTATATGTTGCATGTTAATGCAAATATAGCGATGTTCACACACAATCTTATTCCATCCGCGAGCACTGACACTTTCTGTAATTCACTTCCCTTCAATTTTCAGGGTACGGTCCCACTTTGCTCATTGGTGAGATGGTGGTCAGTAATCCAATTAGGTTAATCTCGCATTAGCAAATTGTACTGCGAATGATAATTCGCTGAAAACCATTAGCCATACCAATACAGTTAGAATTTCAAATATTTTTTTTTTCCATAGGGTCTGGTGTTATATTTTTAACTCAAAGATATATTAGTGCATTTCATACTAGCTTCTTTTCCTATTTTAAGAATAATGTGCTTTTTTAATTTGATTTTTTAATTGATTATACATATCCACCTGCTGCAAAGTAGACAATGGTTTATTCCTAACAGTGTCTAAAAAGGTTAGTCAGGCGATTTCTTACTTCCTGACTTTCCCTGTCTGCTTGGAGGAGTTGAAGGAGCAGAATCGATCTGCAGATTTCTGGACTCCCCTGGATTACGTATCATATTATTTCTAGTTTATTTGCTTTTTAAACATTTGTATTTATTTGTAAATTCCTATTTTTTGACCCCATCCTCAATTTTTTTTTACCCAAATGTAGCCCTTTCAGGACACAGTGTTGGAGTACATGTTTTGTGCATGTGATGAGGAGAGCAGTGTGGACTATGCATCTGCATCTGCTCAAGCAAATCTGTGTGTGTAAATGACTGTGTGGAAGAAGCTGAGGTTGATGCTGAGAATGCTGTGGAGGGTGTCACTGATGTTTCTGACAGGGCACCAATTGATCGATGTCATCATGACGTGAGCCCCTGGCCACGCGTCTATCTTAGAAGGAGTGTACTCTATGAACTCAGGGAGGATAGAGTGAGAAAATATTATGACTTATCCTCCACTGCCATCTATGAACTGTATAGCATTTTGCAGGAGGATCTAGAACCTAGCGTCAGTACTAACCGTGTCTTTGCCAGGTATTGCCAAATTGCTTGAGACACTGCTCTTCCGTACATCGGACAATTTTTAACCCATGTTATGTTATATTGCAGGTTTTGCCCATTTGTTGTTCTCTAGGTTCCTTAAACAGGTCCTCTCAGCTATGCGGAAGCATGTGTCTGTGTTTATTCATTATCCTCGGACAGATGCGGAATGGAAGGCAGTTAAGATTAAATTTTACTTTAATTCAATATTGCCAAATGTTTTGGGTGCTATTGTTTGCACTCATGTGACAATCTTAGCTCCACAATGAATGGAGGCAATTTTCCATAATAGAAAACACTTCCATTCCTTAAATGTACAAATGATCTGTGATGCTGATATGCAGTTCACACATGTGTTTGCAGACATGCCAGGGTCCTCTCATGAATCTTGTTTTGCAGATGTCTAGAGTCCCTAATGCCTTTAAAGATTAAACGTTGCCTAATGGATGGCTGATTTGTGAGTTTGTTTTATCAAATTTTTTGGTTGTTTTTAGGTAGATTATTCCCTATTAATTAATGTTTTTGATGTTATTTTATGTTCTTCTAGGGGATGCTGGATATGGGAGTTACTGTACCCATGGCTGCTGACACCTTTGTCAGCAGCCATGGGTGACCAAGACCAAGACCAGAGGAGTTATAGGACATGCCTTTGATCTTCTTAAAGCCTGATTCCAGTGTCTAGAAAGGCGTGCTGGACTCCTGCCATACTCTCCTTCCAAAATTGCAATATAATTATTGCGTTCGTTATACTGCACAATATTTGTATTGACAAACGTTTGGAAGCGGAGATCAATTCAAGTGTTTTACTGGATGTGGATCTCTCTTCAGCAGATGATACAGATGACTTAGGGAGAGGCACGCACATTGATCTTATCGACAATTTTTTGCCTGTAAGTGGTGTTTTTTTTAAATATTTAAATGTCAATGTTTTTTTTTTACCAATTACGTCACTTTATTTTTTTAAGGATCATTTGTCATCTGACTTCTTGAATGTCACATTCTAGTTTGTTATAAACAGTTGAAAGTTTGATAGTCTCATGTTTGGTTTCAGCTTTCTGAGTTTTAATTGAATTTCCTAGCTATTGGTCGCAAAGTTTTTTTGTGTGAAGTGTTGTTCTAAGTTTTTCAGGGTCATTATTTTTATGAGGAGCCTAGCTGGAGCTGTTAATATGAGGATGGGCTTACTGATCTGAGTAATTAAAATATATTTTAGGGCTCTCCTATGAATATTCTTTGTTGTCTCTCTCTCCCTCTTTTTTTTCCTTTGTCCAATTGATGTATTGTACCCTGCAATCATGTCTATAACCCAAGGGATATTCTGTCCTGAAGAAACTGGGAAATCCTCTTTGATCTAAAGGCGAGATGTGACTGACACCACACTCCCAAGTAAGTATACCCCTCATACCTCTATGGTCTAAATACCTGTGTGCTTGCTTCTCTTTTCTCTCTCTTTTCTATTTTTGTGTCTGCTCAATAACATGATGCAAGTGGGATATATAGTAACTTTTGCTTACCTTCCCTTTTTTTCTTTTTTTATAAACCTAACGGCATTAGCAGTCAGGAGACTCATGGCCCCACAACCTTGAAGATCCCAGTTTCCTTATTGATGCAGAGGAGCGATGTGACTGACAACACTATACACCTGTGTAAGTATCTCCAATCAGTATAATTTATGCATCTATATGGTGTGGATACCTGTGCTTCTCTCTCTTTCTCCTTCCCTCCCAGCCACCTTGTTGTGATGCTAGTGCCCCACCAAGTAATAATTGTAAATGTTCTTTTTCCTTGAGGTGTGTTCCATAAAATGAATACCAGCCTGAAAAGCCAAATCCCTATGTGTGACTGGAGAATTTAACCAAATATTTGTCAACATCTTTGAAAAAATTATTTTATTTTGTTTTTATTATATTTTCCATCAAAAGTTTTGTAGTATATGCAATTTTTCGAGTACATAATTTCTAAACGTATGTATGCAATAGTTTTTTTAGCAGATTGGTAAAAACATACATGTAAACCTCAAAAATATAAAAGATGTGTGAGAATTATATTCTTTATTGCTTAAAGGACAACTGCTGTCACATGGTTCAATCAGATTGTGAACTTCTTGTCCACATTATTGTTTTTCTCGTTAAAGTATTTAACCGTTTACTTGATTGTATTTGTCTTTGTAATCCTCAATTCTCTTCAAACCCTTATTCATAACTAAAATAAATATATTTTTCTGAAATTTTTCAAAATCTAGAACCTTATACAAATAATGGTTCATAAATACAGGATGCTGCAAAAATGCTTGTATATAAAATTGTAGGAAAGTATTTGGGTTAGATGTAAGATATATATATTTTTTTCAAATTATGCTAAAAATTCCTCTGGTATCATATTGCTCTATGCACATAATCATAAAGATATGTAAAATACAACTCCTATGTTGACATATAGTTTTTGTTTCAATTGTACAGTAGGTTTAATACTTGTGCTAGATTACTTGACATAGATTCATCTTATATCCACTATATTTTATCTCATTTTAATTACAGGTGTATTTGTTATCCAAAAATACTATCATTTAGTAGTGAACTTTCTGAGGACAATAATTATATGAACTACAGTAGAGTGCTAGCTTCACAAAGCATTGATTTTTTTTCTTTCTGTAAACTATAATGTTAATTAGTGTACAAATTTGTATCTGCCACAGTAAAGTATATAAATATATATACAGTATGTGTATCACTGCCCATTCCATGTAACTTTCTAAACTTGCATAGGTCTAGTAGTCTGGGTGTAAAAGTAGGTGAAAATGTTTTGTAAGTTAGACAGTAAGCAATAAACAGAATATACATGTAACAACAAATATTGCTAATTGTCAAAACTCCAAAATTTGCAGCCTGTGAATGTATGGCTATAATGTTGTAGTCAGAATAGCATAGCTGCAGGACATTTTGTAGATGGTCGAGATTTCAAACTTTTGGCCATGTTTTATCTGCAAAAGAGGAAGAAAAGAATTAAATTAGTATTTCAAATGGTTAACTACAGCTTTACCATTTTTGTAAACTGACAGTGTCCTTTGGGTTTGATAACAATACATTACATGCCCATAAATTTTTAGGATGGGGGGGGGGGGGGGTGGGTGAAAAATTCAATTGTAAACCATACTATGCTGGTATCCACTAGATGCAGGTGCAAATGACCATGATAAGAAAGATTTCTGCTCAAAACCCCTGTACTGGTGTGAGGAAAGTTGTGAATGGTGAACCCTTTTTGTGTGGCTAATGGTCAACTATCACTTGGCAGCCATCAAATGTTTAGCTATCTTACATTGCAAAACACATACCTCCCATTTAAAAATAGATGTATGGAAGACCGTGCTTGCCAAACAATAGAGTGGATTAATTAGAGAAGTTGATCCTTAATGTTCAAACTTTAAAATAGATTAAATTTACAGAAAGACAAGCAAGACCTTGTACATTCTTACCAAATTCTCAATTGATACGTAGTGATATCTGCAAGTATTATTGATTTCAAAACTTACTGTGGTTGTTTGATTACATCGAGTGTTGCAGCTGATTCCCTAATCAATCTTCTTCTTGGTCCAATCTCCAAACTCTCACTGGTTGGGTCAGTATCTCTACCTTATTCTATATGTTGAAAGGATTTTTCTTCTTGTAGCTTGGTAATGCTTCTCAGTAACGTTGACGGGATTTAAATACCAGTGTCCTGACGAGGAGTATGGGAGCTTCCAGACATAATGGGCAGTACCTGATAGGGTGTTGAAAAGGCTGGTGGGTGTTTGAAAATATGAACTAGAAAAGTCCAGTAAAAGACTTTGCACCTGTGGGTTCCTTCGTATAAACAGGTCTTCTACCGATACTTTTATGACAGAGGCTATTCCAAGCATAGATACTGACTGAGTTTCCTGACGCACATACATGTGATCCATTGTGTGCACAATTATTGAAAGCTGCCTATATATAGATGTGGATGCCTCAACAAATGACTGATGATGTCTTTCAAGCATGGATCTGGTTGAGTCCATTTGTCTTTCAACATTTTTCTGTCAGTGGCCAATTCTTCCTTAATCTGGACAATCCCATTTGCAATTCCTTGTAGGTCCCCTTCTACATTTCTACAATGTTGGTCTTGCTTACCATCCATTTTTTGGTGAATCTGCAATTGCTGCTAAGAATTGTTGCCTGTTGCTGGCTTAGTAGCTGTATGGGTCTTGATTGATCCTTTGTTGTATCTGCAGCGGCATAGAGAACCAATAAATTAGGGAATAATTTTGCTAATTCAACAAAGTCTTCAACACTCCATCTAAAAAATGGATTCTGGATTAAATTGATTACCTAAGAAAAGGCTTATTTATTACTTTTAAAATTTTTAATACCTATATGTGATATTGTTAGAATTTGTCCCAAAAGGCGGTGATCCTACATATACATCAGATTCTGGAAAATTGGCCTTAAAAAATAATTTAATATAAAACAATGTGCATTAGGTCATCCCTAACTATAGTCAAAATGTTGACAAGCTTTTTTTGTGCAATAATAAAAAATATGAACGGCAAATCTTGGTAACAGCTAATATTAATTATTCATTTAGGGTTAGGGTCTTTTAGGCAACACTAATTGAACTATTACTTAATATTAAACTGCAGAGTCATCTGTGATTTTAGTTTTACAAGATAGAAGCGGTTTTTATTTTTTAGACTAATAAAGAATATTGAATTAAAGAAACAAGTCACATTCAAGACATATGTTTAGCTCACTAATGGCTAGGCATTCCAACCTTGTATGACCTCCTGGTCATGCTAAGGAGATCATGTGACAATAGGTACTTCAAATCCATCTGGGGATGGTACTGTGATTACTAAAATATTAGAAATATATTTTAATTTGTAAAACAATTTTGAAAGAACTACCAAAAAGGTTCCTACAACATTTAAGCAATGTACCTGTTTGAGTTATTTGTGGGTCAAAACTGTGCTCCTCTATACACTCTGAAATTCCAGTAACTGAAATTTTAATTTTTAAGATTTTTCTATTGCTTGGCCTTAAAAAAAAAAAAAAGGTCTCACAATTTTTAAACTTACCGAATAGCCTTTTACCGCTTTTGACGATATCTGGAGAATCATCACTGTTGCTCCCATATTCTTCTCTTTCTAATGATAATATTTGAAAAATAGAAATAATTCACGGTCCTTCATCTAACTTTTTCTTTTTTTGCCATGTGATTCGGCCTCCATGTCATTAACAGTTTCCTGAGTTATTCCCTCACATGTTAATTCTGTATCTGGAGCAGCAACTGTCCTCTGCATTGCTAATACAGGTTGAGTATCCCATATCCATATATTCCGAAATACGGAATATTCCGAAATACGGACTTTTTTGAGTGAGAGTGAGATAGTGAAACCTTTGTTTTTTGATGTCTCAATGTACACAAACTTTGTTTAATACACAAAGTTATTAAAAATATTGTATTAAATGACCTTCAGGCTGTGTGTATAAGGTGTATATGAAATATAAATGAATTGTGTGAATGTAGACACACTTTGTTTAATGCACAAAGTTATAAAAAATATTGGCTAAAATGACCTTCAGGCTGTTTGTATAAGGTGTATATGTAACATAAATGCATTCTGTGCTTAGATTTAGGTCCCATCACCATGATATCTCACTATGGTATGCAATTATTCCAAAATACGGAAAAATCCCATATCCAAAGTACCTCTGGTCCCAAGCATTTTGGATAAGGGAGACTCAACCTGTACCTCTGCCAACACTGGTGGTAAGGATACACTTCTTGCAGCTTTAATAACCATTGTTGAAAAATAAAAATACAAAAAATTATTTTGAGTTTGTCATCCAATCTAAAAAGAAATATGAGGAAAGTCTCTCTTCATTAAGCAAGAAAATGTAAATAATATGTTATGGTAAAGCCTTCTTAACCTTTAAAATTAAAATGCTGTCTCCCAAAGCCATCTTTTTGTGAAGAATATTTTTTTATCCTATGCATAAAGTTAGAGAACTCTACCTTAGTAACACTATAAATACCTCTCTACATAATAATGTCTTGCTTCAAAACCGGCATCCACCTAGAGACACTAGATTTTCCAGTGTTATTTTATAAAAATAGGCCTTTTCAAACATTTCCTTTTAGGAACCACCTCTGTCTCCTTACCCAAACTAAAAACTGCATATTAGCCAACATGAGGTAAATAGGTAAGGCAGTGTTACTTATTTTCCACTCTGTAGTTTTAATCAAATATTTAACAACAAAAGAAAAATGAATACATCAAATAGATGGTAATGCTGGGTACACACCAGGAGAAATCTAGAGATGATTGCACATTTTCAAAACATTGGATTGATTTATTGATATTAAAACTGCAAATCGTGTACCTTTTTACAGTAACAATAACGTGGTTGGTTTGTTGTAACTTTAGATCTACCCTGTTGTAGGGAAGTTCTGAAGCTATCATTAACAATAGTATACTCCTGGATGTGGCCACTCCTAGATATTTTAACATCATATTTTTAACATCTTTAAGACGTTTCTTTTGTCTATTGCGATAAATAATTTGTCATGGAGCTGCCGGGGAGTTTAAGGGTAATCGTTAACGTCATTGCTAGTTTACAAGTGGTTCAGGAGTGTACCCTGCATAACATTTGTGAGGAATAGATTTCTGAAAAATAAACAATTGAAGAGCCTATGTTTCTTTTTGTGTGCCAATCTACCTTGACCCATTGCACCAGATTGACGCTCTCCAGGTATTCATTTTTTAATATGATTTTCCTTTCTATGTTTTTTTTTTTGCATGTTCAGTGAATTCTGATGAGGTCTTTGGATGGCCTGATATTGTTCCCACTAGTTTAAAAAAACTGTCAATTATTAGTTAACTGTATATATAGAAATACAAAAAAAACCTTGTAGATTTTAATTATACCTTTACTTTTGTAGGGGTGAGCCTTGGGATGCTGACTCTGTTTTCCACTTGATTCAACAGGAGCAGGCTTTGACAGGGAGCAAAGGCCAGAGGTATCTTTAAGGAAGGAATTATAAATAAGCATTAGAAAATGCAAATTAATTTTGACGCCAAAAATAAGTCTAAATTTGAAATATTTACCATTGTTTTTAGGTATATTTTGATCACTACTCTTCTTCAGGACTTCTGCACTCTGACTGTAAAATATAAAATTATTTAAAAATAGATGATTTAAAAATGAAAGGAACTATTGCCTTTTGTGCGCTTAAAATATTCCCTATTGAGATACCAGGATATGTTGATGTGTCCAATGTGTCTATTGAACTTTCAACACCCTCATTTTACATTCCTATGTGTTGAAATTGATTTTGAGTTCAAGGCCACCACCAGTCGCTCTGCAATGTTTTTCGCAAGTTTGACCATTTTTTTTTTGGGGGGGGGGGGTAATATGTTTACAGTCATTGAAATGTTTCTTACAATTATCTATCGTAAGACTTTGAGCTGCTATAGCACCACATTTGTCTGCTATTTGTTGCCAAATTTGGTTTTTTTGACATGATGCCATACTCTATGCTCGTGACCCCAGTTGTTATTCAAAGTTTTCAAATCTCCTCCAGTAGGATTAGAGGAGCATGAAGCATCATACGCGCCGCAAAGTGGGTGAAATGCCAGGCAAATGGTGCGAATGCGTGAGTTTTCGACTTGCAGCTAATAGGATTGACCCCAGAGGCTTTATTAATGTAGGTAGAGTTGATGGCAGTTCCAAAGTATAGAGTATTGAGGGGAGTGCCAGAGAACACAATGAGCTATTGGGTGACTATAAAGTAAAGTTGTAGAATTTGTAACTTCAAGTCCTCCTTCCTCCTTAAGAGTTCTTATTTATACATGTGAGTGCTTACCTACCTATATTAGCTGAGAAAACCTGCACTGCAATGATAGCATGGTATTTATAGGGACTTCCACTGGCAATGCTTGGAACACATGCAGCAGTCTAGACAGTGCCTTAGTTTTTGCTGCATTTTTCCATGGTCTGCACAGAGAGTTATATGTTTGAGGGGGATCGATATGTGATCCCGGCATACGGGATGCTGGCTCTCACTATACCGACAGTGACATCCTGCCCACCAGAATGCTGGAAGCTGGGTGAGCGCATCGAGGTCCTTTGTGGGCTTGCTGCGCTCACCACCCTGTGGGCATGGTGCCTTGCTTTGCTTGCCACAGGTTCTAATTTCCCTGTCATAGACACCCACACAGGGAGAATCACTTACATCATCGGTATTCCGGCAGTGGGATTGTACCCGTCGGGATTACGGTGTCGGCATTACGACAGCCAGGATCCCAAAGGGCAGTATTTTAAATGCATACTGCCTGAGGATCAGGAGTCACTGCTTTGAAGAGTGCCAGATAATTCACTGCATAGAGCTACTGCATAGAGTTTTTTTCCTGGTAAGGTGCTAATTTGGATGAAATGCAGTGGGCATTGAGTGTCCAATAAGGCTTTTTTAAAATATATTGCATTTTTAATTTATTTCCGCACATCCCGCCCACCTGCCACCATTGCACCTCACCACACGCCAACCGCCAACTATGTGATGCACCTCCTGCCCATCATTGCGGCACACCATCTGGCGCCCGCTGCCTGGCCTCACCAACCTCGTTGGCTCCCAGCTCCCAGAAGGTGATGTGGGGCAGGAAGAGACACAGAGAGATATACAATTACACAGAGAAACAGAATGAAGGGTGAGAGACACTGCACTGGGAGACATAGAATGAAGGCGGGGAGACACATAGAGACAGAATGAATGTGGGGAGGAAGAGATAGAGGGAGACATAGAATTAAGGGGGAAGAGAGATGTAGAATGAGTAGGGGAGAGACATAGAATGAAGGAGGGGATATGATGGTGTGCTGAGAGACAACGGGGGAGATGATGGTGTGGCTGAGAGATGATGCAGGGGGGGTGATAGAGTGCTGAGAGATGACACAGGAGGAGAAGATGGTGTGCTGAGAGAGATGTGGGAAGGAGATGATGGTGCACTGAGAGGCAACACGGAGAAGTTCATGGTGTGCTGAGAGACAGCACAGGTGAAGATGATGTGCTGAGAGACAACACAAAGGAAGGTGATGGTGTGCTGAGAGAATATGCAGGGGGGAGGTGATGGTGCGCTGAGAGATGACCTGGGGAGTGTGATGGGGTGCTGAGAGACAATGCAGGGGGTGAGATGATAGTGTGCTATGAGACGACACAGGGTGGGAGGTGATAGTTTGCTAAGAGATGATGCAGGGGGAGATGATAGTTGCTGAGAGACGATGCAGAGGGATATGATGGTGTGGCTGAGAGATGCAGGGAGGAAATTATAGTGTGCTCAGAGATGATGCAGGAAGGACATGATTGTGTGCTGAGAGATGACGCAGGGAGAGGTGATGGTATGCTGAGAGAAGATGCAGGGGAAGACGATGATATGGCTGAAAGACACAGGGAGGAAATAATAGTGTGCTAAGAGGTGACATGGCAGCTGATTGTGTGGCTGAGAGATGCAGGGAAGAGATGATGATGTGGCAGAGGACAATGCAGAGAGGAGATGATGGTGTGGCTTAGAGATGTAGGGGGGGATGATGGTGTGGCTGAGATATGCAAGGGGGAGTTAATGGTGTGGCTGAGAGATGCAGGGAGAGATGATAGTGGTCTGAGAAATGATTCAGGGGGAGATAATGGTGTGTCTGAGATATGCCAGGTGGAGATAATGGTGTGGCTGAGAGACACAGGGGAAAGATGATATGGCTGAGGGGCAATGCAGAAAGGAGATGATGGTGTGGCTGAGAGACGCAAGGGGGAGATAATATGGCTAAGATGCAAAGGGGAGATAGTGTGGCTGAGAGACGCAGGGGTGAGATGATGGTGTGGCTATGAGAAGCAGGGGGAAATTATTGTGTGGCTGAAAGATGCAGGGGAGATGATGGTGTGGTTGAGAGATGCAGGGGGCAGGAAGTGACACAGGGGGCACGAGTCTGATTTAACAGCTGTTGTGCTGTTGTATGTATAGTGCATATAGATTACTGTGTATATATACCCTACCGTACATGGAGTGAGAGGAATCAGCAGCAGAAAGAAATAAGTAATAATGCCACTGTATAGGTCACTGGTACAGCCTCATCTAGAATACTGGGGTATATTTACTAAGCTCACGATTTTGACCGAGATGGTGTTTTTTCTTCAAAGTGTCATCTCGGGAATGTACTAAACTCAAATCTCGGCAGTGATGAGGGCATTTGTATTTTTTTGGAAGTCAAAGAAAAAAAAATACGAATGAATACACCATCGGTCAAATACGACTGTTTTTTGATACAACTCAGTAATTTACTAAAAAGCGTATTTCACGAACACTGCCGCCAATAGCCAAACACTGCCGTGAAAAAATACAAATCGTAAAAAAAAGCAGATTTAAAACAGACCTGCTCTTTTTACCGTGTTCTGATAGGCATGCACGGATCCATGAGATCCGTGCATGTTTATCAGTGGGAAGGGGTGGGAAAGTGTTAAATTTTCAGGAAAAAAAATGCGTGGGGTCCCCCCTCCTAAGCAAAACCAGCCTCGGGCTCTTTGAGCCGGACCTGGTTGAAAAAATATGGGGGAAAATGGCAGGGGTTCCCCCATATTTAATCAACCAGCACCGGGCTCTGCGCCTGGTCCTGGTTCAAAAAATACAGGGGACAAAAAGCGCAGGGGTCCCCCGTATTTTTTAAACCAGCACCGGGCTCCACTAGCCAGGTACATAATGCCACAGCCGGGGGACACTTTTATACTGGTCCCGGCGGCCCTGGCATTACATACCCAACTAGTCACCCCTGGCCGGGGTATCCTGGAGGAGTGGGAACCCCTTAAATCAAGGGGTCCCCCCCTCCAACCACCCAAGGGCCAGGGGTGAAGCCCAAGGCTGTCCCCCCCATCCAAGGGGCGGCGGATGGGGGGCTGATAGCCTTTTGAAAAAAATTTGAATATTGTTTTTAGTAGCAGTACTACAAGCCCCAGCAAGCCTCCTCCGCAAGCTGGTACTTGGAGAACCACAAGTACCAGCATGTGGTGGAAAACTGGGCCCGCTGGTACCTGTAGTACTACTACTAAAGAAATACCCCTCAAAAAACAGGAGACACACACCGTGACAGTATAAGTTTATTACATACATGCACACCTCCATACATACATACTTACCTATGTTCACACGAGGCTCGGTCCTCTTCTCCATGTAGAATCCTAGGGGTACCAGTAAAAAAAATTATACTCACATAATCCAGTGTACCTTCTGTTCTTTGTATAATCCACGTACTTGGCAAAATAAAAAAACGGAAACCCGACCACGCACTGAAAGGGGTCCCATGTTTTCACATGGGACCCCTTTCCCCGACTGCCAGGACCCCCCCTTACTACTGTCAAAGAGGGTCCCTTCTGCCAATCAGGGAGCGCCACGTCGTGGCACCCTCCTGATTGGCTGTGTGCTCCTGTAGTGTCTGTCAGGCAGCACACGGCAGAGATACAATGTAGCGCCTATGCGCTCCATTGTATCCAATGGTGGGAACTTTGCGGTCAGCGGTGAGGTTACTTTCGTCAGTTTGCTGACCACCAGTATATAATATATAGCATTACGGTACAGTAGGCCACTGCTGTACCTACCTCTGTGTCGTCAAGTATACTATCCTTCCATACCTGTGGTGCATTTCATTTTTGCACAGTTTGCTGACCACCAGTATATAATATATAGCATTACGGTACAGTAGGCCACTGCTGTACCTACCTCTGTGTCGTCAAGTATACTATCCATCCATACCTGTGGTGCATTTCAGTTGTGCGCAGTATATATAGTAGTAGGCCATTGCTATTGATACTGGCATATAATTCCACACATTAAAAAATGGAGAACAAAAATGTGGAGGTTAAAATAGGGAAAGATCAAGATCCACTTCCACCTCGTGCTGAAGCTGCTGCCACTAGCCATGGCCGAGACGATGAAATGCCATCAACGTCGTCTGCCAAGGCCGATGCCCAATGTCATAGTAGAGAGCATGTAAAATCCAAAAAACAAAAGTTCAGTAAAATGACCCAAAAATCAAAATTGAAAGCGTCTGATGAGAAGCGTAAACTTGCCAATATGCCATTTACGACACGAAGTGGCAAGGAACGGCTGAGGCCCTGGCCTATGTTCATGGCTAGTGGTTCAGATTCACATGAGGATGGAAGCACTCATCCTTTCGCTAGAAAACTGCAGTGCCACTCCTAGATGGGCCAGGTGTTTGTGTCGGCCACTTGTGTCGCTTAGCTCAGTCACACAGCGACCTTGGTGCGCCTCTTTTTTTCTTTGCATCATGTGCTGTTTGGGGACAAATTTTTTGAAGTGCCATCCTGCCTGACACTGCAGTGCCACTCCTAGATGGGCCAGGTGTTTGTGTCGGCCACTTGTGTCGCTTAGCTTAGTCACACAGCGACCTTGGTGCGCCTCTTTTTTTCTTTGCATCATGTGCTGTTTAGGGACTATTTTTTTGAAGTGCCATCCTGTCTGACACTGCAGTGCCACTCCTAGATGGGCCAGGTGTTTGTGTCGGCCACTTGTGTCGCTTAGCTTAGTCACACAGCGACCTTGGTGCGCCTCTTTTGTCTTTGCATCATGTGCTGTTTGGGGACTATTTTTTTGAAGTGCCATCCTGTCTGACACTGCAGTGCCACTCCTAAATGGGCCAGGTGTTTGTGTCGGCCACTTGTGTCGCTTAGCTTAGTCACACAGCGACCTTGTTGCTCCTCTTTTTTTCTTTGCATCATGTGCTGTTTGGGGACTATTTTTTTGAAGTGCCATCCTGTCTGACACTGCAGTGCCACTCCTAGATGGGCCAGGTGTTTGTGTCGGCCACTTGTGTCGCTTAGCTTAGTCACACAGCGACCTTGGTGCGCCTCTTTTTTTCTTTGCATCATGTGCTGTTTGGGGACTATTTTTTTGAAGTGCCATCCTGTCTGACACTGCAGTGCCACTCCTAGATGGGCCAGGTGTTTGTGTCGGCCACTTGTGTCGCTTAGCTTAGTCACACAGCGACCTTGGTGCGCCTCTTTTTTTCTTTGCATCATGTGCTGTTTGGGGACTATTTTTTTGAAGTGCCATCCTGTCTGACACTGCAGTGCCACTCCTAGATGGGCCAGGTGTTTGTGTCGGCCACTTGTGTCGCTTAGCTTAGCCATCCAGCGACCTTGGTGCAAATTTTAGGACTAAA
This sequence comes from Pseudophryne corroboree, assembly GCF_028390025.1. Taxonomy (NCBI): domain Eukaryota; kingdom Metazoa; phylum Chordata; class Amphibia; order Anura; family Myobatrachidae; genus Pseudophryne; species Pseudophryne corroboree. The sequence continues at coordinate 172,607,415 of NC_086447.1, read as the reverse complement.
AAAATAATATTGTGAGGTGTGAGGTGTTCAGAATAGACTGAAAATGAGTGTAAATTATGGTTATTGAGGTTAATAATACTATGGGATCAAAATGACCCCCAAATTCTATGATTTAAGCTGTTTTTGAGGGTTTTTTGTAAAAAAACACCCGAATCCAAAACACACCCGAATCCGACAAAAATTTTTCAGGGAGGTTTTGCCAAAACACGTCCGAATCCAAAACCAAAACACAAAACCCGAAAAAATTCCGGTGCACATCACTACTATATGATGTTCACTAATGCTGTCTGTAGTATATGGCGGTGCTAATGCTGTCTGTACTATATGATTCTCACTAATACTGTCTGTACTATATGCTAGAGATGAGCGGGTTCGGTTTCTCTGAATCCGAACCCGCACGAACTTCATGTTTTTTTTCACGGGTCCGAGCGACTCGGATCTTCCCGCCTTGCTCGGTTAACCCGAGCGCGCCCGAACGTCATCATGACGCTGTCGGATTCTCGCGAGGCTCGGATTCTATCGCGAGACTCGGATTCTATATAAGGAGCCGCGCGTCGCCGCCATTTTCACACGTGCATTGAGATTGATAGGGAGAGGACGTGGCTGGCGTCCTCTCCGTTTAGAATAGATTAGAGAGACACTTGATTTACTAATTTTGGGGAGCATTAGGAGTACTCAGTACAGTGCAGAGTTTTGCTGATAGTGACCACCAGTTTTATTTATAATCCGTTCTCTGCCTGAAAAAAGCGATACACAGCACACAGTGACTCAGTCACATACTAGAGATGAGCGCCTGAAATTTTTCGGGTTTTGTGTTTTGGTTTTGGGTTCGGTTCCGCGGCCGTGTTTTGGGTTCGAACGCGTTTTGGCAAAACCTCACCGAATTATTTTTGTCGGATTCGGGTGTGTTTTGGATTCGGGTGTTTTTTTCCAAAAACACTAAAAAACAGCTTAAATCATAGAATTTGGGGGTCATTTTGATCCCAAAGTATTATTAACCTCAAAAACCATAATTTACACTCATTTTCAGTCTATTCTGAATACCTCACACCTCACAATATTATTTTTAGTCCTAAAATTTGCACCGAGGTCGCTGTGTGAGTAAGATAAGCGACCCTAGTGGCCGACACAATGTTAAGCAACTGGAAGTAGTACAAGTGGGCTTACGACTTCCCCTCTGGGATGACCATCGACTCCCAGCGGCAACAACAGCAGCGCCAGCAGCAGTAGGCGTTACACGCAAGGATGCATCGGAGGAATCCCAGGCAGGAGAGGACTCGTCAGAATTGCCAGTGACATGGCCTGCAGGACTATTGGCATTCCTGGGGAAGGAGGAAATTGACACTGAGGGAGTTGGTGGGGTGGTTTGCGTGAGCTTGGTTACAAGAGGAAGGGATTTACTGGTCAGTGGACTGCTTCCGCTGTCACCCAAAGTTTTTGAACTTGTCACTGACTTATTATGAATGCGCTGCAGGTGACGTATAAGGGAGGATGTTCCGAGGTGGTTAACGTCCTTACCCCTACTTATTACAGCTTGACAAAGGGAACACACGGCTTGACACCTGTTGTCCGCATTTCTGGTGAAATACCTCCACACCGAAGAGCTGATTTTTTTGGTATTTTCACCTGGCATGTCAACGGCCATATTCCTCCCACGGACAACAGGTGTCTCCCCGGGTGCCTGACTTAAACAAACCACCTCACCATCAGAATCCTTCTGGTCAATTTCCTCCCCAGCGCCAGCAACACCCATATCCTCCTCATCCTGGTGTACTTCAACACTGACATCTTCAATCTGACTATCAGGAACTGGACTGCGGGTGCTCCTTCCAGCACTTGCAGGGGGCATGCAAATAGTGGAAGGCGCATGCTCTTCACGTCCAGTGTTGGGAAGGTCAGGCATCGCAACCGACACAATTGGACTCTCCTTGTGGATTTGGGATTTCAAAGAACGCACAGTTCTTTGCGGTGCTTTTGCCAGCTTGAGTCTTTTCAGTTTTCTAGCGAGAGGCTGAGTGCTTCCATCCTCATGTGAAGCTGAACCACTAGCCATGAACATAGGCCAGGGCCTCAGCCGTTCCTTGCCACTCCGTGTGGTAAATGGCATATTGGCAAGTTTACGCTTCTCCTCCGACAATTTTATTTTAGGTTTTGGAGTCCTTTTTTTACTGATATTTGGTGTTTTGGATTTGACATGCTCTGTACTATGACATTGGGCATCGGCCTTGGCAGACGACGTTGCTGGCATTTCATCGTCTCGGCCATGACTAGTGGCAGCAGCTTCAGCACGAGGTGGAAGTGGATCTTGATCTTTCCCTAATTTTGGAACCTCAACTTTTTTGTTCTCCATATTTTATAGGCAGAACTAAAAGGCACCTCAGGTAAACAATGGAGATGGATGGATTGGATACTAGTATACAATTATGGACGGACTGCCACGGTTAGGTGGTATAAAAAAACCACGGTTAGGTGGTATATATTGTAATACAATTATGGATGGACGGACTGCCTGCCGAGTTCCGACACAGAGGTAGCCACAGCCGTGAACTACCGCACTGTACACTGGTTGATAAAGAGATAGTAGTATACTCGTAACAACTAGTATGACTGACTATGACGGTATAAAGAATGAAAAAAAAACCACGGTTAGGTGGTATATATTATAATACAATTATGGATGGACGGACTGCCTGCCGACTGCCGACACAGAGGTAGCCACAGCCGTGAACTACCGCACTGTACACTGGTTGATAAAGAGATAGTAGTATACTCGTAACAACTAGTATGACACTATGACGGTATAAAGAATGGAAAAAAAACCACGGTTAGGTGGTATATATTATAATACAATTATGGATGGACGGACTGCCTGCCGACTGCCGACACAGAGGTAGCCACAGCCGTGAACTACCGCACTGTACACTGGTTGATAAAGAGATAGTAGTATACTCGTAACAACTAGTATGACACTATGACGGTATAAAGAATGAAAAAAAAACCACGGTTAGGTGGTATATATTATAATACAATTATGGATGGACGGACTGCCTGCCGAGTGCCGACACAGAGGTAGCCACAGCCGTGAACTACCGCACTGTACACTGGTTGATAAAGAGATAGTAGTATACTCGTAACAACTAGTATGACTGACTATGACGGTATAAAGAATGAAAAAAAAACCACGGTTAGGTGGTATATATTCTAATACAATTATGGATGGACGGACTGCCTGCCGACTGCCGACACAGAGGTAGCCACAGCCGTGAACTACCGCACTGTACACTGGTTGATAAAGAGATAGTAGTATACTCGTAACAACTAGTATGACACTATGACGGTATAATGAATGAAAAAAAAACCACGGTTAGGTGGTATATATTATAATACAATTATGGATGGACGGACTGCCTGCCGACTGCCGACACAGAGGTAGCCACAGCCGTGAACTACCGCACTGTACACTGGTTGATAAAGAGATAGTAGTATACTCGTAACAACTAGTATGACACTATGACGGTATAAAGAATGAAAAAAAAACCACGGTTAGGTGGTATATATTATAATAATACAATTATGGATGGACGGACTGCCTGCCGACTGCCGACACAGAGGTAGCCACAGCCGTGAACTACCGCACTGTACACTGGTTGATAAAGAGATAGTAGTATACTCGTAACAACTAGTATGACTATGACGACGGTATAAAGAAAGAAAAAAAAATACCACGGTTAGGTGGTATATAATTATACAATTATGGATGGACGGACTGCCTGCCGAGTGCCGACTGCCGACACAGAGGTAGCCACAGCCGTGAACTACCGCACTGTACTGTGTCTGCTGCTAATATAGACTGGTTGATAAAGAGATAGTATACAACAATATACTACTATACTGGTGGTCAGGCACTGGTCACCACTAGTCACACTGGCAGTGGCACTCCTGCAGCAAAAGTGTGCAGTTTAATTTTAAATTAATATAATATTATGTACTCCTGGCTCCTGCTATAACAACCTGCAGTGCTCCCCAGTCTCCCCCACAATTATTATAAGCTTTTATACATTGATGTGCAGCACACTGGGCTGAGCTGAGTGCACACAGACTGAGTCACACTGTGTGACTGCTGTGTATCGTTTTTTTCAGGCAGAGAACGGATATAGCAGAGAACGGATATATTAAATAAAAGTTAACTTAACAACAACTGCACTGGTCACTGTGGTAAACTCTGTCTGCACAATCTCTCTCTCTCTCTCTCTCTTCTAATCTATTCTAATGGAGAGGACGCCAGCCACGTCCTCTCCCTATCAATCTCAATGCACGTGTGAAAATGGCGGCGACGCGCGGCTCCTTATATAGAATCCGAGTCTCGCGAGAATCCGACAGCGTCATGATGACGTTCGGGCGCGCTCGGGTTAACCGAGCAAGGCGGGAAGATCCGAGTCGCTCGGACCCGTGAAAAAAAAAGTGAAGTTCGTGCGGGTTCGGATTCAAAGAAACCGAACCCGCTCATCTCTATCACATACCATATCTGTGTGCACTGCTCAGGCTCAGGCCAGTGTGCTGCATCATCTATTATCTATATATAATATTATATATATCTGATTATCTGTCTGACTGCTCAGCTCACACAGCTTATAATTGTGGGGGAGACTGGGGAGCACTACTGCAGTGCCAGTTATAGGTTATAGCAGGAGCCAGGAGTACATAATATATTATATAGTGAGTGACCACCAGACACACAGTGCAGTTTATTTAATATATCCGTTCTCTGCCTGAAAAAAGCGATACACACAGTGACTCAGTCAGTCACATACCATATCTGTGTGCACTGCTCAGGCTCAGGCCAGTGTGCTGCATCATCTATATATATTATATATCTGTCTGACTGCTCAGCTCACACAGCTTATAATTGTGGGGGAGACTGGGGAGCACTACTGCAGTGCCAGTTATAGGTTATAGCAGGAGCCAGGAGTACATAATATTATATTAAAACAGTGCACACTTTTGCTGCAGGAGTGCCACTGCCAGTGTGACTAGTGACCAGTGACCTGACCACCAGTATATATAATATTAGTAGTATACTATCTCTTTATCAACCAGTCTATATTAGCAGCAGACACAGTACAGTGCGGTAGTTCACGGCTGTGGCTACCTCTGTGTCGGCACTCGGCAGCCCGTCCATAATTGTATATACCACCTAACCGTGGTTTTTTTTTCTTTCTTTATACATACATACTAGTTACGAGTATACTATCTCTTTATCAACCAGTCTATATATTAGCAGCAGACACAGTACAGTGCGGTAGTTCACGGCTGTGGCTACCTCTGTGTCGGCACTCGGCAGCCCGTCCATAATTGTATATACCACCTAACCGTGGTTTTTTTTTCTTTCTTTATACATACATACTAGTTACGAGTATACTATCTCTTTATCAACCAGTCTATATATTAGCAGCAGACACAGTACAGTGCGGTAGTTCACGGCTGTGGCTACCTCTGTGTCGGCACTCGGCAGCCCGTCCATAATTGTATATACCACCTAACCGTGGTTTTTTTTTCTTTCTTTATACATACATACTAGTTACGAGTATACTATCTCTTTATCAACCAGTCTATATATTAGCAGCAGACACAGTACAGTGCGGTAGTTCACGGCTGTGGCTACCTCTGTGTCGGCACTCGGCAGCCCGTCCATAATTGTATATACCACCAAACCGTGGTTTTTTTTTCTTTCTTTATACATACATACTAGTTACGAGTATACTATCTCTTTATCAACCAGTCTATATATTAGCAGCAGACACAGTACAGTGCGGTAGTTCACGGCTGTGGCTACCTCTGTGTCGGCACTCGGCAGCCCGTCCATAATTGTATATACCACCTAACCGTGGTTTTTTTTTCTTTCTTTATACATACATACTAGTTACGAGTATACTATCTCTTTATCAACCAGTCTATATATTAGCAGCAGACACAGTACAGTGCGGTAGTTCACGGCTGTGGCTACCTCTGTGTCGGCACTCGGCAGCCCGTCCATAATTGTATATACCACCTAACCGTGGTTTTTTTTTCTTTCTTTATACATACATACTAGTTACGAGTATACTATCTCTTTATCAACCAGTCTATATATTAGCAGCAGACACAGTACAGTGCGGTAGTTCACGGCTGTGGCTACCTCTGTGTCGGCACTCGGCAGCCCGTCCATAATTGTATATACCACCTAACCGTGGTTTTTTTTTTCTTTCTTTATACATACATACTAGTTACGAGTATACTATCTCTTTATCAACCAGTCTATATATTAGCAGCAGACACAGTACAGTGCGGTAGTTCACGGCTGTGGCTACCTCTGTGTCGGCACTCGGCAGCCCGTCCATAATTGTATATAACACCTAACCGTGGTTTTTTTTTCTTTCTTTATACATACATACTAGTTACGAGTATACTATCTCTTTATCAACCAGTCTATATATTAGCAGCAGACACAGTACAGTGCGGTAGTTCACGGCTGTGGCTACCTCTGTGTCGGCACTCGGCAGCCCGTCCATAATTGTATATACCACCTAACCGTGGTTTTTTTTTCTTTCTTTATACATACATACTAGTTACGAGTATACTATCTCTTTATCAACCAGTCTATATATTAGCAGCAGACACAGTACAGTGCGGTAGTTCACGGCTGTGGCTACCTCTGTGTCGGCACTTGGCAGCCCGTCCATAATTGTATACTAGTATCCAATCCATCCATCTCCATTGTTTACCTGAGGTGCCTTTTAGTTGTGCCTATTAAAATATGGAGAACAAAAATGTTGAGGTTCCAAAATTAGGGAAAGATCAAGATCCACTTCCACCTCGTGCTGAAGCTGCTGCCACTAGTCATGGCCGAGACGATGAAATGCCAGCAACGTCGTCTGCCAAGGCCGATGCCCAATGGCATAGTACAGAGCATGTCAAAACCAAAACACCAAATATCAGTAAAAAAAGGACTCCAAAACCTAAAATAAAATTGTCGGAGGAGAAGCGTAAACTTGCCAATATGCCATTTACCACACGGAGTGGCAAGGAACGGCTGAGGCCCTGGCCTATGTTCATGGCTAGTGGTTCAGCTTCACATGAGGATGGAAGCACTCAGCCTCTCGCTAGAAAACTGAAAAGACTCAAGCTGGCAAAAGCACCGCAAAGAACTGTGCGTTCTTTGAAATCCCAAATCCACAAGGAGAGTCCAATTGTGTCGGTTGCGATGCCTGACCTTCCCAACACTGGACGTGAAGAGCATGCGCCTTCCACCATTTGCACGCCCCCTGCAAGTGCTGGAAGGAGCACCCGCAGTCCAGTTCCTGATAGTCAGATTGAAGATGTCAGTGTTGAAGTACACCAGGATGAGGAGGATATGGGTGTTGCTGGCGCTGGGGAGGAAATTGACCAGGAGGATTCTGATGGTGAGGTGGTTTGTTTAAGTCAGGCACCCGGGGAGACACCTGTTGTCCGTGGGAGGAATATGGCCGTTGACATGCCAGGTGAAAATACCAAAAAAATCAGCTCTTCGGTGTGGAGGTATTTCACCAGAAATGCGGACAACAGGTGTCAAGCCGTGTGTTCCCTTTGTCAAGCTGTAATAAGTAGGGGTAAGGACGTTAACCACCTCGGAACATCCTCCCTTATACGTCACCTGCAGCGCATTCATAATAAGTCAGTGACAAGTTCAAAAACTTTGGGTGACAGCGGAAGCAGTCCACTGACCAGTAAATCCCTTCCTCTTGTAACCAAGCTCACGCAAACCACCCCACCAACTCCCTCAGTGTCAATTTCCTCCTTCCCCAGGAATGCCAATAGTCCTGCAGGCCATGTCACTGGCAATTCTGACGAGTCCTCTCCTGCCTGGGATTCCTCCGATGCATCCTTGCGTGTAACGCCTACTGCTGCTGGCGCTGCTGTTGTTGCCGCTGGGAGTCGATGGTCATCCCAGAGGGGAAGTCGTAAGCCCACTTGTACTACTTCCAGTAAGCAATTGACTGTTCAACAGTCCTTTGCGAGGAAGATGAAATATCACAGCAGTCATCCTACTGCAAAGCGGATAACTGAGTCCTTGACAACTATGTTGGTGTTAGACGTGCGTCCGGTATCCGCCGTTAGTTCACAGGGAACTAGACAATTTATTGAGGCAGTGTGCCCCCGTTACCAAATACCATCTAGGTTCCACTTCTCTAGGCAGGCGATACCGAGAATGTACACGGACGTCAGAAAAAGACTCACCAGTGTCCTAAAAAATGCAGTTGTACCCAATGTCCACTTAACCACGGACATGTGGACAAGTGGAGCAGGGCAGGGTCAGGACTATATGACTGTGACAGCCCACTGGGTAGATGTATGGACTCCCGCCGCAAGAACAGCAGCGGCGGCACCAGTAGCAGCATCTCGCAAACGCCAACTCTTTCCTAGGCAGGCTACGCTTTGTATCACCGCTTTCCAGAATACGCACACAGCTGAAAACCTCTTACGGCAACTGAGGAAGATCATCGCGGAATGGCTTACCCCAATTGGACTCTCCTGTGGATTTGTGGCATCGGACAACGCCAGCAATATTGTGTGTGCATTAAATATGGGCAAATTCCAGCACGTCCCATGTTTTGCACATACCTTGAATTTGGTGGTGCAGAATTTTTAAAAAAACGACAGGGGCGTGCAAGAGATGCTGTCGGTGGCCAGAAAAATTGCGGGACACTTTCGGCGTACAGGCACCACGTACAGAAGACTGGAGCACCACCAAAAACTACTGAACCTGCCCTGCCATCATCTGAAGCAAGAAGTGGTAACGAGGTGGAATTCAACCCTCTATATGCTTCAGAGGTTGGAGGAGCAGCAAAAGGCCATTCAAGCCTATACAATTGAGCACGATATAGTAGGTGGAATGCACCTGTCTCAAGTGCAGTGGAGAATGATTTCAACGTTGTGCAAGGTTCTGATGCCCTTTGAACTTGCCACACGTGAAGTCAGTTCAGACACTGCCAGCCTGAGTCAGGTCATTCCCCTCATCAGGCTTTTGCAGAAGAAGCTGGAGGCATTGAAGAAGGAGCTAAAAGGGAGCGATTCCGCTAGGCATGTGGGACTTGTGGATGCAGCCCTTAATTCGCTTAACAAGGATTCACGGGTGGTCAATCTGTTGAAATCAGAGCACTACATTTTGGCCACCGTGCTCGATCCTAGATTTAAAGCCTACCTTGGATCTCTCTTTCCGGCAGACACAGGTCTGCTGGGGTTGAAAGACCTGCTGGTGACAAAATTGTCAAGTCAAGCGGAACGCGACCTGTCAACATCTCCTCCTTCACATTCTCCCGCAACTGGGGGTGCGAGGAAAAGGCTCAGAATTCCGAGCCCACCCGCTGGCGGTGATGCAGGGCAGTCTGGAGCGACTGCTGATGCTGACATCTGGTCCGGACTGAAGGACCTGACAACGATTACGGACATGTCGTCTACTGTCACTGCATATGATTCTCTCAACATTGATAGAATGGTGGAGGATTATATGAGTGACCGCATCCAAGTAGGCACGTCACACAGTCCGTACTTATACTGGCAGGAAAAAGAGGCAATTTGGAGGCCCTTGCACAAACTGGCTTTATTCTACCTAAGTTGCCCTCCCACAAGTGTGTACTCCGAAAGAGTGTTTAGTGCCGCCGCTCACCTTGTCAGCAATCGGCGTACGAGGTTACATCCAGAAAATGTGGAGAAGATGATGTTCATTAAAATGAATTATAATCAATTCCTCCGCGGAGACATTGACCAGCAGCAATTGCCTCCACAAAGTACACAGGGAGCTGAGATGGTGGATTCCAGTGGGGACGAATTGATAATCTGTGAGGAGGGGGATGTACACGGTGATATATCGGAGGGTGAAGATGAGGTGGACATCTTGCCTCTGTAGAGCCAGTTTGTGCAAGGAGAGATTAATTGCTTCTTTTTTGGGGGGGGTCCAAACCAACCCGTCATATCAGTCACAGTCGTGTGGCAGACCCTGTCACTGAAATGATGGGTTGGTTAAAGTGTGCATGTCCTGTTTTGTTTATACAACATAAGGGTGGGTGGGAGGGCCCAAGGACAATTCCATCTTGCACCTCTTTTTTCTTTTCTTTTTCTTTGCATCATGTGCTGATTGGGGAGGGTTTTTTGGAAGGGACATCCTGCGTGACACTGCAGTGCCACTCCTAGATGGGCCCGGTGTTTGTGTCGGCCACTAGGGTCGCTAATCTTACTCACACAGTCAGCTACCTCATTGCGCCTCTTTTTTTCTTTGCGTCATGTGCTGTTTGGGGAGGGTTTTTTGGAAGGGACATCCTGCGTGACACTGCAGTGCCACTCCTAGATGGGCCCGGTGTTTGTGTCGGCCACTAGGGTCGCTAATCTTACTCACACAGCTACCTCATTGCGCCTCTTTTTTTCTTTGCGTCATGTGCTGTTTGGGGAGGGTTTTTTGGAAGGGACATCCTGCGTGACACTGCAGTGCCACTCCTAGATGGGCCCGGTGTTTGTGTCGGCCACTAGGGTCGCTAATCTTACTCACACAGCTACCTCATTGCGCCTCTTTTTTTCTTTGCGTCATGTGCTGTTTGGGGAGGGTTTTTTGGAAGGGACATCCTGCGTGACACTGCAGTGCCACTCCTAGATGGGCCCGGTGTTTGTGTCGGCCACTAGGGTCGCTAATCTTACTCACACAGCTACCTCATTGCGCCTCTTTTTTTCTTTGCGTCATGTGCTGTTTGGGGAGGGTTTTTTGGAAGGGACATCCTGCGTGACACTGCAGTGCCACTCCTAGATGGGCCCGGTGTTTGTGTCGGCCACTAGGGTCGCTAATCTTACTCACACAGCTACCTCATTGCGCCTCTTTTTTTCTTTGCGTCATGTGCTGTTTGGGGAGGGTTTTTTGGAAGGGACATCCTGCGTGACACTGCAGTGCCACTCCTAGATGGGCCCGGTGTTTGTGTCGGCCACTAGGGTCGCTAATCTTACTCACACAGCTACCTCATTGCGCCTCTTTTTTTCTTTGCGTCATGTGCTGTTTGGGGAGGGTTTTTTGGAAGGGACATCCTGCGTGACACTGCAGTGCCACTCCTAGATGGGCCCGGTGTTTGTGTCGGCCACTAGGGTCGCTTATCTTACTCACACAGCGACCTCGGTGCAAATTTTAGGACTAAAAATAATATTGTGAGGTGTGAGGTATTCAGAATAGACTGAAAATGAGTGTAAATTATGGTTTTTGAGGTTAATAATACTTTGGGATCAAAATGACCCCCAAATTCTATGATTTAAGCTGTTTTTTAGTGTTTTTTGAAAAAAACACCCGAATCCAAAACACACCCGAATCCGACAAAAAAAATTCGGTGAGGTTTTGCCAAAACGCGTTCGAACCCAAAACACGGCCGCGGAACCGAACCCAAAACCAAAACACAAAACCCGAAAAATTTCAGGCGCTCATCTCTACTATATGCTGGTGCTAATGCTGTCTGACCTATATGATGCTCACTAATACTGTCTGTACTATATGGTGGTGCTAATGCTGTCTGACCTATATGTTTCTCACTAATACTGTCTGTACTATATGCTGGTGCTAATGCTGTCTGACCTATATGATGCTCACTAATACTGTCTGTAGTATATGGTGGTGCTAATGATGTCTGTACTATATGATGTTCACTAATGCTGTCTGTAGTATATGGCGGCGCTAATGCTGTCTGTACTATATGATTCTCACTAATACTGTCTGTACTATATGCTGGTGCTGTCTGTACTATGTGATGCTCACTAATACTGTCTGTACTATATGCTGGTGCTAATGCTGTCTGTACTATATGATTCTCACTAATACTGTCTGTACTATATGATTCTCACTAATACTCAGTGGCGGAACTAGCGAGCGGTGGGCCCATGTGCGACAAAATGCTTTGGGCCCCCCCATCTAAGTCCACCGCCTCACCCCTGGAGAGGATCTGGTGAGGGGGACCTGCTCAGGGCCAGGGAAATGGATACCTAGCAACAGTGCCGTAATAAGTCATTTTAGTGCTGTGTGCAAGAAACGGCATCGGAGCCCTGTCCCTCTATGCAAAACAGGGGCATTGCGCGCCGCAGGCGCGCGCAAAAAAAATAGGGGCATGGCTTCGTGGGGAAGGGGTGTGGCCTCAAAATAATACCAATTCATATAACGGTGCACAGTAGTCTCCATTATTCAAATTACGCCGCACGGTAGTACCACTACACCATGTAGAGACCCTTTAACACATTATGGCGGACAGCTTCCCCTTTTTTTACACATTACGGCAGACAGCGTCCCCCTTTTTACACATTACGGCAGACAGTATCCCCTTTTTACACATTACGACAGACAGTGTGCCCTTTTTACACATTACGATAGACAGCGTCCCATTTATTACACATTACGGCAGACAGCGTCCCGTTTTTTGCATATTACGGCAGACAGCGCCCCATATATTACACATTACGGCAGACTGCGTCCCATTTTTTGCATATTACGGCAGACAGCGTTCCATTTATTACACATTACGGCAGCCAGCATCCCCTTTTTACACATTACGGCAGACAGCGTCCCATTTTTTGCACATTACGGCAGACAGCGTCCCATTTATTACACATTACGGCAGACAGCATCCCATTTTTTGCATATTACGGCAGACAGCGTCCCATTTTTTACACATTACGGCAGACAGCGTGCCCTTTTTACACATAGCGGCAGACAGCGTACACTTTTTACACATAACGGCAGACATTGTGCCCTTGTTACACATTACGGCAGACAGCGTGCCCTTTTTACACATTGCGGCAGACAGCGTCCCCTTTTTACACATCACGGCAGGCAGATTCCCCCTTTTTACACATTCCGTCAGGCAGATTCCCCCTTTTTTACACATTACGGCAGACAGTCCCCCTTTTTGCACATTGGGAAAGAAAGAAAGAAAGAAAGAAAGAAAGAAAGAAAGAAAGAAAGAAAGAAAGAAAGAAAGAAAGAAAGAAAGAAAGAAAGAAAATAATTATACTTACTCTCTTCGCTGGCTCAGGCTCCTCGTGCAGCTTCTGGCAGATCACGATTCCCGGGCTGGAGAGGAGAAGGAGGGAGGTGGAGGAGGGAGCCGCAGCAGCGCTGTGTTACTGGTGGAGGCGCTGCTGCTGCTGGCCCTCTGCTTCACTATAGGCTGTTCTCCGTCGCTGTGAATGGCTGGGATGCACTTCACAGCGACGGATGACAGCCTATAGTGAAGCAGAGGGACAGCAGCAGCAGCGCCTCCACCAGTAACAAAGCGCTGCTGCTGCTCCCTCCTCCACCTCCCTTCTCCTCCTTCCAGCCCGTACCGCTGCGCTCCTCTCCTCTCTATTCGTGCGGCTGTGTGCTGCGGGCAACGGTTGCCCGCAGCACACAGCGGCATGTAATGAGTCAGTTTGACTTATTACATGCTTTGGTCCCCTGGACAGAAGCGGGCCCCAGTGCAACGCACTGGTTGCACTGGCGGTAGTTCCGCCTTTGCTAATACGGTCTGTACTATATGCTGGTGCTAATGCTGTCTGTACTATATGATGCTCACTAATACTGTGTGTAGTATACGGTGGTGCTAATGCTGTCTGTACTATATGATGCTCACTAATGCTGTGTGTAGCATATTTAGGTAACTAAGCTGTGTGTAGTATATGCTGGTGCTAATGCTGTCTGTACTATATGATGCTCACTAATACTGTCTGTACTATATGCTGGTGCTAATGCTGTCTGACCTACATGATGCTCACTAATACTGTCTGTACTATATGCTGGTGCTAATGCTGTCTGACCTACATGAAGCTCACTAATACTGTCTAGGCGGTGCTAATACTGTCTGTAGTATATGATGCTCACTAATGCTGTGTGTAGTATACGGTGGTGCTAATGCTGTCTGTACTATATGATGCTCACTAATGCTGTGTGTAGCATATTTAGGTAACTAAGCTGTGTGTAGTATATGTAGGTAACTAATGCTGTGTGTAGTATATGTAGGTAACTAATGCTGTGTGTAGTATATGTAGCTAACTAATGCTGTGTTTGTAGTATAGTGCGGTCGCTAATGCTGTCTTGTAGTATATGGTCCTTACGAATGCTGTCTGTAATATATGCGCATGCTGTCTATAGTATGTGGCGGTGCTAATTCTGTCTGTAGTATATTGTGCTCACTAATGCTGTGTGTAGTATATGGGGGATCACCAATGCTGTATGTAGTATATGTAGGTCAATAATGTTGTGTACATTGCGGACACTTATATTGTCTCTATTATATGGTTGCATATAGCTAAAGGGTAATTACCATCTACTGGTATAAGGGGGCACCAGGTGACAGAAAGGCCAGCTTCACCCCTGGGGAGGAGGAGGTGAGGCCCCTTCCACTCTCCACCCATCATATCTCAGAGTTCCCGACTTTTCTTCTTTGCCTTCCTCTTACCACCAGCATTGGGGATCTGACATCGCAATCTCGTGATCGTCAACAGCACAAACACCCAGGGAGAGGAAGAGGAGCTGCCCTAAATGGGTACCCGGACTCCAGGTCGACAGCACAAAGGTCGACACACCTTAGGCCGACGCCAATTGGTCGACACACCTTAGGTCGACATGGACAAAAGGTCGACATGGACAAAAGGTCGACAGGAACAAGGTCGACATGGAAAAAGGTCGACATGAGTTTTTCACAATTTTTTTCTTTTTTTGAACCTTTTCATACTTAATGATCCACGTGGACTACGATTGGAACGGTAAAGTGTGCCGAGCGAAGCGATGGCACCATGCCCGAAGCATGGCGAGCGAAGCGAGCCATGTGAGGGGACGCGGTGCACTAATTGGGGTTCCCGGTCACTCTACGAAGAAAACAACACCAAAAAAACATAAAAAACTCATGTCGACCTTTTTCCATGTCGACCTTGTTCCTGTCGACCTTTTGTCCACGTCGACCTTTTGTCCATGTCGATCTAAGGTGTGTCGACCAATTGGCGTCGACCTAAGGTGTCGACCTTTGTGCTGTCGACCCTCAGTCCCAGACCCCCATAATGTGCTGCAGTTCTGGTGTGGGACCAGGTAAGTAAAGGCTCTTTGGAATCTCTGCCCACACCTCTCACACTTCTGCTATGCCATCTGATCCAATCCCTGCATACACAACACACACTCCACACAGGGTATTAGTATTATTCTGATTTTATTAAAGACTATTTTGCATTGAACATAAATAATACTAATACCCTGTGTCCTGCGAGGCAATGCCTCCTTCCCCACAAGGCCATATCCCTTTTTTGGCAATGTGCCTTAGTCGGGTTCACTACGGGTGGCCGGCGGTCGGGCTCCCGGCGACCAGCATCCCGGCGCCGGGAGCCCGACCGCCGGCTTACCGACAGCTTGGCGAGCGCAAATGAGCCCCTTGCGGGCTCACTGCGCTCGCCACGCTACGCGCGCCACACTATTTTATTCTCCCTCTATGGGGGTCGTGGACCCCCACGAGGGAAAATAAGTGTCGGTAAGCCGGCGGTCGGGCTCCCGGCGCCGGTATACTGAGCGCCGGGAGCCCGACCGCCGGCAAACAGAAGACCACCCCCTTAGTCACGTGCAAGGATCTATAATTCGGTGTTGGGGGCCCAAAGCATATTGTTGCACCTGGGCCCACCACTCACTAGTTCCGCCACTGCTGTTGGTGATGCTCTAGGTCGGCCTGACGAGTTGGTCTCAGATCCTCACAAGGAGTCCGAAGGTTTATTCTTTTCCCGCCGCGAATAGAATACTGTGAAAGTCAACTCCTAGTCGACACGGGGCCCTGTCACAAAGGATCGTACACAGGAAGCTAAGTGATATTTTATTTATATGCTTTGGAGTTATTTGCATTACATGCACATGGGGGAGTGTTTGTATTCGGAAAAGGCATCCGATAGAATTACCCTAACGAGAGTAGGGGATGTTTCTTATGTTGGGTCTTCTCTATAACATTGCGGCAGGCTGCTGTGCGTCTGCAGTAGGTGTGGCCGGAGGAATGCTGAGGTTGACTCCGAGAGATACTAGAGTTTTTCCCTGGGACGGTGTACCGCTGTTTGGGGATGCCTCAGTTCAGTCACTCTCGGCAAATACCACTGGTAAGTCTTAGAGATGAGCGCCTGAAATTTTTCGGGTTTTGTGTTTTGGTTTTGGGTTCGGTTCCGCGGCCGTGTTTTGGGTTCGAACGCGTTTTGGCAAAACCTCACCGAATTTTTTTTGTCGGATTCGGGTGTGTTTTGGATTCGGGTGTTTTTTTCAAAAAACACTAAAAAACAGCTTAAATCATAGAATTTGGGGGTCATTTTGATCCCAAAGTATTATTAACCTCAAAAACCATAATTTACACTCATTTTCAGTCTATTCTGAATACCTCACACCTCACAATATTATTTTTAGTCCTAAAATTTGCACCGAGGTCGCTGTGTGAGTAAGATAAGCGACCCTAGTGGCCGACACAAACACCGGGCCCATCTAGGAGTGGCACTGCAGTGTCACGCAGGATGTCCCTTCCAAAAAACCCTCCCCAAACAGCACATGACGCAAAGAAAAAAAGAGGCGCAATGAGGTAGCTGTGTGAGTAAGATTAGCGACCCTAGTGGCCGACACAAACACCGGGCCCATCTAGGAGTGGCACTGCAGTGTCACGCAGGATGTCCCTTCCAAAAAACCCTCCCCAAACAGCACATGACGCAAAGAAAAAAAGAGGCGCAATGAGGTAGCTGTGTGAGTAAGATTAGCGACCCTAGTGGCCGACACAAACACCGGGCCCATCTAGGAGTGGCACTGCAGTGTCACGCAGGATGTCCCTTCCAAAAAACCCTCCCCAAACAGCACATGACGCAAAGAAAAAAAGAGGCGCAATGAGGTAGCTGTGTGAGTAAGATTAGCGACCCTAGTGGCCGACACAAACACCGGGCCCATCTAGGAGTGGCACTGCAGTGTCACGCAGGATGTCCCTTCCAAAAAACCCTCCCCAAACAGCACATGACGCAAAGAAAAAAAGAGGCGCAATGAGGTAGCTGTGTGAGTAAGATTAGCGACCCTAGTGGCCGACACAAACACCGGGCCCATCTAGGAGTGGCACTGCAGTGTCACGCAGGATGTCCCTTCCAAAAAACCCTCCCCAAACAGCACATGACGCAAAGAAAAAAAGAGGCGCAATGAGGTAGCTGTGTGAGTAAGATTAGCGACCCTAGTGGCCGACACAAACACCGGGCCCATCTAGGAGTGGCACTGCAGTGTCACGCAGGATGTCCCTTCCAAAAAACCCTCCCCAAACAGCACATGACGCAAAGAAAAAAAGAGGCGCAATGAGGTAGCTGTGTGAGTAAGATTAGCGACCCTAGTGGCCGACACAAACACCGGGCCCATCTAGGAGTGGCACTGCAGTGTCACGCAGGATGGCCCTTCCAAAAAACCCTCCCCAAACAGCACATGACGCAAAGAAAAAAAGAGGCGCAATGAGGTAGCTGTGTGAGTAAGATTAGCGACCCTAGTGGCCGACACAAACACCGGGCCCATTTAGGAGTGGCACTGCAGTGTCACGTAGGATGTCCCTTCCAAAAAACCCTCCCCAAACAGCACATGACGCAAAGAAAAAGAGATAGTATACTCGTAACTAGTATGTATGTATAAAGAAAGAAAAAAAAACCACGGTTAGGTGGTATATACAATTATGGACGGGCTGCCGAGTGCCGACACAGAGGTAGCCACAGCCGTGAACTACCGCACTGTACTGTGTCTGCTGCTAATATATAGACTGGTTGATAAAGAGATAGTATACTCGTAACTAGTATGTATGTATGAAGAAAGAAAAAAAAACCACGGTTAGGTGGTATATACAATTATGGACGGGCTGCCGAGTGCCGACACAGAGGTAGCCACAGCCGTGAACTACCGCACTGTACTGTGTCTGCTGCTAATATATAGACTGGTTGATAAAGAGATAGTATACTCGTAACTAGTATGTATGTATAAAGAAAGAAAAAAAACCACGGTTAGGTGGTATATACAATTATGGACGGGCTGCCGAGTGCCGACACAGAGGTAGCCACAGCTGTGAACTACCGCACTGTACTGTGTCTGCTGCTAATATATAGACTGGTTGATAAAGAGATAGTATACTCGTAACTAGTATGTATGTATAAAGAAAGAAAAAAAAACCACGGTTAGGTGGTATATACAATTATGGACGGGCTGCCGAGTGCCGACACAGAGGTAGCCACAGCCGTGAACTTCCGCACTGTACTGTGTCTGCTGCTAATATATAGACTGGTTGATAAAGAGATAGTATACTCGTAACTAGTATGTATGTATAAAGAAAGAAAAAAAAACCACGGTTAGGTGGTATATACAATTATGGACGGGCTGCCGAGTGCCGACACAGAGGTAGCCACAGCCGTGAACTACCGCACTGTACTGTGTCTGCTGCTAATATATAGACTGGTTGATAAAGAGATAGTATACTCGTAACTAGTATGTATGTATAAAGAAAGAAAAAAAAACCACGGTTAGGTGGTATATACAATTATGGACGGGCTGCCGAGTGCCGACACAGAGGTAGCCACAGCCGTGAACTACCGCACTGTACTGTGTCTGCTGCTAATATAGACTGGTTGATAAAGAGATAGTATACTACTAATATTATATACTGGTGGTCAGGTCACTGGTCACTAGTCACACTGGCAGTGGCACTCCTGCAGCAAAAGTGTGCACTGTTTAATTTTAATATAATATTATGTACTCCTGGCTCCTGCTATAACCTATAACTGGCACTGCAGTAGTGCTCCCCAGTCTCCCCCACAATTATAAGCTGTGTGAGCTGAGCAGTCAGACAGATATATAATATATATATAGATGATGCAGCACACTGGCCTGAGCCTGAGCAGTGCACACAGATATGGTATGTGACTGACTGAGTCACTGTGTGTATCGCTTTTTTCAGGCAGAGAACGGATATATTAAATAAACTGCACTGTGTGTCTGGTGGTCACTCACTATATAATATATTATGTACTCCTGGCTCCTGCTATAACCTATAACTGGCACTGCAGTAGTGCTCCCCAGTCTCCCCCACAATTATAAGCTGTGTGAGCTGAGCAGTCAGACAGATATATATAATATTATATATAGATAATAGATGATGCAGCACACTGGCCTGAGCCTGAGCAGTGCACACAGATATGGTATGTGACTGAGTCACTGTGTGCTGTGTATCGCTTTTTTCAGGCAGAGAACGGATTATAAATAAAAGTGGTGGTCACTGGTCACTATCAGCAAAACTCTGCACTGTACACTACTGAGTACTCCTAATGCTCCCCAAAATTAGTAAATCAAGTGTCTCTCTAAACTATTCTAATTCTAAACGGAGAGGACGCCAGCCACGTCCTCTCCCTATCAATCTCAATGCACGTGTGAAAATGGCGGCGACGCGCGGCTCCTTATATAGAATCCGAGTCTCGCGATAGAATCCGAGCCTCGCGAGAATCCGACAGCGTCATGATGACGTTCGGGCGCGCTCGGGTTAACCGAGCAAGGCGGGAAGATCCGAGTCGCTCGGACCCGTGAAAAAAAACATGAAGTTCTGGCGGGTTCGGATTCAGAGAAACCGAACCCGCTCATCTCTAGTAAGTCTACCTTCGTGAGTTAGATTCCCTCACAACGGTTAGTGACGCATTTTTTTGTGGGATGCAGTCATTTTAACTGTTTCGATACAGTTCTTTTTTCCCTTTCTGTGCAGATAGTGGAAGGTGAAAAGGTAAGAGCTCTGCAGCCTTGTTAGGTTCGCAGAAGCGGATATTGTCTTCTGTTTCTACCACATCCACCGCATGTCGCTGGGTCTATCTGGCTGGAGCCCACACCGGTGGGAACTCGTCTAATACTATTCCGTCAGTCCGGGAATGGACTTGGACCTGGGGGTTAATAATAGAATCCAAAGGGGGACATACTGGAGTTTACAGATGATGCCCCTCACTGATTTTTCAAATAGATCTTACTGATTCCCCTCTGGAAGGGGAGGTAGTACGCGACGCCATACCAGAGTTGCGTCAGGTTGGGACTTTGTTCTGCTGTCTCTGTTAAAAATAAATAAAAATATAGCCACTCGAGTAGCCTAGTGGGGCAGTGCTTTGCACTACAACAGCTGGGGTCTGGGGTTCAGATCCCCATCCACCAGAAACAAAGACTTCTACTTACGAAGTTGAACTACAAGATGGAATCTCTCAGGCCAGGGAACTCCAGCACGTAAAAGTAGAAAAAAGGTTTAAATGCGTTTTTCTCAGCATTCAGCCTACCTGGGTTGATATCCAGGTTTGTCTTTGCCATCTCTCCGGAGTGTTGGCAGTATGATGGTTTTCTTTCAATAGTAAGAGCCATTGTTATCCTGTACTGAGGCGCTCCCCTGATTACGGTGAGGTCAAGAAACAAGCGTTCCAAATAGTTTTTTCTCTCTGACTGTTCTTTGACACAGGGAATGGCTGTTGTTCCCAACGACGCGGATGTCGGAAGTGGGTATCAGTGTAGTTACTGAACGGTTGAGGTTATGTGTTTTCCTGTGGAAGGAGGTCTGAGGTTCCAGGGTCGGATCAGATTTGCAGTGACAATCCATCATTATGTTCCGTTGATGAAGAAAACGGGTGCAGCCTAAGAGGCCTTTTTCAGTGAGCAGCTCAAAATGCCAGAGTGGTTTTCACGGGACCAGTTGGAAATGTGGTCCGGGTCTCACCTGCACATGCACCGGAATATAATCCTAATGGCCAGGATTTCGCTCCTGTCGTGTCTGCACAGTTTCACCTCCTAGAGGGACGAAGGTTTGGGATCCAGGATTAGAGCCTGGTGTCCATGCATGAAGATCTCCTAGGCTGAGGAGCAGTCTTTCCAAGGGAAGTATTTCCAAAGGAAAAGGTCAAGCTGGAAAGCTTGTCTGCAATACGTTTTCTTGAATTAAGAGCTATTTTCAACGAACATATTCTTCGTGATCGGCCCGTGTTATGTCTGTCGGACAACTTGACAGCAGTGGCATAAGTAAGCCGCTAGGGCGGAACAAGGAGAAGCCGCAAAAGTTTTCCGCTGGGCGGAAAGACAGGTAAATGATATTAGCGGTCTTCGTTCAAGATGTAGACGACGGAGAAATAGATTTCCTCTGAAGTCGCAATCTCCATCGGGGAGATATACACTCGTCGTCGTGTCACAGAAGTGACAAGTCTTTGAGGAGTGCCTCAATTGGACATGTTGGCGTCTCGCCTCAACGAGAGACCTCAGGAATATTGTTCCAGGTCAGGGGACACTCAAGCTATAGCAGTGGACGTCCTCGGGACACCGTGGGTGTTTTCAGTCGGTCTGTGTGTCCCCTCCCCTTTCACTCTTCTGAAGGTGATAAACATAAGAAGAACATAGGTTCAGGCGATCCTCATTGTTCCGGTCTAACCAAGGAGAGCTTGGTATACAGTTACTCAATATTTACTCATAGAAGATCCCTGGCCTCTTCCTCTACGTGAGGAACTGCGACAGCAAGATCTGGGCGTGTATCAAGACTTACCGAGGCTGCGTTTGACGGCGTGGCGGTTGAACGCCATATCCTAGCCCAAAAGGGTATTCCCAGTGAAGTCATTTCCACACTTCTTCAGGCTAGAAAGGAAGTAACGGCAAAGCCTTGCCACCGTGTTTGGAGAAAATATGTGTCTTGGTGTGAATCCAAAAAGGCTACTACGGAAGACATTCAGCTGGGTCGTTCTTCTCCATTCTTTGCAAGCAGGTGTGGATGCAGGCATAGGTGTGCGCAGGGGGTGGTGCCTGGTGCGCACAGGCACCCCCTAATGTCTTGCACCCCAATCTCACATGCCTGATGCAGGGATCGCCGAGCAGGCTGATTAATGTCCCCTCTGCGCTGCACCCTGCAGGACTGCATTACTGACCGGACGCCTGGGTTAATCAAGGGTGCCACTACCACCGGCTTTCAAATTCCCAGCTCCAGCTCCATGTACAAAAACAGTGTGATGTGACGTGATTATGTCATGCTGCTCACATGCCCACCCGTCACACCCGCCACATACACACCTCTCTCCTTCTATGCTATGCCAACGCCAGCCACTGATGAGGAGCAGCATGCAGCCAGCGTTCCTCTTAGGAAGACAAATTCAATACTGGCAGGCGGCCGGCAGCAGCATTGACACGTCACTCGTTTTTCCAGCAGCAGCAGTACTAGTCTGCGACTGTCAGTGTCAGTTTAGTTACTGACTTATAAGTAAGCTGCTGCAGCTTTCAGGGGAAAGAGAGGGGGAGCCAGACCAGGCTGAGGAGGAGCAGTGTAATTGCAGTGAGTGCCATCAGGGGTGTTTGGTGCACACCACAACATCTGACAATGTATCTGCTTTATTAGGATTGGTACATAGGTGGATATTTTATATGCGTTGACCATCAATAGATGGTGCTAGACACACGCCCAAAAGGCGGTGCTAGACACACCCCTCCGACGTTGCACCCCCTAATAAAATGTGCTGCTCACGCCAGTGGATGCAGGCCTTAAGTTAGGCTCCATTTAAGTGCGGTTTTGGCCTTATAAATTTTCTATCAAGTAAAGAATTGGCCACCTTTCCGGAAGTTTGGACCTTCGTGAAAGGAGTACTGCACATCCAACCTCCATTTGTGCCCCCATTGGCACCGTGGGACCTTGACGTAGTGTTGCGTTTTCCTGTGTCACACTGATTGAAACCTTTACGAAAGGTTGTGTTAAAATTTCTCTCTTGGAGAGTGGTCATGCTTTTGGCTTTGGCGTCCGCAAGGCGGATGTCGGAAGTAGCGACTTTGTCTCACAAGAGCCCCTGTTTGATGTGATGTATGATGTTCCATGTGGATAGAGCGGAATTGAGAACTCGGATAATAGTTCTGCCAAAAGTGGTTTCTGTGTTTTGCAGAAACCAGCCTATTTGATGACTGTGGTTACTTAAGCATTGGCTGGTTCAATGTCTCTCGATGTAGTCAGGGCTTTGAATTTTTGTTACCAATTTGGCTCAGATTGGGGAAACAGAGGCTCTGTTTGTCTGGTATGCTTCCAGCGTGATTGGGGCGCCTGCGTCTCTGCAGTCTGTTACACGCTAGATCTGTGATACGATTCGGCGTGCTCATTCTACGGCTGGATTGCTGTTACTGAAGTCGGTGGAGACCCATTCTACTAGAAAGATGGGATGTTTTTGGGCGGAGGCCCGAGGAGTCTCGGCGGTTCAACTTTGCAGAGCGGCTACTTGGTTGGGTTCAAACACTTTTGCTATGCTCTACAAGTTTGATACCCTGGCTGATGGGGACCTTTTGTTTGCTCAATCGGTGTTGCAGAGTCGTCCGCACTCTCCCGCCCGGTCTGGAGCTTCGGTATAAACCCCATGGTCCTTACGGAGTCCCCAGCATCCTCTAGGACGTATGAGAAAAAGGATTTTAATACCTACCGGTAAATCCTTTTCTCTTAGTCCGTAGAGGATGCTGGGCGCCCGTCCCAGTGCGTACTGTGTCTGCAGTTTTTGGTTATGGTTACACTCTTGTGGTGTTTCTTTTCTGTCAGGATGTTGCTGACGTTGTTCATGCCATGGCATGCGGTATCTTCTTATTGGTTGGTTTGACACACAGGTTGTGTTACATATTCTCTCAGCATGTCGCTGTGTAATTTTTCATGCCCTTGGCTGGTGTTCTATTGAATACCACGTTCTGCGGTATGTTCACGGTGTGAGCTGGTATGACACTCACCGTGTTTAAACAATAAATTCTTTCCTCGAAATGTCCGTCTCCCTGGGCACAGTTTTCTAACTGAGGTCTGGAGGAGGGGCATAGAGGGAGGAGCCAGTTTACACCCATTCAAAGTCTTATAGTGTGGCAATGTCTCCTGCGGATCCCGTCTATACCCCATGGTCCTTACGGAGTCCCCAGCATTCTTCACGGACTAAGAGAAAAGGATTTACCGGTAGGTATTAAAATTCTATTTTTTAAACTATATTAAATTGAAAATAAATTGAAAAAACAAGGTTATGAACAGTTTTGAAGGGAAAAATCGTCAGTTAGGTGGTTAAGGGTTGCCTCACAGCACTGAGGTCATAGGTTTGATTCCCACCATGGTCATAACTGTGTGGAGTTTGTATATTCTCCCCGTGCTTGTGTGGGTTTCCTCTGAGTACTCTAGTTTTCTTCCACAATCCAACAATATACTAGTAGTTTAACTGGCTCCCCCAAAAAAATATTACCGCTAGGGTGTGTGAGCATGTACATGGGCAGACTAGACAGGCCAAGTTCTTATCTGCCATCAAATTCTATGTTTCTAAGGTATTAGGGGATGATTCAGATCTGATCGTTGCTGTGCGCTTTCGCACAGCGGGCGATCATGGATAGACTGAAAATGCGTATGCACCACAACACACGTCGGCAAACAACAACAGGCTGGAGCAAAAATTTTGATCGCACAGGCGTTTGCAAGGTGATTGACAGGAAGAAGCCGTTTGTGGGTTGTAGATGACCGTTTTCTGGGAGTGTCCAGAAAAACGCAGGCTCTCCCAAGCGGTTTCAGGGAAAGTGATTGATGTCAGCTCCGGCCCGATCAGCCTGTTCTCATCACACTGTAGGAGTAAGTCCTGGGCTGCGCACAGACTGCACGGAGAAGTAAAATCATTCAATGGTGAGTGAGGTGCGAACGGATTTGCATTTTGCAGCTGTCCGCTGACTGAGGGATTTTTTGCAGCTTAGCGTGCACATTCAATCGCACACTTGCTTGGTGAATATACACTCTCCTTGAGCGGAGGCTAACTGATCGCAGGACAACAAATTTAGCAGCCCAGCGGTCAGGTCTGAATCACCCCCTTAGACCTGTCATCTGCTGGTTGTCTGACTGCTGCTGCTCTAGTCTCAAAATAATACAGTATTGAGGTATGCTGTGCAGCAGGGCAGACTTATGCACCGTAATTCATAGATCTATAATATGGAGATAGTGGCATCCAGAGGCGTAACTAAGGTAGGGCAGGCCCAGGAGAGGGGGGCGCCGCTGGCGGCTAGGGCATCATGCCCCACTCGCCCCCGTCACGCCAAAATGTGAGGGGAGGAGAGTGCAGCATCTCTCCCTCCCCTCACTGCGCGCTGCCAGCACTAGCAGCGCTGCCAGCAGCGTTGCCAGCAGCGCTGCGTGTGTCCGGTCTCCGGTGGCAGTAGCCAATCAGAGCTTGCGGACCAGCTCCTGATTGGCTGCCGATCCGCGAGCTCTGATTGGCTAGCGAACTGGCGCCACACAGCCGCCGCCGGAGACCTGGAGTGGTGAGGGACAGGAGAGGCGCTGCGCTCTCCTCCCCTCACATAGCAGAGTGATTGCGCCGCAGCGGTGAGTGACTGAAGGGGGGGGAGGAGGAGAGTCTTGTGTATCTGGCACTGTGGGACAATGTAACTGGCACTGTGGAGCAATGTAACTGGCACTGTGGGGCATGTATCTGGCACTGTGGGGCATGTAATTGGCACTGTGGGGCATGTATCTGGCACTGTGGGGCATGTATCTGGCACTGTGGGGCATGTATCTGGCACTGTGGGGCAATGTATCTGGCACTGTGGGGCATGTATCTGGCACTGTGGGGCAATGTAACTGACACTGTGGGGCAATGTAACTGGCACTGTGGGGCATGTATCCGGCACTGTGGGGTATTGTAACTGTCACTGTGGGGCATGTAACTGGCACTGTGGGGCATGTATCTGGCACTGTGGGGCATGTAACTGGCACTGTGGGGCATGTATCTGGCACTGTGGGGCATGTAACTGGCACTGTGGGGCAATGTATCTGGCACTGTGGGGCATGTATCTGGCACTGTGGGGCATGTAACTGGCACTGTGGGGCATGTATCTGGCACTGTGGGGTAATGTAACTGGCACGGGGGGGCATGTATCTGGCACTGTGGGGCATGTATCTGGCATTGTAGGGCAATGTAACTGGCACTGTGGGGCATGTATCTGGCACTGTGGGGTATGTATCTGGCACTGTGGGGCAATGTAACTGGCACTGTGGGGCAATGTAACTGGCACTGTGGGGCATGTATCTGGCACTGTGGGGCATGTATCTGGCACTGTGGGGCATGTATCTGGCACTGTGGGGCATTGTAACCGGCACTGTGGGGCATGTAACTGGCACTGTGGGGCAATGTAACTGGCACTGTGGGCCATTTTCATTGGCCACACACCTTCTGGTGTGTGGTCACGACCATTTTTCCGGTGCGCGCACGTGCTTCTTTTGGTGTGTGTTTTTTTTTTTTTGGGGGGGGGGCGCCATTTTCCATCTTGCCCTGGGCTCTGAAAACCCTAGTTACGCCTCTGGTGGCATCACCATCTCTCAATCAGGAACAAGTAAAAACAGATAGTCTTTTCTATTACCAACGTTTCAGCAACCTAGTCCCTTTTATCAAGACATGACTTGGCCTGATTAGGAGTTGCAAGCAAAGCCAAAATCCACACAGCTGGGTGGGGTGTGTTCAAACTGAAATCTGAATTGCAGTGGAAAAATAAAGCTGTCCAGTATTTGTGGAATACATGCAAAAGCAGCCAGTATTTCCCCTGCACAGAAACAATATAACCCACCCAAATCTAAAGGGGTACACACGTAGCAATATGTACAGAGATGTGTGCTGAGCAATCTAGTACAGACCGCACAGCACACATCTCTCCCCCTGTCTCAGCACACAGCATCTCTCCCCCTGTCTCAGCACACAGCGCGATGTGTGCTGAGCGATGGGGGGGATGCTCACTTCACCCAGCGGTGAAGTGAGTGACCTAACTAGATTTGGCCTGAATCTAGAACCGGCGATAGCGATTCGTGGGTCCGCGCATCGCTTTCGCTATGGGGCATACACACGGAGAGATGTGTGCTTCATTTCTAAACAATCTAGTCAGATTGCTTAGAATTTAAGCACACATCGCTACGTGCGTATGCCCCATTACTCTCTCCGCACATGCTACATCTGCCCCACCTACAGTGCAACATGGTTTTGCCCAGTTATGTTTTTTGACTTTGCTTGGAAATCTGAATCAGGTCCTGTGTCCGTTTTTACTCTGCCTGATTGAAAGGCTCTGAGTAATGCCACCACTTCTATATGTTATTTGATTCATTGGACAGGCACCAGAGCATGTTGGTCAAATATTGAGGAGTTCCAGACTGCATTTGTCTATTACATATATATGTATAAATGTGGATGTACTGCATATATGTATGGATTAGAGACCATTTTTGCTAGTTTTGGTTCTAATTCATCATCCGCTTTTGGTTTTGCGAAAATGCTATGACTGGTTATGGTTTTGTTGTATTTTTTTTTTAAATTGACAACAAAAAAACCCACTGATTTTGGGCCATATTTTGTTCCTAGAGTATTACTAACCTCAATAACATTAGTTTTAATTTATTAATAAACCATAGATTTTTTTTTGTGTTTTTTTTCTTTTTTTAGACAGTTGGTGTATGCTTCATATAAGCAAAGAGGCGAGGGAGACTGAAGTGGGTGAAGGAAGGTGGGTAGCTTTGCCAACCATGGTGCTAGTCATGCCCCACGGCATAAACCACACCCCCATATCAGTAGTCACACCCCCTGTGGTGGCGCACAATATGCCCTTTATAAATTTCCGCTCCAGGCCCATCAGGACATGAATCTGGCACTGCTCACAGGGTATTCTCAGGTCCATATATAAATTTAAATTTCACACATGAAGCTCCTAATGTGTTAGTATTCTATATTTGTAATTATATACATACAGCTTGTCACAGGGCTAGACTTCTGAAATCACTGATGATTTTCTGTAAAATTTTTCCGCTGTTTGTGTCACCATGAGAGTGATCAGTGCAATCTCTACATTGATATTTTCTGAAAGCTAAGTCATGTTCAGTGTATATCCACTCTGGGTGGTCTTCAGGTTGCCGAATGTCGGGATCCCGGCGCACAGTATACCGGCGCGGGAATCCCGACACCCGGCATACCGACAGATGTTCTCCCTCGTGGGGGTCCACGACCCCCCTGGAGGGAGAATAAATAGCGTGGTGCGTGTAGCGCGCCACCGTGCCCACAAGGGGCTCATTTGCGCTCGCCACACTGTCGGTATGCCGACGGCCAGGCTCCCGGCGCCGGAATGCTGGTCGCCGGGAGCCCGGCCTCCGGCATACCATACTACACACATCCGCCACTCCATTCCTAGTTCCTATCAGTATTGAATATTGTAACAATTATTCTAAATAATATTGCATTCTGGCAAAGTGAAAAATCAAGAAAGTACATATCCCACAGAGGATGTAGTTATGTGACCAGCGGTCACAATACCGGCACCTACATCCCGCCCCCTCACAATCCCGACGGTCAGCACACGACTAACAGGGACTATTCCCAAGGGGCTTTGTCCCCGTCCCCCCGCCGGGCATCTCAATGTCGTGATCCTGGCGTCAGTATGCGACACACACCCGTCCCACAATGAAGAACAATAAACAAGGATATAATACCAATATTTAATTTTTTATAAAATGGCACACAGCATGTTTTTAATTTATCTTTATTCACAGTAATTATTTCATTTTTCTGTTTTTTTGTCGTCACATTATTCTATTCTTTTTTTTTTCTCTTATATTTCGCTTTTTCTAGTCCTATTATACAGTATGGCAAATAATATACTGTATGAAAAGCAATAGCAGCAATCTATAGTACATATGGACAATGATACTTTTTTATTTGATTCAATGAGTACGCTCAGTTTGAACTGATTCTTCTTTTTTCTCTTTTTGAGTTCAATCCTCATATATGTAAATGATTTCTCTGGCCACAGTTTTCAAGGCAATCCATTCTTTAATACAGCCTCCTAATCTCTTGGGGTTTTATTTTGGGAAAGTTGCTCTTGGAGCCAGAATAATAGGTCTCCATATGGTCTGTAGATTCCTCTAGTGTTACTGTTGAAAGAGGAGTGTGCTACTGAGCAGACTTCAGTCTTCCTGTTTATCAGGGAGGCTTCATGTCTTATCCCAAGATGGCCACTGAGAACTCTATTGAGCATGTAGAAGGGCCATCTTTTCTTTACTGTGTAGAGTGACATGGTGAGAAACAGAGGTCCCCTGTTCAACTCCTATGAGAGCAAGTCAGTACGTGCTATAAAGCTGTTCCAGCATCCCTGCACTGCTACCTGGTACCTAAATACACTCACTGACTAGTGAGCTGTATGACAATCCACTCACTCAAGCTCCTCTCCATCACCAGTGTACATGTAACAGTGAGTACGGCTGCACCTGCTATCTATCAGTAAACCAACACCACTGGTTAAGCCACTGGACTGTTAATAGTTTGAGACATCCGCTGGTGTGTGCCTATATAACTCTTCAATATCAACACCCACACACACTTCATTTCTGACAGTTACAATTCAGTGGGTGGCATGATCAATGCCTGATTGTACTGCAGAGATTTTAGTGTTAACCCAGGCATGGAGCTGTAAATACAGGTCCAGAATATATATATACACACACACATACACAGTAAATATATATATATATATATATACACAATATATATATATATATATATATATATATATATAAATATATATATATATACACATACACACACATACACACAGTATATATATATATATATATATATATATATATACACACACACATACACAGTAAATATATATATATATATATATACACACACACACACACACACACACACACACAATAAATATATATATATATATATATATATATATATATATATAGCGATCACAAAATAGGCGGCACTCAGAGGCTATCAGAAATTCTTATATTAGTGCAAAAAGAAATCAACGTTTCGGGGACCAGTTCCCCTTCTTCAGGATATGTGTGAGCACAGCACTGCAAACATTTAAATACTTAAGAGAAGTACTTACCCCCCACATCACACCCAATCACCTGGCGTCTCCCCTGGTCTCGCCGCCGATCTCGCCGCCCGGCGCCGCTGGCCGCGTCTACTTCCGCCGGAAGTGACGTCGCGGGAGTGTGCCGCGTTACCATGGAGACGCTGGCAATACACAATAAAAACAAAAAACAACATCTACAAACCTCGTTTGACAGAAATACAGTGTAAATCAGAAACTGGTTTCATCATAGTGCAAATCTCTGTAAAAAGTGCTAACATCTGCTAAAAACATTTAAAAACAGTGTCATTCCAAATTATATTCAACTGGACAGTGTGAATACCACGGAGACATAATGCCTCCTCATACAAATAACAGAAGCAGCTCATGTACATCCTAGTTCTGAACCATAACTATACTGAGTGTATCAATAATCTAGTATTGCGACAGAATCCACCATCCCGGTACAGCTAAAGAAACTAAAGAAATCCATGTTTGAACCCATGTCACAAAATTCGTCTATTAGAACTTTCAGCAGAATGATGGACGGTTTTGGGGAAGAACCATGTGAGAAAACATGCTCTAATATGTCCCGAGAAGAATCCGCAGCCCTGAGAAATCTCGGTAAGAGACAAGACATCATTATTAGGAATGCGGACAAGGGGGGTGCTCTTGTGGTTCTTGATACTGACAAATATAAGCATGAATGTGTAAGATTGCTGTCTGATACTGATACTTATGGCAAATTGTGCCAAGACCCTACTGGGCAATTTAAGAGAGAATTAGACAGTATGCTTAAAGACGCAGTTGATCAAGGCATTATTACACAGGCAGTATGTAAAGCTTTATCTAGTGAATTCCCAGTTGTACCTGTGTTTTATATAATTCCTAAGGTACATAAAAATCCCCTGGACCCTCCAGGACGACCGATTATTTCGGCCAGGGGGTCGTTATGTGAACCACTATCGGTGTATTGTGATGCTTTCTTACAGCCATGTATCCAGAATACTTGCACACATCTTAAGGATACTTCGATGTTACTCAGAAAATTTTTAGAAATGGGTAAACTATCTGAGCAGACTAGCCTCGCCACCATAGACGTTACAAGTTTGTATACATGTATACCGCATGGGGCGGGGCTACAAGCTGTCAGGAGATTAATCACCAATAACCCACTGTATAAAGGTCCTGACATTAATTTTTTTATAGCACTGTTAGAATTCTCCCTAACCCACAATTATTTTCTTTATGATAAGATCTTTTTCCTGCAGCGCACAGGTTGCGCAATGGGATCGGCGGTGGCACCATCCTTCGCCAACTCATATATGTGGGAGGTTGAATGTGATTTATTTTTACACAACAGTGCAATTTTTGACAGGATAAGTCTATATTTTCGGTATATAGATGATGTCCTTATATTCTGGATGGGTAATCAGGATGATCTTAAATCACTAGTTTACACACATAATGCCACAGATAGTCCTATTAAATTAACGTTAAAAATTGATGACAAAACCATCAATTTTTTGGATGTCTGCATTACGCTTGATGAAGGGACGATCAACACATCACTGTTTGTGAAACCCACAGACAGGAATAATGTGTTGCGCTATGATAGTTCCCACCCTAAATCTACGATTCGTAGTTTACCATTCTCACAATATTTGAGAATATGTCGCATTACGACTAAGCCATATGAGAAGGAGCAAGCCTTACATAACATGACTCTAAAATTTCTAGATAGAGGTTATCCAATTAAACTGCTGATGACAGCACGAAAGAGGGCGTTGAGTCTCACAAGAGAACAATTATTGGAACAAAAACCCCCTAAACTGCTACAGGGTAGATTTCCTTGGGTTACCCGTTTTAATTCCAGCAGCCACTATTTGACGAAAAAGACCAAACAAATCTGGCCCATTGTGGCTACTGACAAAGGGCTAGGTGAGGTATTTCAATCAAAATTATTACCTAGTTATTCTAGAAATCGCAGTATAAAAGATATAGTCATGAAAATTGACATCTCCCAATTTCATTTGGTTAAAGAACACTTCCTTAGCAAAAAAGCGGGATGTTATCGGTGCAGTGGATGCACAACGTGTAGTTATATGACACCGGGTACGAAATTTTTGCATCCGCACACCGGTAAACCATATAACATTAAACAGTGTTTGTCGTGCGAATCGAAGTTTGTGGTCTACCTACTCACATGCCCATGTGGTTTGTCATATGTGGGCAAGACGGATTGTGCTTTTAAGATCAGGATGGCACAACATAGATATGCCATCCGAGAAGCCATAAAAGCAGGTGATAGCGAACAACCAGTAGCTCGTCATTTTGCTAAAAAACAACACAATATGGCCACTCTTCGTTATAAAATCATCGACCAGGTTCCTAAATCTTTAAGGGGTGGAGACAGATCTAGAAAACTCCTACAATTAGAGTCCCGTTGGATCCACACACTTGGCACACTTGCTCCTAAAGGGCTCAATGAAGCCCTTAATTTAAGATGTTTTCTATGAGCAGTGTGCCAGGCAGATAAGGGTGATGCAATAAATACATGCACTGGTAATAACAAATTCTTTTTAAAAATATTGTGGCAGCTAGGTGGATTGATTTTTATTCTTATAGTTATTTTTACTATGTCACTTTTTGTTCACTAACAGAATATTTTATTTTTAAATATAATATATAGCCCACGGCCTGTTGCATCAATATAATATTTTACACTGATATCGCTCTGATTACCACAAGATGTATATATGTATAGTTTTTAATGTGGAACAGATCGTCTTATTTATTCACTGTTTTGTTTTGTTTGAAGTATAATGCAATGGCTGTTAAGAGGCAGATTAATTATTTTGATCATGTTTTGTTTATGTGTTGCTATGGTTTCTCTCTTCCCAGCCACAACGCGTCAGCTGGACGGGCCGGCATGATGTCATTTCCGGTGGGACCGGGAGGACGCGGCCGGAAACCGGGCGACGCGGCTGGAGGCGGCGGGCGTGAGTATTCCTACACAGGTATTTAAACACTGTTTATTGTCACATTTAATTATCCTGACGAAGGGGCTGTGTCCCCGAAACGTAGATCACCGCATTAAAGCTTTTTGAAAAGTCTCCGGAGTGCCGCCTCATTGTATTGCCTGTATGAAGGAGGATTCTCTCCCCGAGGAGGGCACCAGGAGCAGCTGTTTGCAGGCGGAGGGGACCGCAGGAGTGCCGGGTCATTGTGCAGGTTATATATATATATATATATATATATACATACACACAGTATATATATATATATATATATATATATATATATATATTTTAAGGTTAAGGAGTCCAGATAGTGAAGAATTGCATTGAAACTGTGTTTTCACCTCAAGACTGACAAGAGGAAGGGGCTCAACATGATGTAGGTATCGCCAGTGGCAGAGAGACAGACTAGATCGGCCAAGATATTATTTTCTGCCGTCAAATTCTATGTTTCTATGACACTGACAGAGGCAGGGTCTGAGATTGCAAAAAAAAAAAAAAAAATGTCACAGATCATGCTGTGGGGAGGGGACTCTTGATTTCCCAAAGTACTTTTTTGGCACCTCATTACCTAGTGAAGATGAGCAAAGGGTATGAGGGGCAATCAAAGTATTTCTAGAAGGGGGGGTTTCAAATGCAATCCACAATCTCCGGCTCAACTTAACACTGGTGGGTTTCTGGGTGAGCAGAAGAAGAATCTAGTACTAACCCTGGACATATGTACATATTGGTCTTTTTATACACTGGATAGTGTATGGAATACAGTATTAATAATTAACACTATAGATGGTCTATAGCAGTGTTTTTCAACCACTGTGCCGTGGCACACTAGTGTGCCCTGAGCAGTCTCCAGGCGTGCCGCCATAGAAGCAGAGCCAGGCCCGTCAGTGTTTTGCTGCTACTGAGGCCCTAGAACGATCAATACTGGTGGGTTTAGTGGTTGCAGAGCTAGTTCTAATTTTGGGCCTGGGCAGTGTTGGGCTCTTCTGGCTTTCTCAGATGTGGCTCAGGTGTTACCTATAGAGAAGCTGAGACATGACATCCTAGGACACGCAACTGCACCGTGCATCACCATTATATTTAAGTTGAAAAAAATGGTGTGCCTTGGCAATATTTAAATCTTGTTCAGTGTGCTGCGAGTTGTAAAAGGTTGAAAATCTTTGGTCTATAGCATAGATTGTATCAAACATATTTAAATAACATAGGTGGTAAGGAAAAGGTTACAAATACCACAATTAAATACACAAACATAATAGAACCA
This sequence comes from Pseudophryne corroboree, assembly GCF_028390025.1. NCBI lineage: Eukaryota > Metazoa > Chordata > Amphibia > Anura > Myobatrachidae > Pseudophryne > Pseudophryne corroboree. Next base: position 172,573,235 of record NC_086447.1, on the reverse strand, counting down.
GTAGGAGATAGAACGGAGCTTTATAAGCGGACATTATCACACCTTGTTATAAGCACACATTATCACACCTTGTTACAAGCACACATTATCACACCTTGTTATAAGCACACATTATCACACCTTGTTATAAGCACACATTATCACACCTTGTTATAAACACACATTATCACACCTTGTTATAAGCACACATTATCACACCTTGTTATAAGCATACATTATCACACCTTGTTATAAGCACACATTATCACACCTTGTTATAAGCACACATTATCACACCTTGTTATAAGCACACATTATCACACCTTGTTATAAGCACATATTATCACACCTTGTGGTATGGAACCTGCCTCTTCTTCCTGGCAGCTACTCTCTGGTCCGATGCGCTGATTGAGTGCTCAGATATACACAACAAACTTGGTAGAAGAAGCTGCTGCCTCTGGACATGTATAGCAGCTCTGCTTTGTCACTTAAACTGCATGATGTGGCGGAAGATTTGGGTGGGTTATATTGTTTCTGTGCAGGGTAAATACTGGCTGCTTTATTTTCATACTGCAATTTAGATTTCAGTTTGAACACGCCTTACCCAAATCTAACTCTCTCTGCACATGTTACATCTGCCTCACCTGCAGAACTTTGTTGGTTTGCTAACAAACCTGAATAAGACCCTATATACTATAGCTATTGTGGTTATAATTTGAGCTGCTGGCCAAGAGGAGGGATTTTGTTGAGCAACCGGAAACCCCTCCTATGTTTGCCTATGGGTATGCAAATAAGAGATCGGTAGTCACATGATCGGCTGTAGCTCACATGCAGGAAGGTCAGCCATCACAAAGCTCCAAAGGCAAGAAGCAGAGCTACATCTTAGCAAGGTGTGTGTTGGGGAATGACCACATGTGATTGGAAAGTTTAATGACAGTGAAGTCACTAGGTGGTGAAAGGCATGAGGTGGACAGGAGGATATAAAAAGTGCAGATAGATAGGAATAAAATCACAAGTATTTCGGGATAGTACAATAATCAACTAAATTAAATATATGTTTAAGATTGAGCAGCAGCCCTTAGAATAAAGGATGCAATACCGTATATATATATACAGTACAGTACATTGACTGCCAGTGGCATTCTGTGTAATATGAAGAGAGTCTAGTAGGGGCGCTTTAAGAGAGGAGGAGGCGTGGGTGCAGCCTCCTCCGTTCGGGCCCCCTCCTCTTTGCCGGCAGCACTAAGAGTCTGAGCACTAGAGCGCTCAGACTCTACTACGCATGCGCAGATCTCGTGGAAAATGGTGCGGAGGACATTTTCCCTGAGCTTTCTCTACTGCGCATTCGCAGAACTCTGTGAAAATGGCTGCTGGGCCATTTTCACAGAATTTTAATACCGCCGTGGATGTTGCCGCGGGACTCCGGAGGCTTATTTAGAAAATGGGTGCAGCGTGTGCGATGGGGGCCCCCTCTGGACTCAGGGGCCCGTGTGCACCGCACACACTGCACCCATTATAGAAACGCCAGTGGAGTCTAGTATAAGAGCAATACATGGCAAAACAGCAGACAAATTCTATCCCAATAGTGAACAGTTTCTCGCAGGTCCAGCAATTCAGTGACATCATCCATCGTGGCCCTGCTGCCGCCGGACGCGCCAATATACAACAGGACCATGAAAAAGAGAGAGTGCACACTGCACAAGGTGGACATAAACACACTGTGCCACCAGTACTCCTCAGGAATTGTGGACAATCAGCATCAGTCCGGACAGTCAGGGTTCGCGATAGACAGTTTTCCTAAAACAGGATACGAACTGCTGCACTCTTTTCCCCCACAAAAATTACTCCAAAAGGAGCAGTAAACATGTTTAAAAAATGAATGACTTATTTTTCCTTACAGGTGCCACTATCTTTTTAGCGCTCTTAAACATCATTTTATCTGTATCCTTTTTATGAGAGCTGCTTTATATACAGTATCTTTATAGTTTAATGAGGTAAGGAATATTTATATGTACAGTATATTAATAATAAGAACAAAATCCACAATAGTGTAATAGCAATAATGAACTGATTTATTGAAAGATGAAAGATAAGATGTAACTGGACGTAGAACAAAGCTGTTTTTTGGGAAGAAACAAGCAGATAAATGGCAAAATACAGCAGCCAGTGCATGAAGGTGACTCCATTGTTAGAGCTTGCAGGTATGGAAGGTGCAGGCCGCGAGCAGATCTGTGTATAGATAAAAAAACAGGACAGCAATGGATGAATCAGGTCATGTGTTCTCTGTCAGCATAAAATGAATGACAGTTTAGTAATTGTTTTTTTCAACAGCATTTAACATTACTTTGCATTCAACCTTACTGGTACATTACGTTTAATGATTAGTGTTTACACTACTAAGGAAGGGACACATTCCCCTGGGTGATTCTATATACAGTTTTTGTCTTTAACAGTGGTGCAACTCTGAGGATCTGCCTCTTCACTCCAGTTTTCCCACCGCCCACCCCTTTTTGTGTATGGTTTATTTGTGTGTACAGTATGTGTGCGTGTGTGGTGGTAAAGAATGGTAGTTTATTGGTTAAGTGAAGTTTTAGGCTTAGTGGGTGCGCTCTCCTTGCAGTAGGGTATGAAGTAAACCAATAGTCCTGGATGGAAAATGATTACACCACCTGAATGGGTGGGTCGTGGAATGGAGAGTTGAACACCAATGATTGGTTTCTGCGTGGGTGTGTTTGGTTGTCATGTCGTTCCATAGTGCGGCTATCATTTAAAAAAAATTAATTAAAAGCATTATTTGTCAATAATAAATTTGACCAAAATTTTAAATGGCAGCACTGTTGTCCGTATTTGGTTGTTAGGTACAGGTATCATTTAAAGGGGTAACACAAATTATGCCGCTAATACTGCGCTGATGTATCAAAAATCATATTCAAGGACAGGGGCTCTGATAGGAGCCTGTCCCTGCGCTGTGTATAGAAAAGTGATCACATTAGCATTCAATTTACTTTGTGTGTTTGACCTCAGGTGGCCTATTGCACATGTGTGACCATCAGTCACATGTGCTAATGGCTATTACCTCTGTGATATGTGATATGTAGCCTATAGGCTACAGTGGAGCTTACAGGACACAGCTCTGGAATGCTTAACACCCCGGAGCTTGGTAAATCTCACACTATAATAACCTATGGGGGCTGCTGTTCAGTAGCGGATCTTGCCATGGGCAAGCAGGAATTTTGCCTGGGGCACCGCTGTCCCGAGGGCGCCGCCGCCGTGGCAAGATTAGCTACTGGTGCCGTGCGGTGTGCGATGACATCATCGCACTCCACACGGCATTGTGGCGGCCATAGACGCTAGAAGTCATAATTGACCTCTAGTGTCTGTGCGGTGCTATCCCATACATCCGAGGAGCGCCGCCGGCGGCCGGAGATGGAGGACATCAGCGGTCGGGAAGCAGAAGCAGGGATGGTGAGTATTTATATATTTATTTATTTATTGGTAAGCGGCGCTACTAGCGGCACAGCTACCGGGGGCACCGTATTGGGGGCACAACTACTGAGGGCACAGCTACAGGGGGCACAACTACTGAGGGCATAACTGTGACCACACCCCTTCCCCAAAGAAAACTTTCGTCCTGGGCGCCACAAGGTCTAGAACCGGCCCTGCTGCTATTGTAATCGGAAACAGTGGAGCCGCAGCAGATATGTACTTTTTGCAGTTATTCCCTGAAAAATTGTAGATTTAGGAGGATTTCCCACATAATTTGTTTATTAAATATGCCCATTCACACCTTTGTGTTACTTCTCAGCAGTCACTGGCAGGCATCTCTGACACACATTTGTTTGTTTTTTCTATAAATATACCCCCTAGAGACTAGGAGTTGGATGTAATGATGCCCGAGTTTGGTGGCCGCGCGGGATGCTGGCCAAACTCCGACGTTTATTTAAAGGGGCAATTACTTACAAGGCCCAATAACGCTTTCCCATCCTGGCTGCATTCCAAAAATACTAGTAACACCCCTCATCCTGGCTTCAGTAAACTTCAGGGGAGTATATATAGCAAAGCTTGGAGAGAGATAAAATTGTGATAAAGTGCCAACCAATCAACTATCATTTTCCAAACACAGCCTGTAAAATGTATGACAGAAACTGATTGACTAATACTTTATCTCTCACAATTTCATCTCTCTTCTAACTTAAAAAAAAAATACTAATTAAAGTGCCCTTATTGATGCAGTAGGTTGGCTATTTTTTTTTAAATGGTATGCATTGTTGGGTTAAATTATTATACATATTTTATGGGTTTCATTAAAACTGGCAAAAAAAATAAAAATGTTTCAAGTGCAGATTTTCTTCTGAAAACCTATGTTTAAAATCATGCTCTTTGCTGTTGTGTAAAGGTGGCTTAATACCGAAGAAAGTATATCTTCGTGGGGGGGGGGGGGGGGGGGGGGGGGTAGAAAAGAAATGTACAGAATTTGGTGCACTTTTTGCAAGTTTAATGATGAAGTTCTGAGCAACCTTCTGATATTTTCTGAAAATTCAGTCTGCTGGAAAAAGGTACAACTGATGTAAGTAATGCATAAAAAAATGACAGATATTGAAGATGAAGTTTGAATGTGTCTAGCCCGAAAAGTGCAAAAATACGTTCAGCACTAGGATGAGAAAAGCCTCAATGGCAAAAAAGTTAAAGCCAGTGTTAGCATGCTGCATTATATGGTCAGACGTAAACTCTAAAGGGTTCACTTGCAGATGTTCCATTTCTCAGTCTCTAAACAGAATTTGGTGATCTATGACTATAGCATACTTACCTACTTTTGAAATCTCTCCGGGAGAAAACTGGAAAGGAGATGCCGCAGCGAATTTCGGGGAGCTGGGTTGGGCTTTATCATCATCAAGCCCCATTCCCACCACGGGAAAAACACCACAATTTGTGGGTTCACGTGGAGGGGGCGGGGCTAAAATTACGCGATTCAGGTCATTTTAGCCCTTCCCCACGGACACTCGAATGACGTAGATTATCTCTCTGTCCTACCCGCTTCACTAGGGTACAAGCAGGATGCTGGAGACCTGCCTGCTCTTCCGGGGATGCAAGGGGCTACCCCAAAAATCGGGAGCCTCCCACAACTTCCGGGAGAGTAGGCAAGTATGACTATAGCTATCTAATTGGCGTTGAACCAGAGGAGTCTGTGGTTGTTCCAATTCCACAAATTGCATTGTATTGACAAAAAGAACGACAAGACAGGAATTCACATTATACTGGAGCTGAGTTGGAAACACAGTTAGCGAGGGGGAAAAGATGCACCCACACATATGAAGAATATAAAGATGCAGGAGTTAGACTCTATTACCTGATCTTGTATTTGAACACAGATTAAGACCACTCATAGCATCGATGTATTCTGTTCCTAAGTAGTCTTTCATGCTATCCCCTTTAATTTCACGCAAGCACTGTGTGGAATCCTTGAAGAGCTGGTCTGTATGTCCTTCTGAAGAGAACATTTGCCACTGGGAACTTCTTGGCTTATTCCTGCCAAAATTTGCCTACAAATTAAAAAGCAATTACAAATTAAATTACAAATTAAAATGTATATATACATATATATATATACACACACACACACACACACACACACACAGACAGGGGCGGATTGAGGGGTCTATTCATAAAAAAAACTAAAAATGCATTGCCACTTATCACTAAACATCGCATCGGTTCGATGCGTTGTATAGCTGTTATAAATAACAATTCATGTATACTCACCCTTCCTACAAAGCGAAGCAGTGTCCCAGGCTCCAGCAACGTTCTCTTCTCCGGCGGTCCCCCTCTGCGGTGCTTGGAGTCAGCTGGCGGGTCCTTCTGTGCATGTGCCACCTGCTGACCTCCCAGAAGGCCGCAGAGGCTGCTGGGAGGTCAGGGGGGCAGAGGCAGTGCTGGGTATGGACAGAGAGCAGGAAAGCATTGAGTTTCTCTGCAGTTACAGCACCACGGTTAATTTTGCGCCATCCTGACATGGCGAACCTGAACACCATATAGAAGCGGAAAGCTGAGCTTTTCACTCCTTCATGAATCGCATTCACCATCCTAAAGTATGGTGATGCAATTCAGGCACGGAGTTGGGGTGCCGCTGGGTAACCTTCGTGCTAGTCCTGCCCCATGAATAGCACGAAGCAATTTTGCACACACACAGCATACATACATACACACAGCAGACACACATATGTACAGTAGTATACATGCATATATACACACACACAACATACTTACACAAACATGCAGCATTTATACACACAGCCGTCACACACAGTATAAATGTACACTGCCGACACATCCACAAACACACACACATTATATATATATATATATATATATATATATATACACACAGGGGTGTATCTACCCATTGGCCAGGATGGCACTCGCCAGGGGCGGCAGGCAAGGAGGGGCGCCGCCTAGCTGTGCCACCCGTGGCCAAAGGGTTGAAAAGTACTGTCAGACTGTGCCTGGTGAGAGTCTGTTACTGCTGGAGCGGCGTCGGTGTCCGTCAGCACCGCATACCACTCTGCACTAGTGATCTGATTAGTGTCCGGCAGCACAGCACTTGTAATCAGACTCAAAATAAACTACAGCTCCCAGCAGCCCTTGTTGCTGGGAGCTCCTGTAGTTTATTTTGAGTCTGATTACAAGTGAGGTGCTGCCGGACACTAATCAGATCACTAGTGCAGTGCGGTATGCGGTGCTGACGGACACCGGCGTCGCGCCAGCAGTAACAGACTCTCACCAGGTACACAGCAATTGTTATATAGCACAGTGCTATAGATGCTGTTGAAGATAATAAAAAAAGTGTCAGTGTTTGGGAGAAGGGACTGTAGTACCTGGAAAACTACACAATTTTCATGCATGTTAGATATAAGTAAGTAGTAAGTAAGCGAAAACTTTAACTTGTTGAGTGTAATAAAGAAAATACAAATCTTACCTATTTCAAAGCCAGGTTCAAAGAAACGTATATCAGTTAATTGTATAATTGATCATTTTATCTTGGAAGTGATGGCACCCTGATGTTTTTTCTAACAAGAAGTACTTCTACCATCCAACTAATGGTGTTTGGTTAATGGCTGGGTCCATTTGAGGCTCATCTCACAGCAGCTCATTAGCATCTCATTTGGGATGCAGTTAAGATGCCGGCGTTTGGCATCCAGGTGGTTGGAAAGCTGACTCCAGTATACCGAAACTGCTTGGAATGCTGATGCTGGCATCCCAACATAGATAGCGATGCAGAATGCCAAAATCCGGATCATGTTGGTGCAAGCCGCGTGGGAGGGTTAGGGTTAGGCTGCGAGGGTGGGAGGGTTAGGCTACAGGGAGGGAGATTAGGAAGGGTGGGTTAAGGTTAGGCACCACTGAAGAGGCTTTTCAGGGGGTGGGTTAAGGTCAGGCTGTGGGAACGGTGGGTTAGGTTTAGGGGGTAGGGATGGTGTAACGTGAATATGAGACACTACTGTGCGGTGTAATGCGAATAAGGGACACTACTGTGTGGTGTAATGCGAATAAGGGACACTACTGTGTGGCATCATTTGAATTGGAAGTACTATTGTGTCCACGCCCTTCCCCCACACGACCATGCCCCATTTCCAATACTCACACCTTATTTCAAATGTGCATGGGGGGGGGGGCAGCCCCTTACTTTGCCAGGGGCGCTCGGACCCCTAGATACACCCCTGTATACACACACCTCTTTTACACAAAATATGTGAAACAGTCACTATAATTACTGGTAATTAAAGTAGATAAGCCACGATAGCTTATTTATTAACAGTTTCATATATAGCGCAGCAAATTCCGTTGTGCTTCTACAGCTTATCATAGATGCTGCTTCCCCACCCCCCTTCCCCAGGATACCGGGTTAGAGAGGGCTCACCTGGCAAGCATCATTTGTTAAAGCCTCCCCACTCCTTCTCCACCGCCAGCCCCCCGACATGCGACACCTGCAGAGTGAGTGACTCACGAGGCAACCACTGCCTCACCTGACCAGCCCAGCTCGGAAATGCAGGAGAAAAGCTTCCCTACCGTTAGCTCCTGTGCTGCTTCCCCCAGCAGATTCAGACACTCTTCCCAGGTGGCTTGGTCAGCTCTTCCACAGTGTATCCAGCAAGGCGCAACGTCATGACGTCAATCATGTTGCGTCTAGTGGGGGTGATTCCGAGTTGTTCGCTCGCAAGCTGCTTTTAGCAGCTTTGCACACGCTAAGCCGCCGCCCTCTGGGAGTGTATCTTAGCTTATCAAAATTGCGAACGAAAGATTAGCAGAATTGTGAATAGACACTTCTTAGCAGTTTCTGAGTAGCTCCACACTTACTCGGCATCTGCGATCAGTTCAGTCAGTTTTGTTCCTGGTTTGACGTCACAAACACACCCAGCGTTCGCCCAGACACTCCCCCGTTTCTCCAGCCACTCCCGCGTTTTTCCCAGAAACGGCAGTGTTTTTTCACACCATCCCATAAAACGGCCAGTTTCCGCCCAGAAACACCCACTTCCTGTTAATCACATTACGATCACCAGAACGAAGAAAATACCTCGTAATGCCGTGAGTAAAATACCTAACTGCATAGCAAATTTACTTGGCGCAGTGCGAACATTGCGCATGCGCATTAGCGACTAATCGCTCCGTTGCGAAAAAAATATAACGAGCGATCAACTCGGAATGACCCCCAGTGTGCGGCTGTCCAGCACTTCCTCCTCTCTCATGCAGTTTGTTCCATTTTTATGTCAGACGTGAAAACAGAACAAAGAGTCCTGCCAGCGGTAAGGCGGTATGGGGGTACGGCGTACCGGCTGCTAATTTCTTAATGGTACGCCGTACCACCCCGTACCGGCGTATTTGCACCACTGTATATAGTATATAAACACATAAGGAAGCTGATGTTGTCACCTAGAGCACCGTGCAAATTGGATGGTTTCACAGACTTTTTGCTCTAATCATATTACAAGTTGAGTATCCCATATCCAAATATTCCGAAATACGGACTTTTTTTGAGTGAGAGTGAGATAGTGAAACCTTTGTTTTCTGATGGCTCAATGTACACAAACTTTGTTTAATACACAAAGTTATTAAAAATATTGAAATGACCTTCAGGCTGTGTGTGTATAAGGTGTATATGAAACATAAATGAATTGTGTGAATGTATACACACTTTGTTTAATGTACAAAGTTAGAAAAAATATTGGCTAAAATGACCTTCAGGCAGTGTATATAAGGTGTACTGTATATGTAACATAAATGCATTCTGTGCTTAGATTTAGGTCCCATCACCATGATATCTCATTATGGTATGCAATTATTCCAAAATACGGAAAAATCCCATATCCAAAATACCTCTGGTCCCAAGCATTTTGGATAAGGGATACTCAACCTGTAATACCCTATTAATATTTCTGTTATTTTATTTTTATTTATTTCTGTTCTCAGTTGTGGTTTACCAATACCTTTGCTGATACCCTTATAATCATTATAGTAAATGCACATATTTCTTTTTCATGCAGTAGTTAATTTTCTTTTTTAGGGGCCTATTTACCAAGCAGGTGTTTCATAAATTTATCTGCATAACCTTATATATCACTTCTATGTAGGAACTTTCAAATAAATCTCCTGCAAAAGGCAGAAGTCTGACCCCTATGTACTAAATTCTGAAGATAGCATTAGACTGTAGGCTACAATCCGTAGAAAGTACTTTGGAAAGAGAGCCATAGGATCCCTCCCCAGCACTCACCACTTGCATATGTGTTGTCAGCAGACAGTAGGGAGGCGGTCCCAGGAAACTAAAAATAAAATTATCACTAATGCATACTTACCTACCTCTTCTCTGGGAGAAGTTTGGGGGGGGGGGGGGGGGACAGGACTGTGATGTCATTAGGCCCCATCCCTAAGATGAGGAAATGCTTGTGATTCGCGGGTCCCCGTGTAGCAGGTGTGGCTAAATGGCACAATTCATGTCTTTAGCCCCTCCTCCTTCACACAGCTGCCGATATTGCAGCAGGAAGCGGGTGGTAAGCGCGAGAGTCACCTACCCTACTGGGGCTCCTTTGTACTACCCCAAAAATTGGGAGGCTCCTGCAGCTTCTTGGAGGGTAGGTAAGTATGCACTAATGCAATCACTTGACATTTACACTTTGCAGGGGCAGGCTCCTATTGGATCAATTATACATCAGGGTGGTACTTAATTCCTTGTTGCTGCGAATAGCAGCAATAAGAAATGATAATATTTTATAAAATAATTATGTGGTCAAAAATCCAATAATTAAAAAATGGGCCCTTTAATGAGATGACGTTGCGCATAGAGTTTTTACAGTGTTAGAGCACTAACCCTACACCTAACACTGTTGATATTGCGACTGTTGACAATCACAGTGTCGGCATTATGACTATGTCAACATTGTGAATATCAACATAATCACTACATACCCCGTGGCATAATTTTGTTTTTACCAAACTCACCATAGTGATCTATCACACATTAGTCCCAATACAGCGTCATTCTGCAAGGTTAAGGGGCATTTTTATTAAGCTGTTCACCCAGTTTGTGCCTATGTACTGTATTAAAGACTACCGTTTTCCATGGCTATCGATAGAAATATTTTCTGTTGCTGCATATTCATAAATAATCCCCACGACCCCTTAGCAGTTCTGCATTACGACATATTTTACATTTTATGTCACTTTTTTTTCATCTCAGATTAAGATTCTTTTTCAAGATGACAGCACAAAGGTGGAGCTCTGCACTTCATGTATAGTGGTCAAGAATGATAGACTCCCATCAGACTTGGACTGGCCCACAGGGGTACAGGGGAAACCACCGGTGGGCCCCACTGCCTGGGGGCCCACCTCCTGCTCTAAGGATCAGGTTCTAGACTGTGCACTTTAATTATACATTATACATATGTTACCTTATACTGGACTATGGTGCATTTTCTACAGTGCATTCCTGTTATTAATCTGTTAGTAATCTGGTACATTATCATGCATGCAGCAGCTGAATTTACTGTGTATATTTATGAAGGGGCCCAGACATTGCACTCTCTAATGGTTAGTCAAACCAATGAGGTGCAGACTGGCCACACCCTTAATATGGGCCCCTACCACTGCATTTCCCCAGTGGGCCCTACACGCCGCAGTCCGACACTGACTCCCATTAATTTACTTAGCATTGATCTTACCTCCTGGTCTTTAAGAATTTTTACCACTGCCGCCTTCTTTTCTTTAGTAGTGACCACAGCGTGAGCGGGGACCTTAGCAAGGTGACAGGTTTTGTACTCCGTGACAGGTTTGCGAGTGCCATCTAGACACAATAACTGTAGCTGGTTTAAAGCCACATCTTTTGCCCAATCAGGAATGTTTGAACCTAGAGGGAATAGCCATAAAATAAGTCTGTTAGATTCTGTGACACTTTTAACTGGGTTCACATGTGAGTTAAAAGAACACAATGTTATGGTAATATTGTCTTAAGTCCCCCATACATTTATGAGGTGACTCCCCAATCTCCTGACCCTGCCGGAAATGCTGATACGCTGAAGGGATCCGCAAATCCTTTGCCAATTCCGACCATTTCTGGACAGGATTGGGGAATTGGGAAAACAATACGTAAAAAGAAAAGGTACAATCTCACTATTTGCGCTCCAAATGTCCCTTCATTCAGCTGACCAGACATGAGATGCTGTACACCAGTGTTCCATGAGTGATATCCATCCACATTATATGGTTTAAAGAGAAAGGAAGTAATATCTCCTCTAAAGAAACCTTTACGTGTGTTCTACCACATTTTTACAAGTAAGCATACATGTAAGAACCCATTGTCAAGTTATCATCACATCATTTCGGGTGATCCTATAAGAAGGTGGACGTCTGATCTCTACTGGGACTTTTTTTCCATCACTTATAGTCTCCGCTGCACAGGGGAAAAGAACTTTATTTACAAACAGTATTACACTATATTGTGTTTTATTTTCTGTTTCATGTATTCATTATCGATGTGAGGATTATCAAAGTGACATTTGGAGCGCAAATAGTGAGATTGTACCTTTTCTTTTTACGTATTGTTTGTGTAGGTTGATGATCTATCAGGTATTATCCATTTGCTGCTCCTTTGCTGCGCCTCAAAGAGGAATTCTTTCTTGTTGCAATTGGGAAAACAAGTTTAATATTCCAGATTCCCCAACCTGGCAGTCGGGGATTGGGTGATTGCCCTAATATATCTAAGACTTCTAGGAGCCTTAATACAAAGAATTTTGCTTATCAATATCAGCTAAATGGTTTCTTTAATCATACGCAGGTGAGTTAATCTGTGTTGCTGGATCAGTAATTATCACAACTGCTTTCACAGACAGAAATTTTCAATATATGGCCTATAGCGAAAACTTGAGGGTTGCGATTTGAGAGCCACTTATGTATTCTGATCATGTAAAATGTGATGCTTTACTATACTATTTTTTAGAGTACAACTTTAATCCATATACTGTAACTATGTTTTTAGTGGTTATATATCATGGACCTTTCAATGTGCAATAAACACCTAATATAAGATGAATGTGAACGTGTAATCATATTATTAAGCTCTGCGTAGTATTTGCATTTTGGTTTTTAACTTACAAATGGGTCTATTCATGGAGCAGTGAAAAGAGTGGAAAAGTGAGCCAGTGGAGAAGTTGCCCATGGCACTCAATTAGTTGCTATGTCTAATTTTATAGAATACACTTGATAGATGTTAACTCAAATCTGATTGGGCAATTTCTCCACTGCTCACTTCTTTACTCTTTTTCACTGCTCCACGAATAGACCCCAACGCCCTCAACAGTTTTGTACCTTGCTATAGCTCTACTAGTCTCTATATACCAACACAGATTTACAGATGTGTTCTGCATACTTACTGCAGTCATGTTAAATAGCTCTTCTAGTCATGCCATGCAGTAACATGACTTGGTAGCGCCAAGCGTCTGTATGTGCGACTTTTTACATTTAAATGCATCTAAGTCGCATTGCTATACCACTTAGTGGAGCAGTGAAAAGAGTGGAGAAGTAGGCCAGTGGAGAAATTGCACATGGCTTGTGTATCCTATTCACATTGTGATGCAAATAATAAGAATTTACTTACCGATAATTCTATTTCTCGTAGACCGTAGTGGATGCTGGGACTCCGTCAGGACCATGGGGGGATAGCGGCTTCGCAGGAGACTGGGCACAAAAGTAAAAGCTTTAGGACTACCTGGTGTGCACTGGCTCCTCCCCCTATGACCCTCCTCCAAGCCTCAGTTAGGATACTGTGCCCGGACGAGCGTACACAATAAGGAAGGATTTTGAATCCCGGGTAAGACTCATACCAGCCACACCAATCACACCATATAACTTGTGATCTAAACCCAGTTAACAGTATGATAACATGAGGAGCCTCCAGAACAGATGGCTCACTACAACAAAACCCGAATTTTTGGCAACAATAACTATGTACAAGTATTGCAGACAATCCGCACTTGGGATGGGCGCCCAGCATCCACTACGGACTACGAGAAATAGAATTATCGGTAAGTAAATTCTTATTTTCTCTGACGTCCTTGTGGATGCTGGGACTCCGTCAGGACCATGGGGATTATACCAAAGCTCCCAAACGGGCGGGAGAGTGCGGATGACTCTGCAGCACCGAATGAGAGAACTCCAGGTCCTCCTTAGCCAGGGTATCAAATTTGTAGAATTTTACAAACGTGTTTTCCCCTGACCACGTAGCTGCTCGGCAAAGTTGTAAAGCCGAGACCCCTCGGGCAGCCGCCCAAGATGAGCCCACCTTCCTTGTGGAATGGGCATTGACAGATTTTGAGTGTGGCAGGCCTGCCACAGAATGTGCAAGCTGAATTGTACTACAAATCCAACGAGCAATAGTCTGCTTAGAAGCAGGAGCACCCAGCTTGTTGGGTGCATACAATATAAACAGCGAGTCAGATTTCCTGACTCCAGCCGTCCTGGAAACATATATTTTCAGGGCCCTGACTACATCCAGTAACTTGGAATCCTCCAAGTCCCCAGTAGCCGCAGGCACCACAATAGGTTGGTTTAGGTGAAAAGCTGAAACCACCTTAGGGAGAAATTGAGGGCGAGTCCTCAATTCCGCCCTATCCGAATGAAAAATCAGGTAAGGGCTTTTATAGGATAAAGCCGCCAATTCTGATACGCGCCTGGCTGAAGCCAGGGCCAACAGCATTACCACTTTCCATGTGAGATATTTTAAATCCACTGTGGCAAGTGGTTCGAACCAATGTGATTTTAGGAATCCCAAAACCACATTGAGATCCCAGGGTGCCACTGGAGGCACAAAGGGAGGCTGTATATGCAGTACCCCCTTTACAAAAGTCTGGACTTCAGGAACTGAAGCCAATTCTTTCTGGAAGAAAATCGACAAGGCCGAAATTTGAACCTTAATGGATCCTAATTTTAGGCCCATGGACAATCCTGTTTGCAGGAAATGCAGGAAACGACCTAGTTGAAATTCCTCTGTCGGGGCCTTCCTGGCCTCGCACCACGCAACATATTTCCTCCAAATACGGTGATAATGTTGTGCAGTTACATCCTTCCTGGCTTTGATCAGGGTAGGGATGACTTCATCTGGAATGCCTTTTTCCTTCAGGATCCGGCGTTCAACTGCCATGCCGTCAAACGCAGCCGCGGTAAGTCTTGGAACAGACAGGGTCCTTGCTGAAGCAGGTCCCTTCTTAGAGGTAGAGGCCACGGATCCTCCGTGAGCATCTCCTGAAGTTCCGGGTACCAAGTCCTTCTTGGCCAATCCGGAGCCACGAGTATAGTTCTTACTCCTCTCCGTCTTATAATCCTCAGTACCTTTGGTATGAGAGGCAGAGGAGGGAACACATACACTGACTGGTACACCCACGGTGTTACCAGAGCGTCCACCGCTATTGCCTGAGGGTCCCTTGACCTGGCGCAATACCTGTCTAGTTTTTTGTTGAGGCGGGACGCCATCATGTCCACCTTTGGTTTTTCCCAACGGTTTACAATCACTTGGAAGACTTCTGGATGAAGTCCCCACTCTCCCGGGTGGAGATCGTGTCTGCTGAGAAAATCTGCTTCCCAGTTGTCCACTCCGGGAATGAACACTGCTGACAGTGCTATCACATGATTTTCTGCCCAGCGAAGAATCCTTGCAGCTTCTGCCATCGCTCTCCTGCTTCTTGTGCCGCCCTGTCTGTTTACGTGGGCGACTGCCGTGATGTTGTCCGACTGGATCAACACCGGCTGACCCTGAAGCAGAGGCCTTGCTTGACTTAGGGCATTGTAAATGGCCCTTAGTTCCAGGATATTTATGTGAAATGACGTTTCCATGCTTGACCACAAGCCCTGGAAATTTCTTCCCTGTGTGACTGCTCCCCAGCCTCTCAGGCTGGCATCCGTGGTCACCAGGACCCAGTCCTGAATGCCGAATCTGCGGCCCTCTAGAAGATGAGCACTCTGCAACCACCACAGGAGAGACACCCTTGTCCTTGGAGACAGGGTTATCCGCTGATGCATCTGAAGATGCGATCCGGACCATTTGTCCAGCAGATCCCACTGAAAAGTTCATGCGTGGAATCTGCCGAATGGAATCGCTTCGTAAGAAGCCACCATTTTTCCCAGGACCCTTGTGCATTGATGCACTGACACTTGGCCTGGTTTTAGGAGGTTCCTGACTAGCTCGGATAACTCCCTGGCTTTCTCCTCCGGGAGAAACACCTTTTTCTGGACTGTGTCCAGAATCATCCCTAGGAACAGCAGACGTGTCGTCGGAATCAGCTGCGATTTTGGAATATTTAGAATCCACCCGTGCTGTTGTAGTACTACTTGAGATAGTGCTACTCCGACCTCTAACTGTTCCCTGGACCTTGCCCTTATCAGGAGATCGTCCAAGTAAGGGATAATTAAGACGCCTTTTCTTCGAAGAAGAATCATCATTTCGGCCATTACCTTGGTAAAGACCCGGGGTGCCGTGGACAATCCAAACGGCAGCGTCTGAAACTGATAGTGACAGTTCTATACCACAAACCTGAGGTACCCTTGGTGAGAAGGGCAAATTGGGACATGGAGGTAAGCATCCTTGATGTCCAGAGACACCATATAGTCCCCTTCTTCCAGGTTTGCTATCACTGCTCTGAGTGACTCCATCTTGAATTTGAACCCTTGTATGTAAGTGTTCAAGGATTTCAGATTTAAAATAGGTCTCACCGAGCCGTCCGGCTTCGGTACCACAAACAGCGTGGAATAATACCCCTTTCCCTGTTGTAGGAGGGGTACCTTGATTATCACCTGCTGGGAATACAGCTTGTGAATGGCTTCCAATACCGCCTCCCTGTCGGAGGGAGACGTTGGTAAAGCAGACTTCAGGAACCGGCGAGGGGGAGACGTCTCGAATTCCAATTTGTACCCCTGAGATACTACCTGCAGGATCCAGGGGTCCACTTGCGAGTGAGCCCACTGCGCGCTGAAATTCTTGAGACGGCCCCCCACTGTACCTGAGTCCGCTTGTAAGGCCCCAGCGTCATGCTGAGGACTTGGCAGAAGCAGGGGAGGGCTTCTGTTCCTTGGAAGAGGCTGCCTGCTGCAGTCTTTTTCCCCTTCTTCTGCCCCGGGGCAGAAATGAGTGGCCTTTTGCCCGCTTGCCCTTATGGGGACGAAAGGACTGAGCCTGAAAAGACGGTGTCTTTTTCTGCTGAGAGGTGACCTGGGGTAAAAAGGTGGATTTCCCAGCCGTTGCCGTGGCCACCAGGTCCGATAGACCGACCCCAAATAACTCCTCCCCTTTATACGGCAATACTTCCATATGCCGTTTGGAATCCGCATCACCTGACCACTGTTGCGTCCATAACCCTCTTCTGGCAGAAATGGACAGCTCACTTACTCTTGATGCCAGAGTGCAAATATCCCTCTGTGCATCTGGCATATTTAGAAATGGATCCTTTAAATGCTCTATAGTCAATAATATACTGTCCCTGTCCAGGGTATCAATATTTTCAGTCAGGGAATCCGACCAAGCCACCCCCGCACTGCACATCCAGGCTGAGGCGATTGCTGGTCGCAGTATAACACCAGTATGTGTGTATATACTTTTTAGGATATTTTCCAGCTTCCTATCAGCTGGCTCCTTGAGGGCGGCCGTATCAGGAGACGGTAACGCCACTTGTTTTGATAAGCGTGTGAGCGCCTTATCTACCCTAGGGGGTGTTTCCCAACGCGCCCTAACCTCTGGCGGGAAAGGGTATAATGCCAATAATTTTTTAGAAATTAGCAGTTTTTTATCGGGGGAAACCCACGCTTCATCACACACCTCATTTAATTCATCTGATTCAGGAAAAACTACGGGTAGTTTTTTCACACCCCACATAATACCCTTTTTTGTGGTACTTGTAGTATCAGAAATGTTCAAAACCTCCTTCATTGCCGTGATCATGTAACGTGTGGCCCTACTGGAAATCACGTTTGTTTCCTCACCGTCGACACTGGAGTCAGTGTCCGTGTCTGGGTCTGTGTCGACCATCTGAGGTAACGGGCGCTTTAGAGCCCCTGACGGTGTTTGAGACGCCTGGACAGGTACTAACTGATTTGCCGGCTGTCTCATGTCGTCAACAGTCTTTTGTAAAGTGCTGACGCTATCACGTAATTCCTTCCATAAGACCATCCAGTCAGGTGTCGACTCCCTAGGGGGTGACATCACTATTACAGGCAATTGCTCCGCCTCCATACCATTTTCCTCCTCATACATGTCGACACAAACGTACCGACACACAGCTCACACACAGGGAATGCTCTGATAGAGGACAGGACCCCACTAGCCCTTTGGGGAGACAGAGGGAGAGTTTGCCAGCACACACCAGAGCGCTATATATATACAGGGATAACCTTATATAAGTGTTTTTCCCTTATATAGCTGCTGTATTGATTAATCTGCCAAATTAGTGCCCCCCCCTCTCTTGTTTTACCCTGTTTCTGTAGTGCAGGACTGCAGGGGAGAGTCAGGGAGACGTCCTTCCAGCGGAGCTGTGAGGGAAAATGGCGCTTGTGTGCTGAGGAGATAAGCTCCACCCCCTTCTCGGCGGCCTTTCTCCCGCTTTTTTAAGGAAAACTGGCAGGGGTTAAATGCATCCATATAGCCCAGGAGCTATATGTGATGTATTTTTCGCCATCTAAGGTGTTTTTATTGCGTCTCAGGGCGCCCCCCCCCAGCGCCCTGCACCCTCAGTGACCGGAGTGTGAAGTGTGCTGAGAGCAATGGCGCACAGCTGCGGTGCTGTGCGCTACCTTATTGAAGACAGGACGTCTTCTGACGCCGATTTCCCGGACCTCTTCTGTCTTCTGGCTCTGTAAGGGGGCCGGCGGCGCGGCTCTGGGACCCATCCATGGCTGGGCCTGTGATCGGTCCCTCTGGAGCTAATGTCCAGTAGCCTAAGAAGCCCAATCCACTCTGCACGCAGGTGAGTTCGCTTCTTCTCCCCTTAGTCCCTCGGTGCAGTGAACCTATTGCCAGCAGGACTCACTGAAAATAAAAAACCTATACTTAAACTTTTTCACTAAGCAGCTCAGGAGAGCCACCTAGTGTGCACCCTTCTCGTTCGGGCACAAAAATCTAACTGAGGCTTGGAGGAGGGTCATAGGGGGAGGAGCCAGTGCACACCAGGTAGTCCTAAAGCTTTTACTTTTGTGCCCAGTCTCCTGCGGAGCCGCTATCCCCCCATGGTCCTGACGGAGTCCCAGCATCCACAAGGACGTCAGAGAAAAGAAACATTTTTGGCAAAAAAAGACGCCTGATGTTAGCAGAGGTGCCCAAGAGCTGTCTGCTGACTCCTACCTGGCATCTCCTGCTGCATGGCGTATTGAGGCAAGATGTAAAAGGACACATCTGTTTACTGTGATCTACGAAGGATCTATGCCTTACTGCAAATGATTACTTTACATCTTAATGCCTCCACACATTCATGTATGCAGAATTTCTCCTGTGCTGCACCTATACTCATGAATGCACTATCCCATCCTATTCAATTAACATCTATCAAAGTTTTAATCATGCCGTATCAATTTCCCGGAGTTCATTGTTTTTAGTTCCCTAAATTATGTAGGCAACTTCAGGGTAGTAGAGAGCCTGGCTGTACCCAAGTACTTTTCAGGGGGTGTGGCCTGATCACAGTAGGTGTGGCCTGCACCCGTAGAGAAAAATATAGAATGTTTTTTTTATTTTTAAGCGCATACCTGGCCACACTGCAGTCCAGCACACAGCAGTGTGCGCTGGACTGTGGAGAAAAGCTGTTGCTGCAGGTAAGGGGGGGGGGGGGGACACCTGGGCCCAGGCAATTAATACCCTGCCCCCCTCTCTTGGTGCCCCTGGGCAACTTCACAATACAGTATATCATCTATGCCTTCTCTTTAGAACACTTATTCTACTCATAAAGGTTCATGCCATTGTTATATACTCCACCATTGGAACTATTAGTGCTGAAAATAGGGGAAACTTTTTTAAGTATGTGACTCCTCAAAGTCCCATAAATGAAAAAAATAAACCCTTAATAATCATATGAATGTTCCAGGCACTAAATTCATTCACATTTAGAATCCCAATATTTGGGGAAACTACGTGATTATATTTTGTGTTATGAGCTAGGTTGAGGTAATTGAGTAAAAGTATAAATGTGAGCTCTACATTGGAATTATAATGTATTAGCCGGGAACCAGTAAAGACGGTGATGTTTACTGTCTATCGGCAGCTACTGCCTCATGGCAAGGACCCACATGAGGCCAAATGGGAGCTTGCAATGGGGATTTCCTAGACGTATCGCTTACAGCAGAACTAGCAAGTGGTGGGCCCGGGTGCAACAATATGCATTGCCCCCCTCACATACTCACACGATAGATAGATAGATAGATAGATAGATAGATAGATAGATAGATAGATAGATAGATAGATAGATAGATATCAGTGCTGTATCTAGAAATTTTGGTGCCCTGCACTATGGGGGTAATTCCAAGTTGATCGCAGCAGGAAATTTTTTAGCAATTGGGCAAAACCATGTGCACTGCAGGGGGGGGGCAGATATAACATTTGCAGAGAGATAGATTTGGGTGTGGTGAGTTCAATCTGCAATCTAAGTTGCAGTGTAAAAATAAAGCAGCCAGTATTGACCCTGCACAGAAATAAAATAACCCTCCCAAATCTAAATCTCTCTGCAAATGTTATTTCTCTATCGTCCTAAGTGGATGCTGGGGTTCCTGAAAGGACCATGGGGAATAGCGGCTCCGCAGGAGACAGGGCACAAAAAAGTAAAGCTTTACTAGGTCAGGTGGTGTGCACTGGCTCCTCCCCCTATGACCCTCCTCCAGACTCCAGTTAGATTTTGTGCCCGAACGAGAAGGGTGCAATCTAGGTGGCTCTCCTAAAGAGCTGCTTAGAGAAAGTTTAGTTTAGGTTTTTTTCTTTACAGTGAGTCCTGCTGGCAACAGGATCACTGCAACGTGGGACTTAGGGGGAAAGTAGTAAACTCACCTGCATGCAGAGTGGATTTGCTGCTTGGCTACTGGACACCATTAGCTCCAGAGGGATCGAACACAGGCCCAGCCGTGGAGTCCGGTCCCGGAGCCGCGCCGCCGACCCCCTTGCAGATGCTGAAGCGTGAAGAGGTCCGGAAACCGGCGGCTGAAGACTCCTCAGTCTTCATAAGGTAGCGCACAGCACTGCAGCTGTGCGCCATTTTCCTCTCAGCACACTTCACTGGGCAGTCACTGAGGGTGCAGAGCGCTGGGGGGGGGCGCTCTGAGAGGCAAATATAAACCTTATACAAGGCTAAAAATACCTCACATATAGCCCATAGGGGCTATATGGAGATATTTAACCCCTGCCTGACTGGAAAAATAGCGGGAGAAGAACCCGCCGAAAAAGGGGCGGGGCCTATCTCCTCAGCACACGGCGCCATTTTCTGTCACAGCTCCGCTGGTCAGAACGGCTCCCAGGTCTCTCCCCTGCACTGCACTACAGAAACAGGGTAAAACAGAGAGGGGGGGCACATTAATGGCTATATATATATATATATTAAAGCAGCTATAAGGGAGCACTTAATATAAGGATATCCCTTGTATATATAGCGCTTTGTGGTGTGTGCTGGCAGACTCTCCCTCTGTCTCCCCAAAAGGGCTAGTGGGTCCTGTCTTCATTAGAGCATTCCCTGTGAGTTTGCGGTGTGTGTCGGTACGTGGTGTCGACATGTATGAGGACGATATTGGTGTGGAGGCGGAGCAATTGCCAAATATGCAGATGTCACCCCCCAGGGGGTCGACACCAGAATGGATGCCTTTATTTGTGGAATTACGTGATGGTTTATCTTCCCTTAAACAGTCAGTTGAGGACATGAGGCGGCCGGACAATCAATTAATGCCTGTCCAGGCGCCTCAAACACCGTCAGGGGCTGTAAAACGCCCTTTGCCTCAGTCGGTCGACACAGACCCAGACACGGGCACTGATTCCAGTGACGACGGTAGAAATTCAAACGTATTTTCCAGTAGGGCCACACGTTATATGATTTTGGCAATGAAGGAGACGTTACATTTAGCTGATACTACAGATACCGTAAAACAGGGTATTATGTATGGTGTGAAAAAACTACAAACAGTTTTTCCTGAATCAGAAGAATTAAATGACGTGTGTGATGAAGCGTGGGTTGCTCCTGATAAAAAGTTGATAATTTCAAAAAAGTTATTGGCATTATACCCTTTCCCGCCAGAGGTTAGGGCGCGCTGGGAAACACCCCCTAAGGTGGACAAGGCGCTCACACGCTTATCCAAACAAGTGGCGTTACCCTCTCCTGAGACGGCCGCACTTAAGGATCCATCAGATAGAAAGATGGAAGTTATTCAAAAGAATATATACACACATGCAGGTGTTATACTACGACCAGCTATAGCAACTGCCTGGATGTGCAGTGCTGGAGTAGTTTGGTCAGAATCCCTGATTGAAAATATTGATACCCTAGATAGGGACAATGTTTTACTGTCGTTAGAACAAATAAAGGATGCATTTATCTATATGCGTGATGCACAGAGGGATATTTGCACACTGGCATCTCGGGTGAGTGCTATGTCCATTTCAGCCAGAAGAGCCTTATGGACACGACAGTGGACAGGCGATGCGGATTCAAAACGTCACATGGAGGTTTTGCCGTATAAAGGGGAGGAGTTATTTGGAGTTGGTCTATCAGACTTGGTGGCCACGGCTACTGCCGGGAAATCCACTTTTTTACCTCAAGTCACTCCCCAACAGAGAAAGGCACCGACCTTTCAACCGCAGCCTTTTCGCTCCTACAAAAATAAGAGAGCAAAGGGCTTGTCGTACCTGCCACGAGGCAGAGGAAGAGGGAAGAGACACCAACAGGCAGCTCCTTCCCAGGAACAGAAGCCCTCCCCGGCTCCTGCAAAAACCTCAGCATGACGCTGGGGCCTCTCAAGCGGACTCGGGGACAGTGGGGGGCCGTCTCAAAAATTACAGCGCGCAGTGGGCTCACTCGCAGGTAGACCCCTGGATCCTGCAGATAATATCTCAGGGGTACAGGTTGGAATTAGAGACGGATCCTCCTCATCGTTTCCTGAAGTCTGCCTTACCAACCGTCTCTTCCGAAAGGGAGAGGGTGTTGGAAGCCATTCACAAGCTGTACGCTCAGCAGGTGATAGTCAAAGTACCCCTATTACAACAAGGAAAGGGGTATTATTCCACTCTATTTGTGGTACCGAAGCCGGATGGCTCGGTAAGGCCTATTCTAAATCTGAAGTCCTTGAACCTCTACATAAAAAAGTTCAAGTTCAAGATGGAGTCACTCAGAGCAGTGATAGCGAACCTGGAAGAAGGGGACTTTATGGTATCCTTGGACATCAAGGATGCGTATCTACACGTTCCGATTTACCCCGCACACCAGGGGTACCTCAGGTTCATTGTTCAAAACTGTCACTATCAGTTTCAGACGCTGCCGTTCGGATTGTCCACGGCGCCTCGGGTCTTTACCAAGGTAATGGCCGAGATGATGATTCTTCTTCGAAGAAAAGGCGTATTAGTTATCCCATACTTGGACGATCTCCTAATAAGGGCAAGGTCCAGAGAACAGCTGGAGACAGCTTTAGCACTATCTCAAGAGGTGCTAAGACAACACGGGTGGATTCTGAATATTCCAAAATCCCATTTAATCCCGACAACTCGTCTGCTGTTCCTAGGAATGATTCTGGACACGGTTCAGAAAAAGGTTTTCCTTCCAGAGGAAAAAGCCAAGGAGTTATCCGATCTGGTCAGGAACCTCCTAAAACCAGGAAAAGTGTCAGTACATCAATGCACAAGAGTCCTGGGAAAAATGGTGGCTTCTTACGAAGCAATTCCATTCGGCAGATTCCATGCAAGAATATTCCAAAGGGATCTGTTGGACAAATGGTCAGGGTCGCATCTGCAGATGCACCTGCGAATAACCCTGTCACCAAAGACAAGGGTGTCACTTCTGTGGTGGTTGCAGAAGGCTCACCTATTAGAAGGCCGCAGATTCGGCATTCAGGATTGGATCCTGGTGACCACGGACGCCAGCCTGAGAGGCTGGGGAGCAGTCACACAAGGAAGAAACTTCCAGGGAGTATGGACGAGTCTGGAAAAGTCTCTTCACATAAACATTCTGGAACTAAGAGCAATCTACAATGCTCTAAGCCAGGCGGAACTTCTCCTGCAAGGAAAGCCGGTGTTGATTCAGTCGGACAACATCACGGCGGTCGCCCATGTAAACAGGCAGGGCGGCACAAGAAGCAGGAGTGCAATGGCAGAAGCTGCCAAGATTCTTCGCTGGGCGGAGAATCACGTGATAGCACTGTCAGCAGTGTTCATCCCGGGCGTGGACAACTGGGAAGCAGACTTCCTCAGCAGACACGATCTTCATCCGGGAGAGTGGGGTCTACATCCAGAAGTCTTCAACATGTTAATAGACCGTTGGGAAAGACCAATTGTAGACATGATGGCGTCTCGCCTCAACAAGAAACTGGACAAATATTGCGCCAGGTCAAGAGATCCACAGGCAATAGCTGTGGACGCACTGGTAACTCCTTGGGTGTACCAGTCAGTGTATGTGTTTCCTCCTCTGCCGCTCATACCAAAGGTATTGAAGATCATACGGCAAAGAAGAGTAAGAACAATACTAGTGGTTCCGGATTGGCCGAGAAGGACTTGGTATCCGGAACTTCAAGAGATGCTCACGGACGAACCGTGGCCTCTACCTCTGAGAAGGGACCTGCTACAGCAGGGTCCCTGTCTTTTTCAAGACTTACCGCGGCTGCGTTTGACGGCATGGCGGTTGAACGCCAGATCCTAAAAGGGAAAGGCATTCCAGAAGAAGTCATTCCTACCTTGATTAAGGCACGGAAGGAAGTCACCGTGAAACATTATCACCGCATTTGGCGAAAATATGTAGCGTGGTGCGAGGATCGGAGGGTTCCGACGGAGGAATTCCAACTGGGTCGTTTCCTACATTTCCTGCAATCAGGATTATCTATGGGTCTCAAATTGGGATCCATTAAGGTTCAAATTTCGGCCCTGTCAATATTCTTCCAAAAAGAATTGGCCTCTGTCCCTGAGGTCCAGACTTTTGTCAAGGGAGTACTGCATATACAGCCTCCTGTGGTGCCTCCGGTGGCACCGTGGGATCTAAATGTAGTTTTAGATTTCCTCAAATCCCATTGGTTTGAACCATTGAAAAAGGTGGATTTGAAATATCTCACATTGAAAGTGACTATGTTACTAGCCCTGGCCTCTGCCAGGAGAGTATCTGAATTGGCGGCTTTATCTTATAAAAGTCCTTATCTAATCTTCCATTCGGATAGGGCAGAACTGCGGACTCGTCCGCATTTTCTCCCTAAAGTGGTATCAGCATTTCATCTGAACCAACCTATTGTGGTGCCTGCGGCCACTAGCGACTTGGAGGACTCCAAGTTGTTGGACGTTGTCAGAGCCTTAAAAATATACATTGCAAGGACGGCTGGAGTCAGAAAATCTGACTCGCTGTTTATATTGTATGCACCCAACAAGTTGGGCGCACCTGCTTCTAAGCAGTCGATTGCTCGTTGGATTTGTAACACAATTCAACTTGCACATTCTGTGGCAGGCCTGCCACAGCCTAAAACTGTAAAAGCCCACTCCACAAGGAAGGTGGGCTCATCTTGGGCGGCTGCCCGAGGGGTCTCGGCATTACAACTCTGCCGAGCAGCTACGTGGTCGGGGGAGAACACGTTTGTAAAATTTTACAAATTTGATACCCTGGCAAAGGAGGACCTGGAGTTCTCTCATTCGGTGCTGCAGAGTCATCCGCACTCTCCCGCCCGTTTGGGAGCTTTGGTATAATCCCCATGGTCCTTTCAGGAACCCCAGCATCCACTTAGGACGATAGAGAAAATAAGAATTTACTTACCGATAATTCTATTTCTCGGAGTCCGTAGTGGATGCTGGGCGCCCATCCCAAGTGCGGATTATCTGCAATACTTGTACATAGTTATTGTTAACTAATTCGGGTTATTGTTAAGGAGCCATCTTTAAGAGGCCCTTTCTGTTGTCATACTGTTAACTGGGTTTAGATCACAAGTTGTACGGTGTGATTGGTGTGGCTGGTATGAGTCTTACCCGGGATTCAAAATGCCTCCCTTATTGTGTATGCTCGTCCGGGCACAGTACCTAACTGGAGTCTGGAGGAGGGTCATAGGGGGAGGAGCCAGTGCACACCACCTGACCTAGTAAAGCTTTACTTTTTTGTGCCCTGTCTCCTGCGGAGCCGCTATTCCCCATGGTCCTTTCAGGAACCCCAGCATCCACTACGGACTCCGAGAAATAGAATTATCGGTAAGTAAATTCTTATTATCTGCCACACCTGCAGTGCACATGGTTTTGCCCAATTGCTAACTTTCTTGCTGCTGCGATCAACTCAGAATTACCCCCTATATTCCACACAGGATATGCCCCAAGTGCCAGATACAGAAAAGCCCCCACAGTGCCTGCCAGATATGCCCCAGTGCCAGATATGCCCCCAGTGCCAGATACAGAAATAAAATTAATAAGAAATGACCACATGTGGCGCTACCGGTTAAAAATACAATGAATTGCTTACACAATGATAAATAGCAATAAATATCGTTATGTAGATCATCACTCCTAGAATTTAAAGGAGAATCCAATAGTGCAGATAAAAGATAGCACCATGAAGAGAAAGACTTGTTTATTGGTCCCACTCACATAAATACAGATGAATCAGCGCTTATCACCCTCATAGGGTTAACACGAGGAAAATCTTCATATAGACAAATGCAGATCAATCAATGTTTATTATCCTCATATGGTCGACAGAAGATGATTCCTTATATAACTAAAACTTAAAAAAAGCAATATAGTGCAATACCATTTTTATAAGGAATAATTATTTAATATAACATTACACTCACATGAAAAGAATTTCATAAAAGCATATATCACCAGTTCCCTGGTCAAAGTCCCCAACAGTCACGTCAGTCCAGATGTATTTTGGAGCCCTTCAAGGAATCAGGGGGGTCATTCTGAGTTGTTCGCTCGCAAGCTGCTTTTAGCAGCTTTGCACACGCTAAGCCACCGCCTTCTGGGAGTGAATCTTAGCTTATCAAAATTGCGAACGAAAGATTAGCAGAATTGCGAATAGACACTTCTTAGCAGTTTCTGAGTAGCTCCACACTTACTCGGCATCTGCGATCAGTTCAGTGCTTGTCGTTCCTGGTTTGACGTCACAAACACACCCAGCGTTCGCCCAGACACTCCTCCGTTTCTCCAGCCACTCCCGCGTTTTTCCCAGAAACGGTAGCGTTTTTTCACACACTCCCATAAAACGGCCAGTTTCCGCCCAGAAACACCCACTTCCTGTCAATCACATTACGATCACCAGAACGAAGAAAAAACCTTGTAATGCCGTGAGTAAAATACCTAACTGCATAGCAAATTTACTTGGCGCAGTCGCACTGCGGACATTGCGCATGCGCATTAGCTACTAATCGCTCCGTTGCGAGAAAAAAATACTGAGCGAACAACTCGGAATGACCCCCCAGATGTCACACCCAAAGCGGGGAGGATCAGTGAAGAGACTCCTGGTTCTGTTGTGGCTGCAAGGACCAAGTGTCCCAGAGTCCCTTTTGTCCTGCTTGAACGCGTTTTCGGATTAAACAATCCTTCCTCAGAAGCATCTCATCTTCTGTCGACCATATGAGGATAATAAACATTGATTGATCTGCATTTGTCTATATGAAGATTTTCCTCGTGTTAACCCTATGAGGGTGATAAGCGCTGATTCATCTGTATTTATGTGAGTGGGACCAATAAACAAGTCTTTCTCTTCATGGTGCTATCTTTTATCTGCACTATTGGATTCTCCTTTAAATTCTAGGAGTGATGATCTACACTATGATGGATTTCTGAAATTTGATCTGATAACGATATTTATTGCTATTTATCATTGTGTAAGCAATTCATTGTATTTTTAAACGGTAGCGCCACGTGTGGTCATTTCTTATTAATTTTATTCTTGCACTTAGAGGTTGGTGAATGCTCTATTCTTGTGTTCGCACGGGCTGCCACTGTTTTTTTGCAAGCGCAATTTGAAAATAATTTTATCTAAGATACAGAAATGCCCCCAGTGCCAGATATGCCCCCAGTGCCAGATACAGAAAAGCCCCCAAAGTGCCTGCCAGATATGCCCCAGTGCCAGATATGCCTCCAGTGCCAGATACAGAAATGCCCCCAGTGCCAGATATGCCCCAAGTGCCAGATACAGAAATATCCCCGCAGTGCCAGATATGCCCCCAGTGCCAGATACAGAAATGCCCCACAGTGCCAAATACAGTATGCCCCCAGTGCCAGATATACCCCCAGTGCCAGATACATAAATGCTCCCAGTGCCAGATATGTCCCCAGTGCCAGATACAGATATGCCCCCACAGTGCCAGATATGTCCCCAGTGCCAGACACAGAAATGCCCCCACAGTGCCAGATATGCCCCCAATGCCAGATATACCCCCAGTGCTAGATACAGAAATGCCACCAGTGCCAGATACAGTATGCCCCCAGTGCCAGATATGCCCCCAGTGCCAGATACAGAAATGCTCCCAGTGCCAGATATAGATATGCCCCCACAGTGCCAGCTATGCCCCCAGTGCCAGATGCAGAAATTCCCCTACAGTGCCAGATATGCCCCCAGTGCCAGATATACCCCCAGTGCCAGATACAGAAATGCCCCCCAGTGCCAGATATGCTCCCACAGTGCCAGATACAGATATGCCCCCAGTGCCAGATACATATATGCCCCCAGTGCCAGATATGCCCCCAGTGTCAGATACAGAAATGCCCCCACATTGCCAGATATGCTCCCAGTGCCAGATACAGAAATGCCCCCACAGTGCCAGACACAGAAATGCCCCCACAGTGCCTGCCAGATATGCCCCCAGTGCCAGATATGCCCCCAGTGCCAGATACAGATATGCCCCCACAGTGCCTCCCAGATATGCCCCCATTGCCAGATATGCCCCCAGTGCCAGATACAGAAATGCTTCCACATTGCCTGCCAGATATGCCCCCAGTGCCAGATATGCCCCCAGTGCCAGATACAGATATGCCCCCACAGTGCCTGCCAGATATGCCCCCAGTGCCATATATACCCCCAGTGCCAGATACAGAAATGCCCCCAGTGCCAGATATGCCCCCAGTGCCAGACACAGTATGCCCCCACAGTGCCAGATATGCCCTCAGTGCCAGATACAGAAATGCTTCCACATTGCCTGCCAGATATGCCCCCAGTGCCAGATACAGATATGCCCCCACAGTGCCTGCCAGATATGCCCCCAGTGCCAGATATACCCCCAGTGCCAGATACAGAAATGCCCCCAGTGCCAGATATGCCCCCAGTGCCAGACACAGTATGCCCCCACAGTGCCAGATATGCCCCCAGTGCCAGAAACAGAAATGCCCCCACAGTGCCAGATACAGAAATGCCCCCACAATGCCTGCCATATATGCCCCCAGTGCCAGATACAGATATGCCCCCACAGTGCCTGTCAGATATGCCCCCAGTGCCAGATATGCCCCCAGTGCCAGATATGCCCCCTGTGCCAGATACATATATGCCCCCAGTGCCAGATACAGAAATGCCCCCACAGTGCCTGCCAGATATGCCCCCAGTGCCACATACTGAAATGCTCCCAGTGCCAGATATGCCCCCAGTGCCAGGTACACATGTCCTCACAGTGACCCCCCCCCCCCCTTCAGAGAATAATACCTTTTATATTATATTGCCAGCCCCGGGCCCCCTTCTAACAAACACACAAACACAGATCCATCCTGAGTGTCCTCTCTGCTCTCTCTCTCCCACACTATCTGCTGCTAGCCTCCTCTCCCCTAGTTCTTCAGCACCGCGGCTCCTCTTCACCTGACGCAGCGTGATGTCATGACCGGATAAAAAAAAAACTTTATTAAACAGCAAGCTGCTGCTTGCTGATTATGATCGGCTGCAGGCGGCGACAGCGGGTGGGTTGGTCGGGCAGCCCGCAGTGATAGCCGGCCCGGCCCGCGCTCAACAGAAGGGGAGCGGCGGCGGCCGGCGGGATATGAAGGGCAGCTGTGTCAGTCCCACCAGCGGCGGCGGCCGCCGGGAATAGCCACCGCTGGCTGTTTGTGTAGCCTGGGCCCTCCACTCTGGCAGCTGGGCCGGGCCCGGGACCAGAGCCGACCCTAAGCATAGGCAAACTAGGCAAATGCCTGGGGCTTTTGATATGCCTAGGGACACCAACAGCTTCTGCTGATTAAAATGATATGCAGCATGCCTATATTCTGTGTGTAGCATTTTGTATGCAGATACAGCCACAGTTGCACACAGTATATAGGCATGCTGCATATCATTTTAATCAGCAGAAGCTGCTTGTGCACACAGCAATGCAAATAAGATGATTTTTCATTTAAAAAAAGGTGCCCGGTGTTATCAGAGCTGGCCAGGAGCTGCCAGCTGATTCATGCCAGGCATCTTTTGCTTCATGGCGCATTGAGGCAAGATTTATGAGGACACATCTGTATCCAAGCAGGCAGGGGTCACAGTGTTTACGGCCGTGTGATTGCTATGTGTGGGTGGGTTATTTGTGCAAAAGTGTTTGGCATATGTGTAAGGGGCGTGTCATGTATAAATGCATTAATAATGTGCAGCAAATGTGTAACGGGCATTATGTGTGTCATTATGTGTATAAGGGCATTAATAATGCGCAGCAAATGTGTAAGGGACATTATGTGTATAAGGGCATTAATAAAAGTTGTAATAATGTGAAGGCGCATTATGTTTATAAGGACATTAATAATGTGTGTCACGTGTAAGGGGAATTATTGTGTGGTATTATGTGTATAAATACATTACTAATGTGTGGCATTATGTGTATAAGGTGCTCTTCTGTGTGCTGTTATGTATAGAAAGAGCACTACTGTGTGGTCTAATGTGAATATAGAGCAATATGGTGTGATGTAATGTGAATAAGGAGCAATTCAGTGTTATGTATTGTGAATAAGGGGCACTACTGTATGATGTAATGTATAGAAAGGGTACTATTGTGTGGTCTATGGTGTGGTGTAATGTGAATAAGTAGCAATTCAGTGTGATGTAACGTGAATAAGGGACACTATTGCATGATAAAATGTGAATAAAGTTGTAGTACTGTATGGCGGATTTGAATTGGGGGTACTATTGTATGGTCATGCCCCTTTCCAGCAAGAACATACCCATTTTTGGGCTATGCACCGAATGTGCGCACTGTTCCTATATAAAATATAGGGGGTAGGAACACCAAAATAAGGACTGCTATAGGTGAGAGGTGATGGTGCTGGGAAAGGGGTGCAGGGTCAGAGGCTGAACTAGCAGTGGTGCTAGGGGGCACCAGCCGAAATCTTGCCTAGGGCATCATATTGATTAGGGCCGGCTTTTCCCGGGACAACTGTACACAGGGCACCCCCTTGATGGCGGCCCTGCTAACATACCACACCCCTTCATTGCCATCCCTTTACGAATAGTGTTGTTATTCTTAGTTGATAAAATAGCTTAAAGTGTTGTTAAGGTACAATCACAATAAATTAATAGACGCCTTAGTCTATTGAGCATTTTAATTCCCTATCCCTCAATTATTCTGCTACCCTAATGTACGAGTATCTCATCAAATGTTGCCTATGTTAAGTCAATGTTTCCAACACAACTACCCTTCTTCGTGTTTCTCTCCATACCACATCCATTCCCTTTGTTCCCAATAAAGCTGTTTGAAAAAAAAGTACAATTGGAACAGTTGTATGATTTTATGATTTACCGCCTTACTATTTAAACCGTATCTAATTAAAAAAAAAAGATAGAATAACATTAGCGTTCTTATAATTTGAAAATAAAGAAAAGTTATTTTTGGCAAAGCCAACAAAGCAGAAGGACACAAAAATTGTTCTACTCATTAATCTGCAAACAGTCTCCCATCATGAAGTGGTTAATACTAAAAATGTAATTATCAACATCATTCACCAGCATGTTTGCATGTACTAATTATCTGTACCTTTTAGAGAACACTTTTTAAAAACCTTCTTACTCACCTGTGAAGCTGTCAAAAACTGTTTTTTCCTTTACAAAAGCGACGTCTCCTTTTTCTAATAGACACCTGAAACAGTACACGAGATGTCATTTATCAATCCATCATACTATAGACTATATTCATCTCTCTAAAATAAAATCCAATATTTAGCTAAAGGAAGGAGATAACAACGGCAGACTGACCAGACGTGGACAAAGACGGGGTGCCCATTATAGGAGCTGATTCTTCCCCGGGGACTTTGAACATCTATACAGCTTTTTTAAGAGCACTTCTCTTGTCCGATTTCTGGTAGAAAGCCACCTTCATAGAAACCTGGATTGTAACATCATTGAATGTCAAATATCCATTTATGAAATTAATGGATCTTTCCTATTTTTAATCTTTGTTATTAAATGCAATTTGTTTTTAAATATATATATTGGATTTTATTTTGGTGATGAACAATTCTTATGCATATTAGATATACAGTATGTGATGAACATACTGCATTAGATTATTTTTCTTCCTTTTTTTATATATATTTACTCTGGACGTTTTCCATGTATAATACCTGCAAGGTATTCCGTTGTGAAGATACACACACAGAAATAGAGGATTCATACTTTTAAGTTAAGTTGATCTTTTCCTCTTCTTTTTTAATTGTTGATTATAAGCACAAAGGGAAAGGTGCCCCATACCAAAAAGTTTTCCTAAACTCATTTGAGGGTGAGGGAACACCCTTTGTTGGGACACCCTTCCATTCTTTGCTGCTTAATTGCGCAAATTGTGATAAGTGCAAAATCTGTTTTAGTATATATTCATCTCTACATTCATCATATCCCAATGTATTTTGTACTACTAATGACTGCACTATGTTTATAACTGTATAAATACGCAGTACTGTACCCTGCTTTTCACGCTGTGCACTGTAAAAGAAAGCCTGTAACCCAATTATCACATTGCATATATAGGGGTGGTCTTCAGTATGCCGACTGTCGGGATCCCGTCGCACAGTATACCGGCACCGGAATCCCGACAGCCAGCATACCGACACTTTTTCTCCCTCATGGGGGTCCACGACCCCCCTGGAGGGAGAATAAAATAGCGTGGCGCGCGTAGCGAGCCCACAAGGGGCTCATTTGCGCTCTCCACGCTGTCGGTATGCCGGCGGTCGGGCTCCCGGTGCCGGTATGCTGGTCGCCGGGAGCCCGGCCACCGGCATACCATACTACACCCCATATATAGTATCCTAACTATAAAACATTGACTAGATGGAATAGAATGAAAGGAAAAGTCCTAATCTAGGAATGGTGTGAAAACCAAACATACATACTGTATATAGATGTAATGGTACTGTACAAGGTATACACACGTATATATATGTAATGGTACTGTACAAGGAATAAACATACATACTGTATATAGATGTACTGGTAATGTACAAGGAATAAACATACATACTGTATATAGATGTAATGGTACTGTACAAGGTATACACACTTTATATAGATGTAATGGTACTGTACAATGCATAAACATACTGTATATAGATGTAATGGTACGGTACAAGGAATAAACATACATACTGTATATAGATGTAATGGTACTGTACAAGGAATAAGCATACATACTGTATATAGATGTAATGGTACTGTACAAGGAATAAGCATACATACTGAATATAGATGTAATGGTACTGTACAAGGAATAAACATACATACTGTATATAGATGGAATGGTACTGTACAAGGAATAAACATACATACTGTATATAGATGTAATGGTACTGTACAAGGAATAAACATACATACTGTATATAGATGTAATGGTACTGTACAAGGAATAAACATACATACTGTATATAGATGTAATGGTACTGTACAAGGAATACAATGTTGGTAACATACATTCAAATTTACACAGATGTAATGGCATAGAACACATTATTTTGTATTTGAAAGCCAATGGTGAACTGCTGACAGTGAGGAAGAGCGAGCCTGGACTGTTCTTGTGTTATAGTGATAGATGTGCGAGCAGAGGTAGTGGACGAGAGGAGGGTTGCTACTGTATGTGCTGTCCCCATGCAGGACCCCTCCCCTCTTGCCAGTGCTTTTGCCTAGTAGATCATTGCACTGTTCCAGTGGCTCCTGCACACACGCAGATCTCCAGTAAAATAGCGATATTGCCATCTTACCAGTGCTGCAAATGCGCAGATCTTCAAGAAAAAGGGCTACCATCCCATTTTCTCAATGATTACAGGGCATATGACTAAGAGGTAAGTATATACTGTAGGTGCTGGGTGTGTGGTGGTGGGCGGGGGGGGGGGGCTCTGGAAGTGCACTGCATACCCTGCGCCCATTATAAATACACCCATGTGTGCAAGACTTCCGGACCAGCCAATAATGAGGCTAGGCAGCTCAAGTCATGACTCGTTACACATGCGGAAGCGCTTGTTTATGCGTGTCTAAAGTAATGAACCCATTCATACAGAGTGCTGGGATGCCAATGTCCTGCCTTACTCTATAGCTGACTTCACTGTATAAGCTGTCAGTCAGCAGCCCTGCACCACCCCCGGCTCTCACACACAGTGCCAGAACGCAGAGCTAGACTCCTCCCCGTGCCCCCAAAGCAGAAGTACTAAGAACTTAAAACAAAGCTACCTGGGCGTCATGCATGCGAGAAGGAAACTATCGATGGTATATTACCAGGTAGTTTGTTACCATCAATGGTTCCAGTTAACAATCCCATCGATGGCAACCATCAATGAATGAGGTGTCAATGGCCATCCCTAGTGTCCTTAGGACACTCTGGGCAGAGCTCTACTTCCCAGAGCTAATGACCCTGCACCCTAGGCATGACATCCTGATGTCACAGGTTTAGAGGGCAGGGCCATCACAGAGTAAACTGCAGCCCTGTTATGGAGCTGGTGAAAATAATAGTTTTTATGATATGTCAGGAAGGCTGCTTACTGGATGGGTGCATTGATTATAAATATCACCAAACACATTCCAAAATAACGTCTATAAACATTATATTCTTACTATTATCTCTGTGTATTGTACCATTCCATTTCACTTTTATATAAAAAGAGAATTTCTACTGATTATTTCTTCGGCAGGGTCCACCAGTTATCCACAGGATAACAATGGGATATGATGAAGCGACAGCAGATTTGCACCAATCGGTCAAAGCTTTTCCGGCTTCCCAGCTTTTCCGGCTTCCATATATCCCCGCCTCCTTGCTCAGGCAAATCAGTTTTTTTTGGGTGCGGCAGGAGCCGGACCATGGTCAGAGGGCTGCTTCTTTTTAGGCAACCAGAAACCCCCCTTGCGTTTGCCTATGAGGGTGGGAGGCCAACTTCTACAGTTTGCACAGATCTGGTAGCAGTCTACAACAGATGCCTGGGTGCAGGAAGCGGTATCTCTAGGTTATGCTTTTGCCTTCAAGAAGCACCCTCCTTGAAGGTTTTTTTGTACCAGCCCATCTCGGGTAGAGACGAAGGCCAGGGCTTTGTTAGAGGCAGTTCAGAAATTGCTTCAGTCAGGAGTAGTCATTCCAGTTCCTCCTGCACGAGGACAGGGTTTTTACTCCAACCTGTTTTTAGTTCAGAAGCCAAATGGGTCATTTCGGCCCATTCTCAATCTCAAAGTACTGAATAAATACATTTGGGTACCTTGGTTTTACATGGAGACGTTACGTTCCATCATTTTGGCCATGGAGCCAGGGGATTGTATGGTATCCCTGGATATATAGGATGCTTACCTACATGTTCTTATAGCACTGTCCCATCAGTGCTATCTCAGGTTCACTATCCTCCAACAGCATTTGCAGTTCCAGGCCTTACCTTTTGGGTTAGCCACATCTCCCAGAGTATTTACCAAGATTATGGTGATAATGGCAGCTTATCTCCGCCAGCAGGGGATAAGAATATTTCCATACCTCGATGATCTTTTAATTCTGCCACAGATGCAGGAATTGCTCTTATGTCATCTGCAACAGACAATAACGTGTCTGCAGAACCATGGGTGGCTCATAAATTGGGCAAAATCATCTCTGGTTCCGTCACAACGGATGACTCACTTGGGGCTGTACTGGATTAAAGTCTTCAGAGAGTAATTTTACCTCTGTACAAGATATCCAAGGTTCAGTCAAGGATTCAGAACTTGTTACACAGTCAAAAGGTATCCATTCACGCAGCAATGCGCGTGATGGGTTTGATGGTGTCAACTTTCGACATGGTGGAATTTGCACAATTCCATTCGAGGCCTCTGCAGCGTCTGATTCTTGCCAAATGGAATGGGTTACATCAGACAATAAAACACAGACTACGATAGAAGTAAGACGGTCATTAGCCTGGTGGCTACAGACACCCCATCTGGTCAAGGGGATATCAGATTGGGAAATTCTGACAAC
The DNA here is from genome assembly GCF_028390025.1 of Pseudophryne corroboree. Lineage (NCBI taxonomy): Eukaryota > Metazoa > Chordata > Amphibia > Anura > Myobatrachidae > Pseudophryne > Pseudophryne corroboree. The sequence goes on along the minus strand of NC_086447.1, from coordinate 172,537,190 downwards.
AGATGCCAGTCTCCAGGGCTGGGGAGCAGTGTAAGGTAGGTTGTGTTTTCAGGGACAATGGACCAAGGAAGAAAGTTGCCTGCTAATAAATATATTGGAACTTCGGACCATATACATGGCACTGATTCAGACAAAAGACATTCTTCGGGGAAAACAAGTCCAGATCCGTTCGGACAATGCGACGGCATTAGCGTACCTCAACCATCAGGGAGGAACTTTCAGCTGAAAAGTGATGAAGGAGGTAAGTCACATACTAAAGTGGGCAGAACTTCATCATCCAGCCTTGTCCGCAGTTTTTCGTTCCGGGAGTCCTAAACTGGGAAGCAAACTTTCTCAGTCGACACGCCATTCATGCAAGAGAATGGGCTCTACAGTCGGAGGTCTTCCAGACTCTAGTAGACAAGTGGGGGTTGCCAGAGATAGATCTCATGGTGTCCCGTCTGAAGAACAAAGTGCTCACATATGGGTCAAGGACAAAGGATACCAGAGCGATCTTTGTGGATGCCCTGTTGGTGAGATGGGATTTTTATCTGGCTTATGTGTTTTCTCCAATCACACTATTACCAAGGGTGGGGAGAAATATAAAGCAAGGAAAAAGGTGCCATGATACTAATAGCTCTGGCTTGGCCCCAGAAGACATTGGTACACAAATGTGCAGAGGATGTCGATGGATGTTCCACTTCTGCTCCCTCAACATCCAGATCTACTGATGCAGGGTCCTTGTTATCGCAGACATCTGGATCGACTGACTTTGATGGCATGGCTCTTGTAACCTCTATCCTGAAGTCAAGAGGATTCTCACAACAGGTAATTCAAACTACGCTAAGACCAAGGAAACCTTCCTCAGCTCGCATTTATCACCAAATATGGCAAACCTATATTCATTGGTGCAGTGAACGGAAAATGGATCCTAAGTCTTTCAGAGTTTCCAGGGTCTTAGCATTCCTTCACACAGTAATGGATAAAGGTTTGAAGGTGGCTTCCTTGAGAGTGCAAGTGTCAGCATGCTGTGCATTCAATCTCCTTTTGTTCCTTCTACAGTGCGTCTAGTCCTGAAAGCCCTTCAAGTTGCCCCGTTTGAACCACTTAATAAAGTGAATCTTAAATGGTTGACAGCTAAAGTTCTCTTTCTACCTGCTATGGCATCAGCTAGAAGAGTATCAGATTTAGGGGCATTGTCATGTCATTCCCCATTTCTGATTTTTTTATCCAGATAAAGCAGTTCTCAGAACTAGATCTGGGTATCTTCTGAAGGTGGTGTCTACATTCCACCTTAATGAGGAAATTGTAGTCCCGGCTCTTCAGGTACCAGGCCTTTCTGCGGGAGATGCATCGCTGGACGTGGTCCGTGCATTAAGGATCTAAGTCGATCGTACCAGTGCAATCAGAAATGCAGATTCTCTCTTTATTCTCTATGGATTTCACAAGAGAGGATGGCCTGCTGATAAGCAGACACTGGCAAGATGGCTTCGAATGACGATTTCATAAGCATATTCTCAGGCTGATCTGCCTTTTCTGGTTAATGTCTCTGCTCACTTTACTTGTAAGGTAGGGCCATCATGGGCAGCACAACATGGTGCTTCTGCAGAACATATATATAAGGCAGCCACGTGGTATTCCATTAACACATTCATTAGACATTGTGCCTTGGATAGCTTTGCCACTCATGACGCTGAATTTGGGTGAAGGATTCTCCTGTCCAATCAGGAGCGTCCCTACCACTAAATTGCTTTGGAAAATCCAATAGTTATCCTGTGGATAACCTGTGGACCCTGCCGGAGAAATATACATTATGGTAAGGACTTACCGTTGATAACGGTATTTCTCCTAAGTCCACAGGATCTACAGGGATCCCACCCTGACGCACCTGATTTGAGGATCCTTTTACTCACTAACCTCTTCCTTCTTATACGGAAGGGTGTGCATGTGTGTTCTTATCTCCTGATTAGGGCTATCTATGATGCTTCTGCCTTGAGCTTTGGAATACAACTGATTTGCCTGAGCAAGGAGGCGGGGATATACAGATGGGCCCGTTGCATGCTGGGAGACCGGAAAAGCTTTGACCGATTGGTGCAAATCCGCTGTCGCTTCATCGTATCCCACTATTATCATGTGGATCCTGTGGACTTAGGAGAAATACCGTTATCAACGGTAAGTTCTTACCATAATGTATATTTTATGCCATCTCTTTTATGAGGAGGTTTGGGGTGGATTTATCTAGGCTTAGAGAAAGATAAAGTGGACGTCGATAAAGTGTTATCCAATCAGCTCCTAATTGTCAAGTTTCAAATGCAGCCTGTAAAAGAACAGTTAGAAGCTGATTGGCTGATACTTTGGGCCAATTCAGATCTGATTGCAGCAGCAAATTTGTTAGCTAATGGGCACAACCATGTGCAGTGCAGGTGGGGCAGATATAATATGTGCAGAGAGAGTTAGATTTGGGCGGGTTATTTTGTTTCTGTGCAGTGTAAATACTGGCTGCTTTATTTTTACACTGTAATTTAGATTTCAGTTTGAACACACCCCACCCAAATCTTACTCTCTCTACAAGTTATGTCTGCCCCCCCTGCAGTGCACATGGTTTTGCCCATTAGCTAACAAATTTGCTGCTGCGATCAGATCTGAACTAGGCCCTTTATCTCTTTCCAATAAATCCCCCCCTCTAATGTTTTGTACTAATTTGTATCATTTGAACTTTTTGGAAAAAAGTCTTGGCCTGGTAAAACACTTCTGCAAACTTTTTTTTAATAAGAAGGATTGAAATTAGAATGATCAAAAGCATATTTAATCAATCAATTAATAGATCAATCCATCCATCCATCCATCCATCCATCCATCCATCCATCCATCCATAAAGAATAAGCTGTAGTAACATCCTACTGAAACCTATGCAATGTACAATTTTCTGAGCCCTCAAAATATAATGTACAGTACTAAATGCTTAGGCACTATTATGGTCACTGCAAAGGGCAGGTTCTCTGACCATAGAGAACAGGTAGTATTTGTAGAGGACAGCTCAACTCCATGACATTCAACCAGCAATGTCAAAACCTCCGAGTCCATATTCCATTACCTTAAAGCTCCTGCGTAACCATAATATAACTCTTTACTATTTGCAGAGCATTTCGTGTTGCCCAGTTTATCCTTTGGGTCACCGACACACAGTTTGCAGAGGTTAGAATTAACGTCAGATCCCGGGGCACAGCTCTCTTTGAAGAATGTTGCTGCCAAAGTAGATAAAGATGACTAAATACAAATATATTTCATTAGGGATTCATGTCTGTCCAAAAAATATATATCTATTGTTGGTATACTGTATTTTCTATCATATACTCATACTGTATCACCTATATAACCTTCTACAAACACATCTACTCTTTGAGGCCGATGTTGATTTGGGCATACTTCACTTTGTTTAGTGTAAACTGGTACTACATGTGACCATGAAACATCCTTATCCATACTTTGTTGCATTTTACATTTGCAACTATTAATGTGTCCTAATACACTATTGCTTAAGTCGCACCAAACAGCCCTTTCTCGGTGAGCCAGCTCCTGTGCCACACAGCTTACGTCAAGCATCTTTTTTTCTTCTTTTTTGCACGAGGGGGCAGGACTGTACCCTGTTGCGCATATCACACGTCCATGAAGATTCTATGCTACCTCAATATTTTGATGTTGCAGTGATGTTCCTAGACTGGCCTGGGCATTCTGAAATGGCCTTGGTTCTTTCTCACTGCACCCCAACCCCAACCAACCCCTCCCTGCTGGGTGCGTCTGAGCACAATACACATATTTTGTATAGCTACTGTATACTCTAAAGAACAAGACATTTTTGGTGATACAGGGAGGAGTAATTGAGCAGACAAGTAATGTTTTTTACAGAAGACTCACCCATATCACAATTGCCAGTTTTTTTATTAATTAAACCAACAGGAATAATCCATCCAGCGGTGCGCCCAATGGCCGTATGACATGTCTTCTTGTCTTTAAGGTTGTTCCATGATATGTTTTTGTAGCTTTCCTTCACCACAGCAACAGCATAATATGAGCCTTTGTTAAAATGACAAGAGGCAGAATAAATGTTCTACATTCTCTTTTTTAGTATGTATTTCAGCAATATCATGAGCTTCTAGACATAAAAATAATTTGTCAAGTTAAATATCACATCACTGTATATTTAAAACACTGAAGACATATTCTGTGGGGCCATACGGTAAACTGACAGTTATAATCTTCTATCATGTCATTGTTTTGTTATAGAGAATGTGTTTATAACTAACTAGACCCATGACCAGAGGTGTAAGTAGACGTGTGGGTCCAAAGCCGGCACTACCCAGTAGTAAAAAACCCACATATTCACATGGACTATGGTAGTTACTCTCTTGCCCATGACCATCAGAGTTTGCTGTTGAAGAGAGTGCTGTCTTCTTCACTGCAGGATCTCTATAGTAATGGAGTCAAAACCTCTGACCCAAAGCGCTACTGTGCATCCGCGGCCATATACTGCGTTCTTCCTCTCTGTCCTCCAAAGTGATACCACGTGACCATGAGTGTCTCCTGATGGAGACTATGCCATAAGTACAACAGAGCCTATATACAAATGTGTCACAACCTCTGGATGCTATATACATTCCACTGCCCCCACTGAGTATATTGCAGCAAGCCACCAGCGTTAACCCACTATTGGCTGGATCTGTGTTACTACATGTTCCTGCATTGTATACAGTACCTGCTGCATTAACCCTGTGTGAACTCACACCTTGTTTGTACACGGTTAATATACCAATCCCTGGTTAAGCTATTCATCATGCAGATTGACCTCCATCACACATCATTGACACCTATCAACACCATAGTTTCCACCAGTATTTGCACACACAGGTAAGACAACAGAATTTTTCCTACACACTAAAGCTGTGGAAAGAGCAAGAACTGAATATGGCTAGTGGTGTAATAAAGACGTATGCTGCCGGGGACAAGACTAAAATTTGGGGTTCCTTATCCTTTAGGCCAGGGATGGGGAACCTTCGGCCCTCCAGCTGTTGTTGAACTACACATACCAGCATGCCTTGCTACGGTTTTGCTATTTGCCCATGGTAAAACTGTTGCAAGGCATGCTGGGATGTGTAGTTCAACAGCAGCTGGAGGACCGAAGGTTCCCCATCTCTGCTTTAGGCATTAATAATAAATGAATAACTCTAATTAATAACTGTTTTCAATTATTTATTTTTATTTTCACTTTTGTTGGGAGGATTTTGGGACATGGATAGAAAGAGGGTAAAGAGATGTAAGGATCACATTAAGGGTCTATGGGGGTTATTCAGGTTTGTTAGCAAACCAAAAAAGTTAGCAAGTGGGCAAAACCATGTTGCACTGCAGGTAGGGCAGATGTAACATGAGCAGAGAGATTAGATTTTGGTGTTTTATATTGTTTCTGTGCAGGGTAAATACTGGTTGCTTAATTTCTACATTGCAATTTAGATTTCAGTTTGAACACACCCCACCCAAATCTAACTCTCTCTGCACATGTGACATCTGCCCCCTGCAGTGCACATGGGCCCTCATTCCGAGTTGTTCGCTCGGTATTTTTCATCGCATCGCAGTGAAAATCCGCTTAGTACGCATGCGCAATGTTCGCACTGCGACTGCGCCAAGTAACTTTACTATGAAGAAAGTATTTTTACTCACGGCTTTTTCTTCGCTCCGGCGATCGTAATGTGATTGACAGGAAATGGGTGTTACTGGGCGGAAACACGGCGTTTCAGGGGCGTGTGGCTGAAAACGCTACCGTTTCCGGAAAAAACGCAGGAGTGGCCGGAGAAACGGTGGGAGTGCCTGGGCGAACGCTGGGTGTGTTTGTGACGTCAACCAGGAACGACAAGCACTGAAATGATCGCACAGGCAGAGTAAGTCTGGAGCTACTCTGAAACTGCTAAGTAGTTAGTAATCGCAATATTGCGAATACATCGGTCGCAATTTTAAGAAGCTAAGATTCACTCCCAGTAGGCGTAGGCTTAGCGTGTGTAACTCTGCTAAATTCGCCTTGCGACCGATCAACTCGGAATGAGGGCCATGGTTTTGCCCAATTGCTAACTTTTTTGGTTTCCTAACAAACCTAACTAAGGCCCAATGTACTATCGCCCTCATTCCGAGTTGATCGCTCACTAGCTGCTTTTAGCAGCTGTGCAAACGCTAAGCTGACGCCCTCTGGGAGTGTATCTTAGCTTAGCAGAAGTGCGAACGAAAGGATCGCAGCGCGACTACAAAAAAAGATTGTATAGTTTCAGAGTAGCTCCAGACCTACTCTTACCTTGCGATCATTTCAGACTATTTAGTTCCTGTTTTGACGTCACAAACACGCCCTGCGTTCGGCCAGCCACGCCTGCGTTTTCCCAGGCACGCCTGCGTTTGTATGTGACACGACTGCGTTTTTACACACACTCCCTGAAAACTGGCAGTTACCTGCCATAAACACCCACTTCCTGTCAAGCACTCTGCGGCCAGCAGTACGATTGAGAATCGTCGCTAGACCTTGTGTAAAACTGCATCGGCTGTTGTGAAAGTACATCGCGCGTACGCAGTGCGCAGTGCGCACCATACGCATGCGCAGAATTGCCGTTTTTTGGCCTGATTGCTGCGCAGCAACCGAAAGCAGCTAGAGAACAACTCGGAATGACCACCTATGTCTTGGAGAGAGTTAAACAAGACAGCAATAAAGTACCGGCTAACCAGCTCCTAACTGTCATGATACAGACTGTGACACGGTCAGATGTACTAAACCTTGGAAAGTGATAAACTGGACAGAGATACAGCACCAGCCAATCAGCTCCTAACTGCCATGTTAGCGCCGGGATTGAAAAATGACATCTAGGAGATGATTGGCTGTTACTTTATCTCTGTCCACTTTATCTCTTTCCAAGGCTTAGTTGATCTGCCCGATAGTCTGTAATATGGCCGTTAGGAGCTGATGACTGGTATTTTATTGATGTCCCCTTTATCTCACTCCATGGCTTAAGGTGCATACACACGGAGAGATTTTAACTATGAGAGATTTTGACTGAGCAGTAGGAGATTTTGACTAACTTTACCAGCGATTTTGGCTATGAGTGATTTTGGCTAACTCATTTAAACGGGGATGTTTTCACTTTTCCAGCGACCTAGTTGAAATTGTCTTGCCTGCACAGTCTATTTTTAGCAGCGATAGCGACCTGGCGGGGACGCGCATCGCTATCGCTGGCTGTGTACACACAGAGCGATGGGGGTCATTCCGAGTTGTTCGCTCGGTAAAAATCTTCGCATCGCAGCGATTTTCCGCTTAATGCGCATGCGCAATGTCCGCACTGCGACTGCGCCAAGTAAATTTGCTATGCAGTTAGGATTTTTACTCACGGCTTTTTCATCGTTCTGGCGATCGTAATGTGATTGACAGGAAATGGGTGTTACTGGGCGGAAACAGGCCGTTTTATGGGCGTGTGGGAAAAAACGCTACCGTTTCCGGAAAAAACGCAGGAGTGGCCGGAGAAACGGGGGAGTGTCTGGGCGAACGCTGGGTGTGTTTGTGACGTCAAACCAGGAACGACAAGCAGTGAAATGATCGCAGATGCCGAGTAAGTCTGAAGCTACTCAGAAACTGCTACGAGGTGTGTAATCGCAATATTGCGAATACTTCGTTCGCAATTTTAAGATGCTAAGATTCACTCCCAGTAGGCGGCGGCTTAGCATGAGCAAATCTGCTAAAATCCGCTTGCGAGCGAACAACTCGGAATGACCCCCGATATGCACTATGGGGGTCATTCCGAGTTGTTCGCTCGCAAGCGGATTTTAGCAGATTTGCTCATGCTAAGCCGCCGCCTACTGGGAGTGAATCTTAGCATCTTAAAATTGCGAACGAAGTATTCGCAATATTGCGATTACACACCTCGTAGCAGTTTCTGAGTAGCTCCAGACTTACTCGGCATCTGCGATCATTTCACTGCTTGTCGTTCCTGGTTTGACGTCACAAACACACCCAGCGTTCGCCCAGACACTCCCCCGTTTCTCCGGCCACTCCTGCGTTTTTTCCGGAAACGGTAGCGTTTTTTCCCACACGCCCATAAAACGGCCTGTTTCCGCCCAGTAACACCCATTTCCTGTCAATCACATTACGATCGCCAGAACGATGAAAAAGCCGTGAGTAAAAATCCTAACTGCATAGCAAATTTACTTGGCGCAGTCGCAGTGCGGACATTGCGCATGCGCATTAAGCGGAAAATCGCTGCGATGCGAAGATTTTTACAGAGCGAACAACTCGGAATGACCCCCAATCTTTCTGAGCGATTTTGACTATATAGTCAAAATCGCTCAGCTATATCGCTCCGTGTATATGGACCTTAAGTCAATCTACCTATGTGTTTGAAAAATGTCAGTTAGGAACTGATTAGCTGGTACTTTATATATGCCCACTTTATCTCTCTCCAAGGCTTAGTTAGTGCCAAACTCATTATAAGGTGAAGAAATAAAGAAGAAAATAACAGACACTGCAGCCCAACATATTGAGGTCAAGAGAAGGAACACTTATATATACTCATCTGACACACCTGTGGTAACACACATGACCACTAACAATGTAGTACTGAATTAGTCCTACAGAGGTCCTGAACAGGGCCGGTTCGAGGGCCCTCGGCGCCCCGGGCAGGGAATGGGGGCGTGGCTAAATACAGGGGGCGTAACTGGCCACGCCCCTGTATTAAGCAAGCAAAAGCGCCGCTTAAACGCTAAGCGGTACGCAATGACATCATCGCGCACCGTACAGCAAAAGGTCCTCTCCACGAAGGGAAACTAGATGCGTAGCGTCTAGTTCCCTTCGCGGAGAGGACCTTTGCTGTGCGGTGCGCGATGACGTCATCGCGCATCGCTAAGCAAAGGTCCTCTCCGCGAAGGGAAACTAGACGCTACGCGTCTAGTTCCCTTCACAGGGGACCACAGCCGCAGAGCCGGGTGACACAGCGGGCAGCGGAGGGCACAGCAGTGGCGGATCTTGCCATGGTGCGGTGCCCTCCGGATGGCGCCAACGCCCTCCGGAAGGCGGCGCTCCGGGCAAAAGTCCTGCTTGCCCGTGGCAAGATCCGCTACTGGTCCTGAAGTCTATGTAGTGTCAAGAATACTTTTATGACTGATGTGGCAGACTGAGTCAGGTAGTACTGGAGGTGGTTGAATCAGTCAAAATCACAATATTGGTCCAACAGGGTTCCTGTAGACTATGGGAGTTCTATAAATGTAATGCTGTATTACTAATACCCTTTCCGGACTGAAAGCAATGACCCTGGGTTATTGTACGTGAATGCGCAGCAACTCAGGTTGTGGCGCAGTCTGAGAGGGGCAAGTTGAAAATAACCTGGGTCCAGGGGCATCGGAATGGGGGGGGGGGGGGCAAGGGGGCAGCTCGCTCCCCCCAAAACACCAGAGAGGCGCCAACACAGTGGCCAGCTTCAGCGCTATCCGCGCTGCTGTACTATTACTTTACACGGCGGGCAGCGCTGAAGCTGCCTTCCCCAAAGTGCCAGATTAAGGAGCGGGTGGGGGGGGGGGGGGTTAGCGCTCACGTCCCCACTGCAAAAGCGGCTAGCTAGCCGCAGGCAGCAGAGAGCACAGCCACAGACGGGACAGCTGAGCGACGGCTCAGCTGTCCAATAATGTATCAATGAAGCAGCCTGCCGCTCAGCTATTGGCTGAGCGCGCAGACTGCAGGGAAGGCAGCATGTGGATTCTGGAGCCAGGATCCAGCGGCGTTTGGGTGCGTGTGCTGCTTGGAGAGCCAGAACAATAAAAAGTAAAAGTAAGGCTGACAGTATTATTTACATATATATATATATATATATATATACATACATATGAAGCTATATATGTGTAAATATATATATATATAAATGTGTGAGTGTATATATATATATATATATATATATATATATATATATATATAGAGAGAGAGAGAGAGAGAGATAAATACATATAATATGGGTTCAGTATGAAAAGCCGGCGGTCGGGATGCCGGCGATCAGTATACCGATGCCGGCATCCCGATCGCGGTAATGCAGACGGGTGCACAAGGCACCCTAAACACCCTCCCATACCCCCCAACCCTTGCTGTCTGCAGCCTAACCCTAACCTCCCCTATTGGTGGCTAACCCTAACCTCTCCCCGATGGTGCCTAAACCTAACCCCCCCCCCCCCCTTCCCGCAGCCTAAACCCAACCCTCCCCCCATAGTGCCTAACCCTTCTCTGCAGGCTAGCCCTAACCTTCCCTACCCTGCAGCCTAACCCTAACCCCTCTGGAATGTGCCTAAACTTAATACCCGCTCCCGCACGCTAAGCCTAACCCAGAAGTTCATATTTACCTTCGGAATCCTGGCTGTCGGGATACTGTACCTTCGTCTGGATCCTGATCTCTTTGGGAATCCAGTGTCGGTATTCTTGCGGCTGGCGGGACTCCGGTGTCGATATTACGGCTGCCGGGACCCTGAAGGCATACTGGGGGTCATTCTGATTCGCTAGCAGTTTTAGCAGCCGTGCAAACGCTATGCCGCCGCCCTCTGGTAGTGTATTTTAGCTTAGCAGAAGTGCGAATGGTTGTATCGCAGAGCGGCTACAAAAAAAAATTGTGTCGTTTCAGCGTAGCTCAAAACCTACTCCGCGCTTGTGATCACTTCAGACTATTCAGTTCCGGATTTTATGTCACAAACCCGCCCAGCCACACCTGCGTTTTTCCTGGCACGCCTGCATTTTTCCACACACTCCCTGAAAACGATCAGTTGCCACCCAGAAATGCCCATTTCATGTCAATCACTCTGCGGCCAGCAGTGCGACTGAAAAGCATCGCTAGACCCTGTGCAAAACTACATCGTTCATTGTGCCCGTACGTGACGGTCACAACGAATGCACACACGCATGCGCAGAACTGCCATTTTTTAGCCTGATCGCTGCGCTGCAAACAAATGCAGCTAGCGATCAACTCGGAATGACCACCACTGTATGTATGTATGTGAATGTACATATATATATATATATATATATATATATATATGTATATTTAATCTGCCTGCTTTATTAGGGGCCCTACTGTCTGAAGTGCCCCGGGACCCCATGGCCTTAATCTGGCACTGCTTCCCCATGTGCTCCACCCCCCACCTCGTAAGCCTACAGTGTCTGCGCTCTGCGGAGACGTGCTGCGCGTAACAGCAGAGGTAACAGCAGCACAGCTGCTGGCTGTGGGGAAGGAGTAGGGAGAGTAGCACTAAGGAGGAGGCGCTCTACCTAGCAGATGTGCATAATGGGCTCTACCAGGCATAATGTATATAGGGTCTCTACAAGGCATAATGTGTACAAGTGGCTCTACCAGGCGTAATGTGTATAATGGGCTCTACCAGGCGTAATATGTGTAGTAGGTTCTACCTGGCATAATGTGTATAAGGGGCTCTACCAGGTGTAATGTGTACAAGGGGCAACTCCCAGCTGCTCCATAGCGTTCCATACAGAAGCAAGAGACTTAAGGTGTCTAAGGTGGCCAGGAGCTAGGGGCGCCAAAACTGAGATTTTATCTTGGCCCCCCAACCAAAAAATGTTCTGATGCCTCTGCCTGGGTCTACTCTGTATTTCAACCCAGGTAGCAAGTATGGTTGAACACAGGTTCAACCCAGCTCATGGTGCAGTGTTACGAGTAAGCTGGGTCAATGTGACGCGGCACCCGGTCACTGCATAGGAAGATCATCTGATCACCAAGCACTGCCTCGGGACGCGATGGCGGTGACATCACCAACCCAGGTATAGCGGTCTGAAAGAGGTATTAGTGATCAGCAATATGTACCATGCATAGGGTTTGGATTAAAATTTCAACATGAGAATGTAGACATGGTCATAATGTTGACATTGACCATGTTAACATTCATAATGTAGACAGTGATGAAATGTCGACATGTTAGAATGTTGATATTTCATCCTAGTGGCCCAGCTGTGACTTCTCCTGGTGGCTTCAGCAGAATCTTCCATGTTCCAGCGGTATTGCGACCGTCACATCCAGGTGAGACATGCAGTACTCCAGAGTTCTGGTAAGTAAAGTTCCCCTATCGCTACTCCCTACCACTACCCCTCCCTCTAGTACCTAACTCTAACACCCCCCCCCCCCCACCACCTCACACCAAGACCTAACACTAACCCTCCTGCTCGCAGCTTATCCCTAATGTGGACATTCTGACAATGTTGAGAGTTCACCTTGATGTGGTAGATGGGCCCACATATTTGGCCAAACGTGCTAAGAACTTCACTTATACTCCATGTTATTTGTAAGAATTATTTTGACTATAAGTATTCTTAGTGCATAGAGCGTGCATCAGCATTTTTCTTTATATTTTATAGTACTAGAAGCCCCAGCATGGTGGCACTTTTCATTATGTTTAAAATAGGGTGTGCAGTCCAATACCTCCTTTTTTCCTCTATGTTAATACTGAGAGTTCTGACAATATTGACAGTTTGCCTGTCAACATTTTAACAATGTTGACATTATAACTGTTGACATTGTGGTGTCGGCATTACGAATGACTGCAATGTTATTGTCAACCTTTTGACTACATCCCATGCATAGGTGGCCCTACTCTTATAAAGTACAAATAATGCAAGCCAGGTGGATGTTGGCACAAATCATCCAATATACAGTATGTCCAGTTGTGGAGGCATGTGTTTCCTCGCCCATCGGACCGTCCTGCTCCTTACACATAGAAAATTATGAGTAAGAGCAATCACTTTTCTTTTTTAATGACAACACTTGGTTTCTTTCCCCATTCATGCTGTAGCCTGAATATCATACATACAGCCATCTTCTAACAGTCACTGCTTGTGTGCCAGCACTGAGTATGTGGTTATCTCTCAGGAGAAAAGCTGCCATCTAGTTCCTGCCTTATAACATTTACAAACAAAGCATGGTAGAAATTTTGTGACTACATTGTGCTGACCTGGTTTTCTATTAAAAATCAGGATTAAGGGTTGCTGCAGTACATCCAAACATAAGTTATATTATTGTTATTACAGGTTGAGTATCCCATATCCAAATATTCCGAAATACGGAATATTCCGAAATACGGACTATTTTGAGTGAGAGTGAGATAGTGAAATCTTTGTTTTTTGATGGCTCAATGTACACAAACTTTGTTTAATACACAAAGTTATTAAAAATATTGTATTAAATGACCTTCAGGCTGTGTGTATAAGGTGTATATAAAACATAAATGAATTGTGTGAATGTACACACACTTTGTTTAATGCACAAAGTTATTAATAATATTGGCTAAAATTACCTTCAGGCTGTGTGTATAAGGTGTATATGTAACATAAATGCATTCTGTGCTTAGACTTAGGTACCATCACCATGATATCTCATTATGGTATGCAATTATTCCAAAATACGGAAAAACCGATATCCAAAATACCTCTGGTCCCAAGCATTTTGGATAAGGGATACTCAACCTGTATTATTATTATTATTATTATTATTATTATTATTATTATTCTGTCATCAGTAATTGTTATATGGTACTCAAAGTTGCACAGTATTTATTGGTGAGAATAAGTTTGTTGACTTTCCAATAAAATCCACTGACTGTCTAGACAAGACTTGGATGATAATGATATGCCAGTATTTGATTCCATGCAATAATCATACATAACAGGTGAGTATATAGAACACATCTTATCTTACCTGGTGTTTCTGATCTATCTTTTTTGCACTCTTCAGCTGTCAAAAATAGAAAAAGAAAAATTATGAGGCTTAATGATAAAGTTACACCACAGAATGAAATCTCTTTAAATAAACTTCACCACTGTTATAGCATGTTCAATGCAACCGTTTAGAACCACATGCTGAAACCTAATGGATGAAAACAGTATACAGTGTACAATACAGCAAATGATGATCATTATGTAATGTAGGGGTTTTGGTGATGGTGTCTTAAAAATTGTCCATTTGAGTCACTGACATGGTTATCACACAGCCACTAGAATCCTGACTATGGACTAGACACTTAAGCTAGGTACACACATGGCCAGCAGATCAGCCATTCTGACCGTCCCGCCATCCCATCTAACGATTGGTAAGGTAATGATCTTGTGCATACACAATTATAGTGCCAATACCACGCCTGACATGCTTGGCTACAGGAAGCAGTAGTACCTTTGTTGTAGCCGGTTCCTTTGGCCAGCATATGGGTCAGTCGGCGGGTCACCCATACATACAGGCAGATATATCTGCAAACTACAGTATATTTGCTATTTGCCATGTTGCACAGTTGACGGGATATGTTGGTGATTTATGTTGTTTGTCAGCTGTACGAGCGATATATTGGCAAATGTGTACCCAGCATTAGCAAGAATAAAGAAAACAATGGCCAGGTGCTAAGTAAAGCAGAAGTTTAAAGAAAATATAAAACATTAATAGATAAAGAGCAGCTGTTCACAATAGGGGTGTTGGCTGGTTTCCCCATTAAAACACAAAGAGAAAATATATAGCATGAACAACGCTATTTTTTTAATATGGGCCGTCTATAAGGGATCCGGTCTGAAGATCGACAGTGTCTAGGTCGACAATGTTTAGGTCGACCACTATAGGTTGACAGTCACTAGGTCGACATGGATGGAAGGTCGACAGGGTTTCTAGGTCGACATGTGCTAGGTCGACAGGTCAAAAGGTCGACATGAGTTTTTCACTTTTTTTTTTTTCATACTTAACGATCCACGTGGACTACTATTGGAACGGTAAAGTGTGCCGAGCGAAGCGGTAGCGGAGCGAAGGCACCATGCCCGAAGCATGGCGAGCGAAGCGAGCCATGCGAGGGGACGCGGTGCACTAATTTGGGATCCCGGTCACTTTACGAAGAAAACGACACACACAAAAAAATAAATCCTCATGTCGACCTTTAGACCTGTCGACCTAGCACATGTCGACCTAGAAACCTTGTCGACCTTCCATCCATGTCGACCTAGTGACTGTCGACCTATAGTGGTCGACCTAAACATTGTCGACCTAGATACTGTCGATAAAACAAACCACACCCGTCTATAAATGAGTAGTAGTTAATATGGCAGAATACATTTACCTAAAGGATTGGTAAAATATGGTTATATTAAACAAAAAAATAATAAAAAATACATACGATATAGATAAATGTATCTATATAACAAAAAAAAAGTATAATAGAAAAGAGCAACATACTGTATTTCAAAACATGAACCTTAGATCACTACTGAGACTGAAACTGTGATTTTCTCAATCCTGCTTCTACTAAAAAACGCTTGTGAAGAGCCGCCCAGAAAGGAAAAATATGCCCACTGATGCCAGGCATGTGCATAAGTGCGATGCATATGTAGAAAACGAGAACCATCGGGCACCATAGACAGTACTGGTTGACCCATGCCTACTCAGGATACATGCGGCTGCAGTCGCATCAGCGCTGTTTTCAATCGCAGCTGACATCAGATGTACGCCCCAAAAATGGCCATGACACGCCTGCTTTTTCCCAACCACTCCCCACAAACGTCATGTTACCTCTCTCTGACGATCACTTCCTGGCAATCGCTATGCTATCACAGCTTGCTGGGCCTGCATTCACATTGTGAATGCATTTTGGCCTTTGCGAATGCGCAATGTGGTCGCAGCACATGTGCCGGCGTCCGATAATTGCCTGATTTGCAATTTTGCTAAATTGCAACTGAAAGCTGAATAAGGGGGGTAATTCCGACCCGTTCACAATCAGCGGTTTGTCGCTGCGGAGCAACTGGGTCCGGAATGCGCATGCGCGGCAGCCAGACTGCGCAGGGGCTTCGTTGCCTGGTGACAGGGGTCGCAGGGTTACGTAGCGGACGATGAAGAAAGCAGTCGCAGAGATGACCGAAAGTAGATTGACAGAAAGATGGCAATCCTGGCGTCACCAGACCGTTGCCTGCCATTTTCGGGGAGTGGTGAAAATGCAGGCGTGTCCAGGAGAACAGAGGGCGGATGTCTGACGTCAAAGCCGGCCCCAGCATCGCTGAGATCGTCGCACAGGGTAAGTATGTCCAGGGCTACTCTTGTTCTGCATGAAATTTTTTTAGCTTAGCAGGGCTGCACAAGCGATCGCAGCCCTACCAAGCTAAAATACACTCCCCCATAGGCGTGGACTAGTTGATCGCAGCAGCAGCAAAAAGTTGCTGACTGCGATCAACTTGGAATGACCACCAAGGTTCTGTGTCTATAGGAGAGTTCAGTTGCACATATAGAGCTGATGCAGAGTCGTAAAAAAAAAAGTGGAGTAAATTGCACAACAGAAACTAGTGCATAGTTACTGTAGATACTCACAAGATGCACATTCCTTTGTATAGGACACATACTGTATGCAGATATTTTGCGACAAATCATCATCAGCGTGTATTTGTACCTAGATGATGCAAAAGATAGATCTCCAACCAGAGACATTGGCAAATGACTGCAGGTCTGCATTGCTGCGTTTGCGTACACACACCCTTACTGAACTTTCCTACATGAGAATGTTGTGTGTTGATAAGAGAACACATAGATCATAAGTTTTTTTTCAATGCTAGTTTTGTGTTGATAATAGAACACTTAGGAGAATGTGCATTTCTATACACTGTAAAAGAGAGGCATAGAAACATAGAAACATAGAATTTGTCGGCAGATAAGAACCACTTGGCCCATCTAGTCTGCCCCTTTTTTTGAGGACAAATAAAAATGAGGTTGAGGACAAATAAAAAGAGATAAAAAGGAGTGGACTTGTTATTAGTCTCCTAATCTACTTTGTTGTGGAAAGGTCACAAGACACTGCTTGCTAAAGTTTTTGCCTTTTGTGGTTCAATTTTTCCCCCCAGATTTTTTTGATCATTCACAGAGCATTAAAAATGCATGTGTAATCAATCTGCACTAACTTACTGATGTCTGCTCCCCAGACTTGCCTACTCTCCCGGAATGGCCGGGAGGCTCCCGAAAATCGTGTGACCCTCCCGGCCCCCCGGAAGAGCAGGCAAGTCTCCCGATTACAGGGCTCCCCCCCAGCCCGGCCGCCCACTTAGCGAGTAAAGTGGGCGGTCTGGGCAGGCGATGACGCGATTTTTGTTGAATTTGCGTCATCATAGCCACGCCCCCTGCTGTATAATGCCATAATAGCGGCATTACACAGCGGGGGCGGGGCTTACATGTCACGATCCCCGTAGTCACGCCCCCGCCCTACTTCTGCCACGCCCCTGGTCCGCCTCCGGCCCGCCCCCCTCTGCACGCACATCGCAGCCCGCCCCCCTGCCGAACCGACTGGAGAGAGTAGCCAAAAAGTCGGTAAGTATGCTGCTCCCAAGGAAACAATGGGCCCTATAGATTGTAAGCTTGCGAGCAGGGCCTTCCTACCTCTGACTGTTTGTTTATTACCCAGTTTTGTTGTATCATTGTGTCCAATTGTAAAGCGCAATGGAATTTGCTGTGCTATATAAGAAACTTAATAAATAAATAATTCAGAGTTAATCGCAGCAGCAAATTTGTTAGCTGTTGGCCAAAACCATCTGCACTGCAGGGGGGGGGGGGGGAGATATAACATGTTCAGAGAGAGTTAGATTTGGGTGTGGTGTGTTCAATCTGAAATCTAAATTGCAGTGTAAAAATAAAGCAGCCAGTATTTACCCTGCACAGAAACAATACAACCCACCCAAATCTAACTCTCTCTGCAAATGTTATATCTGCCACACCTGCAGTGCACATGGTTTTGCCCAACTGCTAACAAATTTGCTGCTGCGATCAACTCTGAATTACTCTCCATGTCTTACCATCATAAATCTCCCCCATTGCTGGGACCAGTCCGCACTCTCCTGCTGTATACAGGTATCCTCCATCCAGTGCGACTGCATCAGCTTCACCTTTCTGCAGATACAAAAGGCCACAGTCAAGTCTCCAAATTTGAAATACAATGAGTAATTAGAATTAGTTCTAGCAAGACGTGCATTCTGAAGAGGATTTTTTTAAATGATTTGACTTCAATAGTTTTCATGACGTCCATACTGTACTTTTCCACCTAATACGTCCCATTGTATGTATGTGCCCATGTGTATATACAGTACAGTGAGTGAGGGCTGGTGCACCACAATGCCCAGCATACCCTTAAACACTTCTGGCTGCAACTGGAGAAATAATTGACCCTGGTTACCTGCTGTTGCACATTGTTAACCCTGTGTTATCCTGCACCTGCTTCTACCAGTTAATAAACCAATCCCTGGTAAGGTTTATCTGCCATATGGACTGCCCTCCACATTGCTGCCACCTACCACCATTGTAGGATACACCAATAATAAGTACTTTCTTCATTGATCATGCCTATATTACAGTACATGATTTTGTGGGTATATTTGAAAAAAAAATATATTTTTTTTTATCTAGATCAAACCTAAAAATGTTTTTTTTTTTGGTATATCATAATAAAGTTAACAAAGTCTGCTTGTGCAGCTCGCCTGGTCAGGGTGTAAGCGTTGCTAGGTGTATGGATGTCTGACATAAACCTGGCGCATATGCTACTGGCAGGGACGTGCTGTGAGCTAAATGGATCAGGAGGCACTGGCTAGCACCAGAGCCAGATTTACACAAAATATATGATCTAAATGGTACATCTGGACATTATACACAGGTGCAGCAGTATCAACTCCTGGAAATTTGGTGACAGTTGATCAGAGATGTGTGGAAAAGATACTGTAGGTGCTGCCATATACTTTTTACCTCATAGATTTGACTATAAAAATAATTAGAATAATACAAATAAGATATTTCTAAAATATTTTTTGTATTTTTTTATATACTTTATATAGTCAAAACTCTGGCACAAATGTTAGTATGACAGGAAAGACTACTGGTGGAGACCTAGATGCATCTTGCAATGCCTTCTCCATATAGATTTAGAGTAGCTACACTATTGTATGTGCAGCGCTTTAGAGTTTCAGTTTTGAGCATCATCCCCATGAGCCAGATTTATTCTCACTTACAGTACATTACCACACCTGTATTTTCAGTTGCATGAACCATAAGATAATCTAGTGCAGAGGTTTTCAAACTCGGTCCTCGGGGGCCCACACAGTGCATGTTTTGCAGATAACCCAGCAGGTGCACAGGTGTATTAATTACTCACTGACACATTTTAAAAGGTCCACAGGTGGAGCTAATTATTTCACTTGCGATTCTGTGAGACCTGCAAAACATGCACTGTGTGGGCCCCCGAGGACCGAGTTTGAGAACCTCTGATCTAGTGTATAGAGGGTTCCAAAGCAAAGATCGGACTATAAACATCATCATCTCCAAAACGTGCATCGAGGTACAAACTATGGGCCTAATTCAGAGTTGATCGCAGCAGCAAATTTGTTAGCAGTTGGGCAAAACCATGTGCACTGCAAGGGGGGGGGGGGGCAGATATAACATGTGCAGAGAGAGTTAGATTTGGGTGGGACGTGTTCAAACTGAAATCTAAATTGCAGTGTAAAAATAAAGCAGCCAGTATTTACCCTGCACAGAAACTAAATAACCCACCCAAATCTAACTCTCTCTGCAAATGTTATATCTGCCCCCCCCCTGCAGTGCACATGGTTTTGCCCAACTGCTAACAAATTTTCTGCAGCGATCAGATCTGACTTCCCCCCATGTCTCACATCTAGATACTTGTAACTCAAAATAAAAAGCATGTTAAGAAGGCATATTTATCATGTATCTGCATGTCCTCACTGTACTGCACCCACATGTTGATACAAAGTATGTCAAACGTTAAATATTTGCACTGCAACAATTTTATAGCAATATACATTTAATGAGGAGCTTTAAGTGATGTCTAAAGTATCAGGTCATGATGCTCTCTGTTCCTCCATTCATACTAACTTATACAGACAGGGCTGCCATCAGAAATTGCGGGGGCCCGGACTGACAAAATAGGCAGGGCCTCCCACTGTGGAGGAGTCAGCTTTAGAATTGCACCAGTTAACGCGTGTGTATTATATACACACACATGCATGTATACATATATACATGTGCCGCTGTCGGGAGGGCCCGGGATGCTGATGCTGCTGCCTGCCTGTCTCCATCCCCGCTGTTCTGCTGCTCTCCCCCGTCCTCCTGCAGCTGTATTGAAAACGTCCCTCCCAAAATGGCCGCCGCCACAGCTGAGACAGTTATTCAAGATACTAGAAGGCTCCTCTAGTATCTTGAATAACTTTCTCCTCTGTGGCGGTGGCCATTTTGGGAGGTAAGTTTTCAATACAGAGCTGCTGGAGGGTCGGAGACCGCGGCAGAACAGCGGGGACCACCATGGAATGGTGGGGACGGCTGCGGGCGGGCAGGTGGCTGCATGAGCATCCGGGCCCTCCTCTCTCTATCAGAGAGGCTGAGCCCGGGACAGCTGTGCCCCCAGCACCCCCATGATGGCGGCCCTGTATACAGACAAGCATTACTTTGGCACATGCAGTTCCTGCTTATAGACCAGTGCCAGGGGAGCTAGAGGCCAAAATGTCACTTACTGTAGTGTACGTAAGTAGATAAGGAGAATCATACATTTAATTTTATTCCCTTATAAAACTAAGAATGCCTAACTTACCATAATCTTTGTGATACATTCTTCCGCAAGCGATGCTTCAACGCATTCAATGGCTCCATTACTAAAGATACTCCAGTCATCGCACTTCCTTTTCTCCTCGTTGCTTTGTGTGCACCAGCGTATCTCTTTATCCGACTGAGGTTCAATCGCTTTATCACAAAGGGGAAAATGCATTTAAAACCTGTACTCAGACAATACTGTACATTCTCCCTCGTCTTACCTGACCTGGAAGAAGTATTTTTACAGAAGAATTTCATATTTTAAAATATATTGACTGGAGTTCAAAATGAAGACTGCACCATACTCTCACGGATTTTCATGGGAATGAACCTGGGAATTCTGTACTGACTAATGGTATAATTGTGGCATGAGGCTTTTGTATACTGTTTTCCTCATACTCCAGCTGTGGCGTCACTAGGAGGGTGCGGAAGGAGTGAACATTATCCGGGTGTCGCCCTCTGAGGGGTGACACCACAGTGCTGGCTACTCCTCAGTGACAGGAGTCGGGTGTTGTACTCTGGCATTATGTGCAGCACTCGGCTCCCTTCACAGTGTAGGAGCCGGCAGTGCAGCCAGACGAGCCTCCGGAGGCAGCCCAGCTTTTCCGGGACTGTGATGTTACTGGTTACATGTAATTTGACATACACATTTTCATGTTGATGGGGAGCTAGTGAAACAGGGGCTGATGTATCAAGCAGAGAAAAGAGTGGGGAAGTGGACCAGTGGATAAGTTACCCATAACAACCAATCAGATTTGAGGAAGCATTTACCAAGTACATTCTATACAATGATAGGTAGCCAATGATTGGTTACTATGGCAATGTCTCCACTGGTCCTCTTCTCCACTGTTTTCTTTGCTTAATTAATTAAATCACAAATGCAAAGTGTGGTAGAGGTAAATGTGGGCTGGCAATAGTAAAGATGGTTTGTAGTTGGGAGAGGAAGGCCAAAGCAGAAGAGGTTTCAATAGTTCAGACAGAAAATGACAAATGCATGGATGATTGCTTTATTGGCATCCATGGTGAATAAGGGTCTGATTGTAGAGATATTGTGAAGGAGGAAGCAGCATGAGATACGCTGGATGATGTGAAAAAGATGGAAGAGAAATGGATGATGCTCAGGCAGTGGACTTGAGAGGCAGATGAGGAAATGGTAGTCAACAGATAGGGTAGGGTGTCATAGATTGGAGAAAACAATGGGTTTTGGACATATTGAGTTTGTGAACGTGTTGGGACATCCAAGAGGATGTGGCAGAGAGACGTTAGTTACACAAGAGAGACTAGAGGGAAAGAGGTTAGGGGATAAGAAGTAAATTTGAATGTTATCTGGCTAGAGGTGGAAGTGGAAGGAGAAGGATTTGATGAGATCTTCTGTCAGGGAGATGTAATTTGAGAAGAGATGAGGTAGAAGAACAGACCCTTAGTATACATTAATGGTTATGGGAGGGGGATGGGGGTGAGGGGTGGCAGTTGAATCAGATGGAGATAGACAGAAGGAGCTGTTAGTGAGGTACTGTAAGAGGGCAACCTTGAGAGGACACAGAGTCACAGTGACGAAAAGAGTTGTGGGTTTGAAGGAGTGATCCTAAGTGTTGAAGACAGCAGACAAATCAAGGAGAATGAGTAAAGAGAAATGACCCTTGGATTTGGCAGTAAGAAGATCTTTTACCATACATACATCTTGTCTTGACGTGCAATGACTTTTACATTTATGCCTCTTTTGTCTTATACGTTCGCTTGTCTGTCCAGCACTGAGAAACATGTGGGGCTTTATATGTAGATGTTTAGAATGATTATCACCAAGCACAAAGTCAAACCCTATAATTGTACCTGGGTAACTGAGTGTAAGGACTGTTGTGTTTGCTCAGTTGTTGTAACCCATAGCACATTCTCTACATTGTGCTAGAAATAGGTCACAATCTGACTAGTTGCTGCGAGTCACAACACATATTGCACACTTGCACATACTGGACCTGGTTCAGAGGTGGATGCAGGGACTGCTTGCGGCTGATGTTTCGTTATGCGCCTCTGTCTGAGTCGCACTGAGCATGGGCCCCGATGGTTACCGCACTGAAATGCAGAAATTGCACACAGATCCATGCAAATCCGGTGAGCCTTTCTGGGTGATAAATGGGACAGGAGTGGCTAGCCAGATGTGGTCGTATTGTGGGCATGTCACGGTCGCACCCTGGCAGCCATGTTCAGACGGACATTCTGCGCCTCCATATGGCTGGTGCAATCTTCGATTGTACGACTGATGGTGCATCTTCATATGTACCGCGGTGTGCATCTGAGAAGGAAGGCCATCAGCTGCAGCATTAGCATAAAGAAGAGGTAACGGCTGTATAAAAGAAACAGCCACGGCTGCAACTGCGTCCACCTCTAAATCAGTTTTCATAAATCTGTCAACTACTAAGCTGTACGTGCTTAGGTAATAAATGGAATTGTAGCATGTACAGGTAAGGATATATTTGTATTTCAAAATAAAGCTGCAGCCTATACCTTTAGTCAGTGCATCAAGTGTTTTTGTAAGCTTGAATCCCAAGTACAAGAAGGCATCCATTTTACTTGGCAGGACACGGAAACATGTTGCAGAGTCTTTGAAGAGCAAATCTTTTCCATATGAGGAACTAAACAGTTTACACTCTGTTTTTTTCTGAAAGCAACAGAACAATAACGCTGCAAATATTGCCCAAGAATAATATACACATGCATATCTCTATATATTATATGTAGAAATGAATAGTAAATCAATAATGTGCAAAAATGTGTTTGAATGGACTTAAATTAATGATTTGTCCATTGTTACCAAAATCCGAATATTAATGAGAATCTGGCTGTGGATACTAAATGGTCTATTCATGAAGCTGTGAAAAGAGTTGAGAAGTGAGCCCGTGGAGAAGCTGCCCATAGCAACCAATCAGCTTCTTCATACAATTGTATAGTATGCAAATTATAAATGTTACTTTAATGTTGATTGGTTGCCATGGGCAACTTCTCCACCCTTTTCACTGCTTCATTAATAGACCACAATACATCTGTGCAGCTGCATGTGGAAGCCTATCCCACCCACCTCCCTTACGCCCACAGCTGCAGCAGTCATCATTTTGCTGAGTGCAAAATATCAGGATGAAAAAGATATCCTAGCTCCAGCTCGAGCAAGGAAGTCGGCTAACATGACCATGACACCCGTATGAGACAGAAGAGTTCAGTATGATATGCATGGTCGCTGCCCAGTTACCACCCAGAAACATTAATTTTGTGTAAAGTGTGGTACATGGACAGATGGAGCAGTCCATATGCACTAGTGATCTCCTGTGTCTGCAGATACTAGTTCCAGCACATGCGCAGAAGTAATTTTTTTCTTTGGCAAATGTGCAGTGTGCTGGACTCTACAAGATTCTTACTGACTTATAAATAGAGATAAGTGGGCTCGGTTCTCTGAGAACAAAGTCCACCCGAACTTCCAGTTTCAAAAGGTGTTATCAGAAATGACAATTCCTGAGGAGAGTCCGAGCAGGGTAAGCCATTTGGCTATGACATCCCTTAGCTTTTCTAACAGGTTGCCACTGGTATGCCTCTTGGTGAAGTTGGTGATACAGAGAGCAGCCTGCCTGTGAATGAGCTGGTGTTTTGTGTTGCATACTGCTGCTGAAGGTGATACACCCACCCAGTGGGCTGTCACTGTCATGTAATCTTTCGTTTGACCAATACCGCTTGTCCACTTAACTATTGTTAAGAGAACAGTGGGAACAATAGCATTTTGTAGGCCAATAATTAGTATTTCTTAACATCCTGGTGCAGGTGAGGAATTGCTTTTTAGGTAAAATGGAGCCGAGATGAACACAGGACGTCACTTAAATGCTTAAAACCAAATGCATTAATGACGAATATTGGGGGCTATTCAGACTTGCCTACACTGCTCAGAAAATTGTAAATGGGCAATTTTTGGAACACTGTGCATGCACTGCCGCTGCAATGCACAGGTGCGGAGTTTCACTATGCAATCGCATCCCATAAAGATTCAATTGCATGGTCATTGACAGAAGGCAGGCATCTGGGGGTGGTGATGCAGCGTTAAGTAACTAGGGAAATTCAGGCAAGTCATTGCCGTTTTTGGGGCTGGTTGATGATGTTGCCTGTGTTTCCTGTGATCGGAATATATGGCAGCAGTGCCCCTGCGGCTGCATTGGAAGGTGTCAACCTCTATTCAAGGTTTTTTCAATGCAACCGCAACTAAATTGCATTTGCATCACGGGGCGACGCCACACATGCTGGGCAGCCCCCAGTATGTGATTTTAGTGGTCGCATCTGCAACCAACTCTGAATAACCCCCATTGGCCGCAGATATAATACTAGCATAGCCATCATGGCTTCAGTGATCCGCTGTGAAACTGGATGGCAGCTTTCATGCTTGCTTTCTCTAAAAAAGATTTTTTGTTTGACATATGTGCAGAGTGCTGGACTCTACAATACTCTACCAGTAGTCTTCCTGTTCCGCTTCTGGGATGAATATCCACCTCCAGCCGCAGCAGGTTTTGCCACCATCATTGCATGCCTTATGAGGGCACGTTACTATTGCCTGTAAAGCATTTTATAGTTTAAGCTATCTAGGGTACAATGTGCATAGGCAGTGCCAACACAATTTAATAAGCAGAGTAAGCAGTGCAGGAAGGTGCCAGGCTGGAGAAGGTACCTTCACAGCTCTGACGGCAGCTGGCTATACACTGTTAGTACTCCTGTTACTGTATGACTGGCAGGCTGAGGCAGCGCAATAGCATCATTGATTTCCCTGGGTCTCCTCCGCTGATCTGTGCTCACTGGTCACCATCATTAACTTTTAGGATTATGGAGATTATATAATTTTTTTGTATATATTTTTTTTCCATTTATAATACGGACTATACGCTCTCCAGCCAGCACCCCACTGTCACCATTCCATATTACATTTCAAATCATGAAACATTGTGAAGAGACATGTCCAGAGGACATACTGTACTTGTATAAGGTCACAAATTTATAGTTTGCAGGGGGGCACCGAACACACCAGCAATGGCCCTCTGCACAGGAGTGAGATAGTCTGTGCCGGCTTTAGGCAGCTGCCTAGTGATGCTGGCCACTGGGGGGGCACCAATGAATTCATCTAGGGAAAAAAATCTGAAGGATGTCTCTTTATGCGGGTCAGTAATTAATTTACAGATGGGGTGATGGAATACAATAAGGAGCATACAAATATATATATGTATGTAAACCCCAGTTCTCATGAGCAGAGTCCTCTTCCCTCATGTGCTTTTACATCTCTTACATAACCTATCTTCTTTTTAATACTCCCTTTGATGGCACCAAATCTCTCGGTTTTCTGCCACCCTGATACTTATTTCAGTGATGTTTACTGAAGCAGCTACGTTTATATACCCTGTACTTGTCCTATATTGTATTGACCTGTAAGTCACTGTCTTCATGTTTTGCTTATTTGTTTACTCTGTAATTGGGTGCTGCAGATCCCATAAGGCGCCATATAAATAAATAATAATAATAATAAAATACTCATACAATTAAACGGATTTAGTTGGTATCCCGGCGGATGGAATGCTGGCGACTTTAGAATCCTGACAGTCGGCATCTTAAATGCTAATATGCCGGGATGCTTAGGGATAGGCTATGGGGTAAGGTAAATTATTGCAGGTTAGGGGGCGCAAAGCTGAAGCTTTGTCTAGGGTGCAAAGAGATCTTGTACCGGTCCTGCTGTGCATGCACTAATACTGTAAGCACTGTTCCTTTATTATGGGGTCATTCCGAGTTGATCGCTCACTAGCAGTTTTTATCAGCCATGCAAACGCTATGCCGCAGGCCACTGGGAGTGCATTTTAGCTTAGCAGAAGTGCAAACGGTTGTATCGCGGAGCGCCTGCAAAAATTTTTGGTGTAGTTTCAGAGTAGCTCAAAACCTACTCAGCGCTTGTGATCACTTCAGACTATTTAGTTCCAGATTTGACGTCACACACCAACCCAGCGTTCGGCCAGCCACGCCTGCGTTTTCCCTGGCACACCTGCGTTTTTCCTAACACTCCCTGAAAACGGTCAGTTGCCACCCAGAAACGCCCACTTCATGTCAATCACTCTGCGGCATCCAGTGCGACTGAAATGCATCGCTAGAGCCTGTGCAAAACTACATCATTCATTGTGCCCGTACGTCGCGCGTGCGCATTGTGCCGCATATGCATGCACAGAACTGCCATTATTTAGCCTGATCACTGCTCTGCGAACAAATGCAGCTAGCGATCAACTCGGAATGACCCCCAATGTTCCTAAGGGCCAGAAAAACTAATTGTTGAAAACAATGGAAAAGGAAGCGATCGTAGGTTTCAACCATCGCTCTCATGTAATCAAAATAAAAAACCTGCAGTGTCTCAAAGCAAAAAAACTTCTGCTGACCATCTCTAGCTCAGGTGTGCAGGTAAGGCAGTGTAGTTGCAAGGTCCTTCAGGGGCAGCGAGGTAAGTTGTGTGATATTAAAGGGAGGAAGTAAGTGTAAACAGAGCTACTGTAGGTGAAAGAGGTGAGCAGCTCAGTTGCAGCAGGAGCAGATAATGCAGAAGGCATGCTCATCTCCCCCATTTGCCAACTCAGTGCGGTTGGTTCTATATCGGAGTGGGAGAAGGGACCTTGTGACGTACTTAGGGGAGGAGACACGTCACCAGGGGGAGGAGCTACGGCCGAACAGGGTACCCGAAAAGTACCCTCGCGGGCTCGCTTCGCTCGCCACGCTTCGGTAATAGTTGGTTGCGGGGATAGTAGAGCAACTGTCCCGCTGGCCTAGCTCCTCGTCCTTGTGTCGTGGCTCCTCCCCCTGACGGAAAAGGTCCCTTAGGCCACTTGGATCTAGCCTCAACCAACTCAGTGCACGGAAGCAACCTCAGACAGGATAAATTAGGTTAGTAACTGGGGAAGAAGCAGGGGGATGTTTATATTTGATGACATTGGGCCTGATTTATAGTTCCCAATGATTTCACAATTGAACAATTATCGGTAAACTGTGCATGCGTTTTGTGAGAGGTAACAGGGAGTGACTTCAAAAATGTGGGTGTGTCGGGACTGTTTTCGGGGATCACAGATGCTAACTGCAATACTGTACGCAAGAATCACATCTCCGGCATCTCAGTTGCGGCGGCCATTCTGGTTACCACAGACTCTCTCAGGAAGTTGATGTTTACCAGATCTGTGTTGATGCTGTGAATGCGTACGCAGTTGCGGGCAGCTGTGAGGGCTCCAGTGGGTGTCTCTATGCAAATCCTTGTGGCTGTAATATTAGCATATTTTTGCAGTCAAAGATCGCATTTGTGGCAGCATAAGCGTACAGCTTTGAATCAGGCCCATTGTTAATCTTTGTGATTGTGTATTGCTGGTTTCTTTTAATAAACAGTTCATGTTTTCTAGGCCTCCTGGAGATCTGTAGAATTGTCAGTTAGGAATAAATGCAGCACATCTTAATTAGTAATGACTACACTTGTGCACCTGCTAGGTGGTCTGGAACATGTGTACTATTGGTAGATCTCAAGGACTGGTTTGGCCAGCTCTGCTGTAGTTGCTAGAAGCAACTAGTATAAGCATGAAAAGAGGAGGCAGCCAGAGGAAGATGAAAAATAGACCAAAAGTAGCTTCTATATAAAATTTTAATCACATTTTATAGAACATATTATTTCTGCAAACACCTGCTGGTCGTCTTAGGTTCAAGCAGGGCAATTGAGACCAATGGGCTTGGGTATGAGTCCCCCCAAAAAAGCAAGATACTATGCTCGGCCCCACGAGCTTGCTACAAAGGGGAATTCGGCAAATGCTCCAATGGATCTGGGCCGGGGTAATTAATATCCACCCCCTCTCGGTGACCCTGGTTCCAAGGGCAGTATCTACTGTATGTCATTCCAGTTGTATGAAAATCTATTTATGAGGATATGACCTGTGTGACTGTGCACACAGTACATTAGCTGTATAACCGTATTCCTCAGAATAGAGGTAGTATGCCATGCAGTAAAATATCGCTGTACCTGGGCTTCTAGGAGAAATTCAGTAATAGCTTCAATAGTCTTCTCATCTGCTTTGGAGCCTCTGGACACCACGGCGTGAGCTGGTATTTTATCCCAGTAACAATTCTTATAGTCTTCGATTGGACGCCTTTTACCGTCTAAGCACAGCAGCTCATAATCCTTATAAAATTCAGCTGTAGGACATTGGTGAACAAATATTATAAATACACACATTTACTCTCTGTTTAGCTGTATTCTATTGCTAGTGTTATGGATACAGTGATAACATCCCATATAAAAGGAGCACTAGAGCTTTAGGTATTATGACTGTACAACATGTCTGTAAAAAACTTACATTCTCTCTGGTCTCTGTTGATTTTGTCAGGTTTAGTTACCAAGTAGACAAATGTAACAAATGTTAGCAATTAAACATAAAAGTGCTGATTGTAAATTGCATGCTTCTGCAGGCGCTTTTCCTGACAGCTGTGGCATAGCGCTTACTTTCCCGTGCTAATTGGCTGAAACAATCTTGTCAGTTGAAAGTGCAGGCCTATTGTGCGTCTCTGTGTAATGTCTGCAGACGCAACTGTCATCATGAGTACTGTATCTGGAATTGCAACAGCCCCATCCTAGGGGCTAATTCACACCTGATCACTGCTGTGTGTTTTCGCACAGCGGGTGATCAGGTCTGGACTGTGCATGCGTATGCACCGCAATGCGCAGGCGTGACGATTCGCAGAGACAGGGAGCACCAGTCAGCGATGGAATGGTGCGAAAAATTTGATCGCACCGGCGAACACACAGAGACTGACAGGAAGAGGGCGTTTGTGGGTGGTAACTGACCGTTTCTAGGGAGTGACCTGAAAAACGCAGGAGGGACCCGGTGTTTTGTGGGAGGATTCCTGATTTCAGCTCCGGCCCCGATCATCGCAGCGGGTGAGTAAGTCCTGGGCTATGCAGAGACTGCACAAACTTCTGTTTGTGCAGCTCTCTAGCACAAGCGTTCGCAGACCTACACGCAGCTAATGCCCTAACCTTGTAGGCAGCGACTACCTGATCGCAGGGATACAAAAAACGCAACACTAGCGATCAGGTCTGAATTACCCCCTTGGCACAAGAAGGTAGACACACCATTAGGGGTAAAACAAATCACTGAGGAACTAGGTAGACTAGAGGAATGGTCAAGAGCATGGCAATTAGTTTAATGCCCAAAAAATCAAAAACATTCACTTGGGTTTCAAAAATACAAAGGCTAAATACTGTATAGTATTAATGGCACTATACTGGAAACTACTGAGGAGGAAAGGGATTTAGGAGTCACTGTTTCAGCCAGGTGACTTAAAGGCAGGTAAGCAATGTAACAAAGCAATGAGGAAAGCTAGTCAGATGCTTGGCTGCATTGGGAATGGAATTAGCAGCAGACAGAAAGAAGTAATAATGCCACTGTATAGGTCATTGGTACGGCCTCATCTAGTATACTGTGTTCAATTCTGGAGGCCATATCTTCAAAAGGGTATTAATACATTAGAGACAGTACAAAGAAGGGCAACTAAAATGGTGGATGACCTACATCACAAAACATAGCCAGAAAGACTAAAAAATCTCTATATGTATAGTTTGGAGCAGAGAATGGAAAGGCATGATATAAACTTTCAAATATATCAAGGGTTTTAACAAAGTCCAGGAGGGAAACATTCTCCAAATGAAGATAAGTAATAGGACACAAGGACATGTACTGAGACTGGAGTAAGGTAAGTTCATGGGAAATTTGAGGAAAAATTACTTCACAGAAAGGGTAGTGGACAAGTGGAATAGTCACCCATCAGAGGTGGTAGAGGCTAACACAGCAGAGCAATTTAAACAAGCATGGGATAGACATAAGGATATCCTTACAAAAGATCAAATGGGTCAAGTGGTTCTTATCTGCCATCAAGTTCTATGTTTCTTGGAGATACTTAAGAGACATGCTTCCCTTCCCCTCATGCAGGACTAGGCTAGGCTGAACCGACAGGAGGTATCCACAGTTTCTGCGATCACGGCACGATCGCAATTATAGCGTGGTTGCAGTGGGTGGGTGGTGAGTAGCATGCTGGACTGCCTTGTCCTGCTATGTGTGGCCCCCAGCATGTGATTGCAAGGATTGCAGACTTTGGCAAAAAGCAGAATCTGCAAACCTTACTGAATAAGGGGCCTAATTCAGCATTGATCGCAAAAGCAAAATCCTTCTCTAATGGGCAAACCATGTGCACTGCAGGGGAAGCAGATGTAACATGTGCAGAGAGAGATATGGGTGGGGTGTGTTCAAACTGGAATCTAAATTGCAGTGTAAAAATAAAGCAGCCAGTATTTACCCTGCACAGAAACAAAATAACCCACCCAAATCTAACTCTCTGCACATAGGGGGTCATTCCGAGTTGATCGCTAGCTGCTGTTGTTCGCAGCGCAGCGATCAGGATAAAAATTGGCATTTCTGTGTATGCGTATGCAGTCCTTTGTGGTTTTGCGAAGCTTTCAGTCGCATGGCACAACGCAAGAAGATTGACAGGAAGGGGGCGTTTCTGGGTGTCAACTGACCATTTTCAAGGAGTGTTTGGAAAAACGCAGGCGTATCTGAAAAAACGTAGGCGTGGCTGGGCGTTCGCTGGGTGGGTGTATCACGTCAAATCTGGACACGAATAGGCTGAAGTGATCGCAAGCGCTGAGTAGGTTCAGAGCTACTCAGAAACTGCACAAACTGTTTTTGCAGAGCTCTGCTGCACATGCATTCGCACTTCTGCTAAGCTAAAATACACTCCCCAGTGGGCGGCGGCGTAGCCTCTGCATGGCTGCTAAAACTAG
Organism: Pseudophryne corroboree; assembly: GCF_028390025.1. Taxonomy (NCBI): domain Eukaryota; kingdom Metazoa; phylum Chordata; class Amphibia; order Anura; family Myobatrachidae; genus Pseudophryne; species Pseudophryne corroboree. Next base: position 172,505,708 of record NC_086447.1, on the reverse strand, counting down.
CTAGCGAGCGATCAACTCGGAATGACCCCCATAGAACTAGGGTTGTGCACCAGACCATTTTTCGGGTTTTGTGTTTTGGTTTTGGATCTGTATCTCCTTCTTGGATCTGTATTGGTTTTTCCATATATCTACCCAGTGGGCTGTCAAAGTTATATAGTCTTTAGTTTGCCCTGTTCCACTTGTCCACACTCCGTGGATAAGTGGACAGTGGGTACAACGGCATTTCTGAAGACACTAATCACACTTTTTTAATGTCCTTGTACAGGCTGGGAATTGCTTGTCTAGTGAAGTGGAATCTAGATGGGATTTGGTACCGGGGACACAGTACGTCAATCAACTGTCTAAATCCCATAGCACTAATGGTGATACTGGATGCACGCCTAACACCTGCATAGTTGTTATGGCCTCAGTAATCCGCTTTGCAACTGGGTGACTGCTGTCATACTTATTTTTTTCTTGCCAAGGACTGTTGAACAGTCAATTGTTTTGTTAAACTACAAGTGGTCATCCTGGTTCCCTTCTGAGTTGAAAATCAACTCCTAGCAGCAACAGCAGCAGCAATAGTAGGTGTAGCACTCAAGGATCCTCCGGAGGAATCCTGGATAGGAGAGGAGTAATTCATACCTATGAAATTGGATACAGGACTACTTGCGATCCTGATTGAGGAGGAAATTGATGATGAGGGTGTTGGTGGTGGGGATTGCAGGTGCTTGGATCCCACAGAGAAAAGGGAGCTAGGTGTCGCTGACTGGCTACGTTCTAAGCTGAAGTTTCTGAATGTGTCAACAACTTGTGATGTATGCACTGCAAGTGGTGTAACAAGGAGGAGGTTCTTAGGTGGTTACGGTCCCTACTTCTACTCACGACTTTACAAAGGCTATGACTAGACAGTTAATGTCCGGGAGTGGGTAGAAATAAATACACACAGAAGAGGTGGATTTTTTTGTCTTTTGCCCAGGCATGACAATGGCCTTTTTCATACCATGGGTAACAACTGTCTCCACTGGTGCCTTATTTAAACAAACCACATCCCCATCATCAAAATCCTCATCGTCAACATTCTCATTAGCGCCAACTACACTTATATTCTCCTCATGCTGGTGTACTTATACAGTGACATCCTCAACCTCAAAATCAGCACGTTGACTGGCGCTGCCCCTCTCAACACTTGCAAGGGCAAGCAAATGGCGAAGGAGCCCCCTCTTCCCGTGCAGTATTGGAAAGGTCAGGCTTATACATCACAACTACGGACAAACTTGGACTCTTTTTGCGGATTGGTGATATTTCTGATTGCACAGTTGGTTCCTGTGTCTTAAAAAGTTTAATTTGTTTAACTTTTCTACAGGGAGGAGGGCTTACATCTTCATTATGAGATGCAGAACCACCAGTCATAAACACAGGTGAAGGTCTTAGCCTTTCTCTGCCACTTCATGTAGTGAATGGCATATCGCCAATTTTACGTTACTCGTCAGCTAACTTTACTTTTTTGTAATTTATCATCTTAAAATATTGCTCCTTGATTTTACATGCCCTCTACGCCATTTGGCATCAGCCATAGCAGATGACGTTGACGAACTTGCATTGTCAATGTCATGACTAGTGGCAGCAGCTTCAGCACTAGTATTAGGAAGTGGTTCTTGATCTTTCAATTGTTTGTCCTCCATTTCTATCAACACGAAGCGGGGTACAGCAACAGTGTTGCACAAATGAGTCAGAAATATATATAATAATTACACACTGCAGTTGACTTTACCGACATTGTCACACAAATGAGTCAAAAATATATATAAATTACACACTGCAGTTGACTTCACCAACAGCGTTGCACAAAATAGTCAGAAATATATATAATAATTACACACTGTGGATGACTTCAATGACCGCTTCGCACAAATGAGTCAGAAATATATAAAATAATTCCACACTGTGGTCGACTTCACCGACAGCATTGCATGAAATAGAAATATATATAATAATTACACACTGCATTTGACTTCACTGACAGCGTCGCACAAATGAGTCAGAAATATATATAATAATTACACACTGCGGTTGACTTCACCGACAGCATTGCACAAATGAGTCAGAAATATATATAATAAATACACACTGTCGTTGACTTCACCGACAGCGTCGCACAAATGAGTCAGAAATATGTAGAAGTATTTTTTATATCACACAAATGAGTCAGAAATATATATATATATATAATAAAAACACACTGCGGTTGACTTCACCAACAGCATCGCACAAATGAGTCAGAAATATGTAGAAATATATTTTTATCACACACTGGCGGTTACAGTGCCGCACAAATGAGTCAGAAATATATATAATTACACACTGCAGTTGACTTCACTGACAGCATCGCACAATACGTTTATAAGTAGGAAATAATATACTGCGGTCTGACTGGCAGTGTCTCAGTACTTATGAAAATAAAATAAACATTTTATAGTATACTGCAGTACAGCACAAACAAAATATATATATATATATATATATATATATATATATATATATATATTTTTATAATGATCATTTTAGGCATTTTGTTTTATGCTTTTATTATTTTCATTTTACAGTAGGACAGAGCCCCTGGATGACTGATCACGCCTATCAGATACAACAGGCAGAGAGAGCACCCCTTTTAGATATAGCAGACAGAGAGCGCCCCTTTTTCAGATACAGCAGACATAGAGAGTGCCCCTTTTTAGAGAGAGCAGACAGAGAAAGCCCCCCTTTCAGATACAACAGACAGAGAGAGCACCCCTTTTTCAATACCGTAGACAGAGAGCACTCTTTTTTCAGATACAGCAGACAGAGAGAGCACCCTTTTTTCAGATACAGCAAACAGAGAGAGCACCCCTTTTAGATACAGCAGACAGAGAGAGCACCCCTTTCAGATACAGCAGACAGGGAATTCCTTTCAGATACAGCAGACAGAGAGAGCACCCTCTTTTCAGATACAGCAGACAGAGAGAGCACCCCTTTCAGATACAGCAGACAGAGAGGGCACCCCTTTCAGATACAGCAGACAGGTCATCCCTTTCAGATACAGCAGACAGAGAGAGCACCCCTTTTAGATACAGCAGACAGAGAGAGCACCCCTTTCAGATACAGCAGACAGGGAATTCCTTTCAGATACAGCAGACAGAGAGAGCACCCTCTTTTCAGATACAGCAGACAGAGAGAGCACCCCTTTCAGATACAGCAGACAGAGAGGGCACCCCTTTCAGATACAGCAGACAGGTCATCCCTTTCAGATACAGCAGACAGAGAGAGCACCCCTTTTTCAGATGCAGCAGAGAGAAAGCACTCCTTTCAGATACAGCAGAGAGCACCCCTTTTTCAGATACAGCAGACAGAGAGAGCACCCCTTTTAGATACAGCAGACAGATAGCACCTATTTTTCAGATACAGCAGAGAGAGCACACCTTTCAGATACAGCAGACACAGAGAGCACCCCTTTTTCAGATACAGCAGACAGAGAGCACCCCTTTTTCAGATATAGCAGATAGAGCAAACACCCTTTTTTCAAATACAGCAGACAGAGAGAGTACCCCATTTTCAGATACAGCAGACAGAGCACCCCTTTCAGATACAGCAGAGAGCGCACCCTTTTTTCAGATACAGCAGACAGAGAGAGCACCCCTTTTATATACAGCAGACAGAGAGAGCACCCCTTTTATATACAGCAGAGTCAGACAGATCACCCGCACCACGGCACGCCAGACAACCCAGTACTGGAGACAGACATGTCCGTCCAAGTACACTCTCCACAGCCGGAGTGAAGATGGCGCTGATACAAAAAACTTATAAAGAATCCTAAACCCGCGAGAATCCGACAGCAGGAAATTGGCATTTGGCCTCGCTTTGGGATCAGAGTAAGGCAGGAAATCTTGAGCCCAGAAGTTAAAGTGAGCCGGAACGGGACGGAACTGCGTTCCGTCAGTTCCGTTTGGAGCCGGAACGCAGTTTCGCCTCCTCCAGCTCACCTAACCTAGGGAGAAGTCGGGCGCCCACTAAGTTTCTGTTACCAGCGGCCACCAGCTTCTTCCTCTCACTGGCTGCCGGACGCCCGAGCTCACCCCTGAGCTCCGGTTTCTGGCAAAAGCAGTGTGCACGTGCGGCCAGGCGGAGGGCAGCAGCGGTCCGGAAGCAGGAGCGAGGCTGGTGAGTATTGTGTTTTTTTTTGTGTATGTGTGTAAGCGGTGCTACTAGGAGGCACATCTGCTGGGGGAACAATGGCTGGGGGCACATCTATTGGGGGCACAATGGCTGGGAGCACATCTACTGGGGATACAATGGCTGGGGGCAGATCTACTGGGGGTACAATGACTGAGGGCAGATCTACTGGGGGCACAATGGCTGGGGACAAATCTACTGGGGGCACAATGACTGGGGGCACATCTACAGTGGGCATAAAGGCTGGTGGCACAATGGTTGGGGGCACCTTTGCTGGGGACACATCTACTGGGGTCACATCTGCTGCTGGCACATCTACTGGGGGCACAACTACTGGGGGCATAACTTCTGACTGGGGCACATCTGCTGGGGGCACAACTACTGGGGCATAACTTCTGACTGGGGGCATAAATACTGGGGACACGTCTATTAGGGGCACGTCTACTGGAGGCACGTCTACTGGGTCACGTGTCCTGGGGCACGACTACTGGGGCACAACTACAGGGGGGCATAATGTCTGACTGGGGGCATATTAACTGGGAGCATAACTACAGGGGGCATAATTACTAGGGCCATATCTACTGACTGGGGGCATAACTACTGTGGGCATAACTACTGACTGGGGGCATAACTACTGGGGGGCGTAACTACGGGGGATACTACTGGGGGCAACACTGCATGGGGCATTACCACTGGGACACTACGAATGAGGGCATTACATAAGGGGCACTATTGCTGTTGGAATTATGTGTATTTGGGGTGCTACTACTGTGGGCTTTGTGTCTAAGGGACACTAATGTGTGTCATAACAAGAATAAGGGACACTACTATGTGGCGTAATGTTAATAAGATTGTGCTACTGTGTGGCATCCCTTTATTTCACGGGTGTGTGTGTGTGTGTGTGTGTGGGGGGGGGGTGAGTACCACCACCTCTCTGGGATCACTTTAAGCACTGTTTGAGCCGGACTCAGACACTGGCTCGGATCGCAATGTTTGGAGGGGTTCGGTTCCCAGGGAACCGAACCCGCTCATCCCGAATAGAAACATAGAATTTGACAGCAGATAAGAACCACTTGGCCCATCTAGTCTGCCCCTTTTTTTTTTTTTACCATATTTTTACCTCAAACCTTATTTGAGCCTTATTACTTTGTAAGGAAATCCTTATGTCTATCCCATGCATGATTAAATTTCTGTACTGTCTTAGCCTCTACCACCTCTGATGGGAGGCTTGTCCACGCGTCTACTACTCTTTCTGTGAAGTTTTTCCCCTCAAATTTCCCCTGAACCTATCTCCCTCCAATTTGAGTGCATGTCCTCGTGTTGTAATACTTCTTTTCATTTGGAGAATGTTTCCCTCCAGGACTTTGTTAAAACCCTTGATATATTTGAATGTTTATATTATTTCCCTCTTTCCCTTCTCTGCTCCAAAATATACATTATGAGATTTTTTAGTCTTTCTGGGTATGTTTTGTGATGTAGGCCATGCCCCCGTTTTACTTGTCCTTCTTTGTACGGTCTCTAATGAAGAAGATATGGCCTCCAGAATTGAACCCAGTATTTAAGATGAGGCTGTATCAATGACCTACACAGTGGCATTATTACTTCTCTCTTTCTGCTGCTGATTCCTCTCCCTATCAGTGACATGCGGCGGCGTTAGGTAGGTTAGGCAGAGCCTTTCCTGTCATACTAACGTTGGCACCAGAGTTTTGACTGTATAAAGTATATGAAAAATACAAAGAATATGTTACAAATGTCTACTTTGTATTAGTCTAATCATTTTTATAGTCAAAACTTTGAAGTAAGAAGTCTATGACAGGCGAGGCAGTGCCTGAACCTGACTATATTTCCGTACTTCTCTAATCAAAACTCACCAAATTTCCAGTAGTTTATACCTCAGCACCTTTGCTTAATGCCCACATGAACCCTTTTGGCTCATATATTGTGTGTTAATCTGTCTCTAGTACAAGACAGTGCCTCCATTTACCTCAGCGCACGTCCCTGTCTATGCAATCAAGCATCTGACTTGCCTTCCTCATTGCTTTGTTACATTGCTTACCTGCCTTTAAGTCACCAGAAATAGTGACTCCTAGATCCTTTTCCTCCTCAGTAATTTCCAGTATAGTGTCATTAATACTATATTTAGCTGTAGGATTTTTGAGATCCAAGTGCATGATTTAGCATTTTTTTGGCATTAAACTTTAATTTCCATGCTCTTGACCATTCCTCTAGTCTACCTAGATCCTCAATCATTTGTTTTACCCTTCGTGGTGTGTCTACCCTGTTGCATACCTTTGTGTCATCTGCAAAAAGGCATACTTTCCATTTATTGCAATTTGCAATGTCAGCAACAAAGATATTAAAAAGCACTGGTACAAGTACAGATCCCTGGGGTTCTCCACTGGTAACATTTCCCTCTTGTGAATGCACTCCATTTACTAGAACTCTCTGTTTTCTATCCTGCAACCAATATCTTATCCATTCAACTATTTTAGTATCCAATCCCAAGCTTTCAATTTTATTTAGCAGTCTGATGTAGTACAGTATCAAAAGCCTTACTAAAGTCTAGATTAGCTATATCTATGGCTCCACCTGTATCTATTACTTTAGTCACACAGTCAAAAAAGGCAATAAGGTTTGTTTGACATGATCTCCCCCCAGTAAATCCATGCTGTTTGGGATCTTGTAAATTGCTGGATTTTATATAATCTACAACTCTTTCTTTTAGGCACATGTTATACTGTATCTGTCCCACCTGCAGTGCACATGGTTTTGCTTATTAGAGAAAGATTTTGCTTTTGCGAACCATGCTGAATTAGGCCCAAGGTTCATACTCCCCTGGTCGGGGTAGTAACAATGTAGTGCTGAAGTATAAGGAGAGGGGTACAGACTGTTACGGAATATGCAAGCTCCTGCCAAAGGAAAAATTTGTGAATGAGTGTTTATATGATTTAGGCATATGTATCTGCACAATGTAAGTAATGTGGGGTTTGTTTTCCTTTAGAGCATGACGGTGTTATGTCATAAAAAGAGAAAATTCACATATGTTAATTACCTGGTATGATGTGCTTCAGGAAGGCTACATCTCCCTTATCATCTTTCAAACATCTACATAAAGAACATAATATTTGGATGAAAAATGGACTCATCACTATGAAAATGAAACTTTTCTTAGTTACATTTTGTGTTTATGAGTGTTACACAGTATACTAGCATTATGGACATACTTTATATAGACAGTTATATTTTGAGCAACTTTCTATGAATATCAGTCACTCTTGCCCATTGAAATTAGTTCACATAAACTCATATCAGTTATTTAAGATCCATTGACATAACAGCAAATTGTAGAAATGTACTGTAATTTCATAATAATTTTTATACTCTGCAACAGAGATGCCCAAACTCTGCCATTACAGTCCAGGTTTTAAGGATATCCATGCTTGATATCCATAATGGTTAAATCACATTGACTGAGGTACTAACTAAGGGGGCTATTCAAGTTTGTTAGCATACCCAAAAAAAGATAGCAATTGGGTAAAACCATGCTGCACTGCAGGTGGGGCAGTTATAATGTGCAGAGAGATTTTGATTGTGGTGGGTTATATTGTTTCTATGCAGGGTAAATACTGGATGCTTGATATCTACACTGAAATTTAGATTTCAGTTTGAACACACCCCACCCAAATCTAACTCTCTCTACAACATGGTTTTTCCCAATTGCTAACTTTTTTTGGTTTGCTAACAAAAACTGAATAACACAGTTTACCAGAGAAACAGCAATTTTATTTTTAAAATGAGAGAACTTGTAAACATTTTTAGGACTATTTAGGACTTAAAAAAATTGTCCATCCCTAGTTGGCAGTTTTGATATCTATATATTTGATTTATACGGATTGCCATAATCAAAATGATTCATGAAATCACCCAGCATTTTGAAATCCATATTTATAAAATACAGATATTTACCCCTGGTTTTGCCCAACTTCTAACAAATTTGCTGCTACGATCAGATCTGAATTAGGCCCCTGGCATTGTCACATCTCCCTGATGTCCAAGTTGTTTAAAAAGATTTGTCAACTGATATACTTGAACAAGTATTTCAAAATCACAAATTAACTCACAAACTGAACAACAGTTTTACTAATTTCTATTTCCCAGATACAGTTTGCTAGACCTGCAGCACAAATAAATTATTTTCCAACATAAGTGAACAGTACAAAACATAACCATACAGTATCTAAAGGGCCACTGATGAAAGATAAGTAAAATTAGTTACTGAGTTTTCATATGCATTCATTATTTTTCTCATTCAGTTAGTGGATGTAATGCTTTTAACTTGGCTATGGTGATCTGAAGTTTAGGCATGCACCTATTGTTTGTTCAGCACAGTTCAAATAAGCTTCTTGAGCTTATCGCTGTGGCCCTTTAGACTAACCGTGTTTGTGTTGCGGACATAAATAGGTCACAACATAGCAGTGAGGTGGAGAGGGTTCATTTTTAGGGCTGTTTGTTTTTCTGATAAAGTGTGCACTGTCATTTCAACATTGCAAAAAAGATCAAAATTTAGCACCAACTATTCATTGAGAAGTACATTTTTGGTACTTCTTGCTTTAAGAGAGTTCCAAACAAACAAAAATTATCAGAATAAAATAGTCTTGATATCCTCTCACTCCCACAATTAATTTATATAATAAATTAGGCTACAACCAGGAAATATTTTAGGAAGAAACAGAAAACCCTATAGTAATGAGATAGCATATATGCTATATATGAGTATAGACATTGGGGCCCATTTATCATAGTATATTTGCGGCTATATCCCCGAATGCACCCGTTTTCAGGAGTTAGCAGCAAATATTAGGTAACACCTGAATGCAAGAAGGAGGGACTGCAGCAGGTACAGTACCAATTCCTGCTGTGATCCCTATATTGCCGCACCAGTCACATCCCCCATAGGTTTCTATGGAGGATGCGATGCTGCCCGATTTACCAATATTGGGAATGCGAACCATTTCCGATATATTGGTCCCCACAGCTACTATTGGTCCCCTATGGGCTAATCACCACATTTGTAGTTGTCAGAGGGCTCACCCGGAACCCTCCCCGGAAGTGGCCTCTGTGTGTGTGCAGTCTTAGCACAGCACCCACAGCAGCCACTGCAGCACATCACAGGGATGGGCTCCTTTCGGAGCCCTTGTCCCTGCAAGTGCTGCATCATACATTCTAGTAATAGGATTGCATATTTCAATGCGATCCTGGGCGGTAAGATTCCACCAAGATCGCATTCAATATGTGATCCATAATAAATTGGCCCCTTAAACTGTTGCACAGCCTATACCTAGATTTTTCTCTGTCCCTGCAAACCTAGGTACACTTTTAATTTGTGGGGGTGTCTTCCAAAAGTGGCGAGAACATGTGCACCATGAAATGTGCAGGGCAGACCATCTGAGTCACAGATGCAACTCCAATAGTCCAAGGTTCATATGAGTTCAACAAGGCCATATTTGCAGCCTACATAGATACAAAGGGACCTGGGAAGTTAAGATGGAAAAAACCTTATTACAATCAGAGAGTGGGATTTTTACCATGATGAGATGTAAAACATACTGTAGAAAGTTAATTCCATGCACAGAACTAAATGTATATAATGTGCCATATGCTGAGCTGCATGTATCTCTGTGGCTGGCCAACCCCATCATTATGCTTGCTTTCATAGTCCTCATCATTGTCAGTGGGCACTTGCACCAGCACTATCCTTGGTGTGAAAGAACATTTTGTCACAATTCCGCCTGTGCACCACCGTGATTAGTGCTCTATTCTTTAATCTATGTGCGATTTCCCTTTACCACCCAGTTACATCCCTTCAGCCTAATGGAGATATGACTGAGTGTGTGTAGAATATGCTTGGCTCCAGAGAATGCACAGTGCAAAAACAAGATACGGCCACCAACCGACTTGTGTTCAACTCTGCATCAGCCCCTAAATGGCATATTGTTGCTCATCCAGTGTCTTAAATACCCCCCAAGGTGACCCTACATGTAGCACTGACTGCTAACTTACTTTCATGTTTGTGATGTTGCTTTGATGTAAGTAATAGCCCTACTCCTACTTTGTGGAGCAGAATATGCAGCCCCAAAGCTCATTAAGGAATCAAATAAGAATCTTGATCTGAGTCAGAGAGTGAGCCCTAGTCAGTGTCGGACTGGGGCATGAAGGGCCCACCGGGGGGATGCCGTAATAGGGGCCCATACTTAGGGGTGTGGCCAGCCTCCACAGAGGCTTGAAATACACAATAGTTTAGTGCAGTGTAATGCAACATATCTACCATGTATAATACAAGTGCACAGTCTGGAACCTGATCCCTAGAGGAAGGAGTGGGCCCTCAGGCAGTGGGGCCTACCGGTGGTTTCCCTGGTACCCCTGTGGGCCAGTCCGACCCTGGCCCTAGTACAGTAGGGTAATTCTAAGGATGGCAGATGTCTCCTCATACTCACTTTCGAGCTCCACTGTAGCCATAATACGGCTCCTTGTCATTTGCTTTGCACTTATTGTCTCCCTGTCCTGCACAGTTTTTGCACAAGATGATCTCACTGGCGCCGGGAGCACAGCCGCCTGAGAAGAACCCTGAAAGAGCTGAATAGTAGAAATGCAATATTAAGATAAACAATTATCAATCTATCTATCTTACTAATGTTAAGTTAGGACACATTTGACTGAATCTATGGCCAGGATTTTATGAAGTCCGAGTTTGGCGGCCATGTGGGATGCCGAACGAACTCAAACTTTTTTTAAAGGAGCAATCATGTATGTATAAGGCTAAACCATGCCTTTACATTATTACCCCTTTAAAAAAACGTGACCGTTCGGCCGGCATCTGGCACAGCCGCCGAATTCAGACTTCATTATGTCCCGCCCCATGTTTCTCATAATATTAAGGAAACTTTGATCTACTGTATGTCTAAATGCTTGAAATTAATTTCTTAGACAAATACAAATAATATCTGCACATTGTAAGGAAGCACATAATTGTTCTACAGATAGCATTGAAAGTTTTAAAGTTATTGATCAGGTAAAAGGCAACTGGAGAAGAAATGACGTAGCCACAGCATTGGCAAAAAAGGAAATGTGGTGGATACACGAACTCAAAACACTTCAGCCGGGGGGTTTGAATGGCAGCTTCGAGCTGAAGTGGTTCCTGAATTAAAATTATTAAGTATAACAAATCTTATCTGTAAGAACATTTATGTGTTTCCATATGCATTTCCTTATGGAAAAGATGTCTTTTTAAAGTGTTTTCTGAGTGAATATTTATTTACAATGTATAGATCTAAAAACCATATGTAACTTTAAGAGAACCCTGGTTCATGGATGGATATACCCAGGAGGGAGTATAATATATACTCTATAGGTAGTATAAAGAGAGTGACCAGACCATGTCCACCTGTGCCTTGATAAAGACCCAATTAGGGTAGAAACGCGTCGGCGGCAGCAGGTGGACGTGGTCACTATCCGACAACAGCAGAAAGCATTCAGGGACGGGAGGAGAGCAGAGTGGTCAGAAGCGCGTGCAGCGCCGGGAGGTTCACAGCCGGAGGACAGCCAGCGGAGGGAACGGCAGTGTTTCACGGGTAACGTAATTCCCGAGTAGAGAGCCCCCGCTAAAGAGATCGGCGTCCAGCGGACCTGGTGAGCTCCCACCTGGGAATATCCATCTATCCCAGAACCCTACTGCTAGCCCGAATGTTCACTGAATACTGCTTTATATAAGAAGGAAGATATTGTTTATGCAGTGGATTTTGCAAAGTGCGAATCCTGTTTTAACAGCGGATCTTTTTAAAATAAAGTGTGTTTTTTAACCTTTCTGACATCTGCATTGAAAAATTCATTTTTGGAGTGAACACATAATAGACTGTCCATTGCATAAATATCGTGGTATATACTGGAGTGGCAGTATAAGAACAATACTGTGAAGTTTATCTGAGTCATTTGTCCATTCACAGTGGATAAGACATATGGACGATTTACAGTTATTTTTAAGCTGTGGTATCCCTTAGAGACTAATTATAAGAGCAGCGCTGTGAAAGACTTTATTGATTCGTGTTATTCAAAAGTTTTGTCTAAGCAGTTCTGAGGCTGATCTGCTATATATAAAGTAACACAGCTGCAAGCTGAAAGAAGCGCTTTTTAAGGGGACTGACATCCTTTTTGTTTGAAATACAAATAATGAAATTCACATCAATGTACACTTTTTTTTCCAAACGAAAAATGTCATAAAAACGTATCTTGTAGTTTCAATTAAAATTTCAGTGGAATTTAGAAATTTAGAAGTGGAGAATGTTGGACAGCAATGATTAAATATTCATTTTAAAGGCATGCATAGTATACAATACACTATGGCAGACTATTTCAACTCTTTTACTGAAGTATTACTAGTTACTCTGATCAACTAGTACTGCCATTGGATTTAAGTGATCTGTGTTCTTATAACACAGCACTGATTATATTGCAACTATATTTATATTAAAACTTTAGAAAGCTGTTGTAAGTGGATTTATATCTGTACTATGTTAAGAACTTATAGTGATTGAAAATGGTTTACTAACCTTACATTTGTTAGATTTGATTAACACCTTTTGCTGGAGGTGGAGGGTTGATGGGTGGGGGTAGGTGGGGGTTGTATTCAGGATGAACACATGTTTCAGTAGTCCTATTTATTCAGTATAGGTTACAACTACAAAACTAAGAGTCATTTATGTGGTCTCTCCCCACCCCTGCCATAAGAACTCCAGGACCAGGCTTACCACCTATCCAGTTGACAACATCAGAGGCCAAATATAATAGAGTGAGAGTTTCAAAAAGTGAGAGATTTGGGAAGGTTTTGCAGGTTTTTTTTTTTTTTTAAAGTGGCAATCATTTACACAGCAAAATCAACCTGGTTTTGCAGTGTAAATGATTGCCACTTTTAAAAAAAAACTGAATAACCTTACCAAAGCTCTCACTTTCTGAAACTCTCACTCTATTACATTTGGCCCAATGTTTCCTCCCCAGGCCTAATCCTCAAGATGAGCAGGGAGCTGTGGGGAAGAGCACCAGGACCAGACACAGCAGGGTAATTTCCATTAGAGTTGAGTGTACTCCCCATATTCTCATACACACCCGTACTGCTCCCATGAGACCAGGACATTTATAATATTATCAAAATAATGTTATCCTAGATTTCCCCCTTCCATTGGTTTCCTGCAAATGTTTGCTTACTATGTGTTTTTTTCTCTCTCTCTTCCACCCCAATGCGTGCTATACCTGTAATGTGTTCCTCCACTAATTGCACCCCTGCCAGTGTGACCTACGTAGTGCACCCCAGATGGTGGCCTTGGATGGTTCCTCTGCGGACAGGAAGTTCTTGATGGGGATCTTTCCATACAGGATTTATCATGCTACTACTACATAAGTGTCAGTTTTCCCATACATCCACTGGACCCTTGTATGGCTCACTTTCCTCAGTGTAACCTTCATAGTGCGCCCAACACGGCTGTCTCATCTGGTTTACTTGTGGTTGGGATGAAAAATACATGTCCTGGTGGTTTTGTTGGGACCCTACTGTGAGCAGTAGGACGCTACAAACACCCCATTTTGTGTCATCTCTTCTAGGGGTAGACTATTCTACCCAGGGTAATCCTATGCAGTGCACCCAAGATGGCTGCCTCATCTGGTACCTTGTGAGGGTAGACTACACAACCCTTGGAAGTTATTACCCAAAATGTCTACACCAATCCTGCACTATGCTTACTGTGTGCTTAAGGTTTTTGTTTTATGTCTGTGTGGCTTGTCTATTGCTGTATTTGTTAAATCTTCTGTATTATGTACATTGTTCTTGATGTCTGCAAAGTGCTTTGAGTCCTTTTGGAAAAAGAAAGAGTGCTCTATATATATATATATATATATATATATATATATATATATATAATGATTATTATTATTATTATTATAATTATAATATATGTGCCTTTGAACGTTAGTGCAGCTGTCTGCTACAGTATCTGGTTGGTGGAAGTTCTCCCTGCCAATCATTCTCTTGCCCCAGAAGTAATCCTGGTGGCCATGTTAATTTGTACTTTCAGCAAGGACACGTGTCTGCAGCGTTCCTGCTATATTGCCTTGCTACAAAACACAAATCTACAGTTAGGGGTAAATTTACTACGATGGAAGTTCTATTTAAGATGGTATGTTGCCCATAGCAACCAATCAGATTCTAATTCTCATTTATCTAGCACCTTCTAGAAGATAATACCTGAAATCTGATTAGTTGCTATGGGCAACATCCCATCTTAAATAGAACTCCCATCTTAGTAAATTTACCCCTTAGTCTTTGCTTGGTAATGTAAAACAATTGTGTTATGGCCAGGTTCAGTGGGTCCTAAATAGCCTATTTGGTAGAAGGCACCATCCTTTTGTTTGTAGTACTCCATACTATTAAGGCTGTCTTAACAGCATTGGAAGCCCCAGGCAAAGCATTGCACTGGGGCCCCTACCCACCCATTCACCGGAAACCAATTAAAAGAAATCATAGCTTGCCTCTCCTGCATCATCTTTCCACATGCATACATACAGTGAATGGCTGCCAGCACTCTGATTGGTGGATAGCTCCAGCCATCCGCCAATCAGGTTGCTGACAGCCATTCACTGTCTGGCTGCATGTTGATAGGTAGATAGAGAATGCTGCCTGGCCGCTCTGATTGTGTGATCACCGCCCACCCCTGTTCGAATTGTGCCATCGCCACAATTCAATGGTCCCTTCTGATATTCTTTCTTGCTTTGGCATCCTCTCTCGTTGATGCCAGTGCTTTCCACAGAGGCAGGCACACTGCTATGTTTCATCCCTATTCTTTCTTGCTTTGGCATCCTCTCTCGTTGATGCCAGTGTTTTCCACAGAGACAGGCACACTGTTCTGTTCCATAGTTAAGGGGGAGGCCATGTGATCAGCAGTGCCAGTGGTTTTAAACTGATCCATTGGGAGAAACAAATAGTCAACTATAGGGAGCTGGACTCAATGGATTGTTCAGCTGCTGACACTGACATTACAATGAAAAAGAGCATTGTGATTGGTCAAAACAGGGGAGGCCTGACCAATCCCAGCACTGCCATTCATTTTGAGAGTAGCACCTAGAAGTGAACACAATTATCGGCATATCAAATTGCAAAACTACCTCTTTTTTTGAAATATACTAATTTAACATACCAAATGTCTTCATCTGCCAGCTGTATACCTGCAAATCAGGCCCCAGAAGATTAAACTCTGCCTCCACACTTACCTTTGTCAGTGTTTAACTGAAATGAACTCACAGACTGAGTAGAGCAGTACACTGTGGCCACCTGGTGCTTAAGCTATGTATTGCAGTTTTGACAATGGCCAATAAAACACTGCGCCACTGTATGCATCACGGTGGCGTGAGATAGAGGGGTCTTTAGAGCAATTTCAGGAAAGCTAACTAAGGAAACATATGTATTTAAACAGCACTCTGGACTATTCAGTGCCAAAGTGTAGGTCTTATGAGCTTGCTTTAGCCATCCTCACTTACAGTATACCATATTTCCTGTCTACTGTACTAGATTTCTACCTGTCTGAGACTTTGATTCTTGCCTGTGCCCCTGACCCTTGCTTGCCACTCTGTTTACACACCTGAGCTTATGACCCTGACCTTAGCCTTGTCCTGTGCTGAGCCTGAGCCTGTGGTCTTTGCTATGTCTATGTCTGATTACTCTTGTTTGCTGATTCTGTACCGCGTCTGTACTTCCCGAGTTCTCAGCCAGACATGTCTAGAGGGCAGCTAAAGGACTGCAGCCTGCAGGGTCTCAGCTATGAAATGAAGCCCATACTAGCTTGAGGCAGTTCTAGATGAAATATTTATCTGGATTCAGTGAGCTATTAAAGAAGCTCATTCAAGAAGGCTTTCTTTTTGGTGCACTCTTTTATTATGAAATTTTGTTAGTTATTAAACCATAACTTTTATTTTTTCATTTAAAAAATAATAATGACACTTGTTAAAAAACCCGTATAGTTGACAATACAAGGATATTTAAACAAATAATAAATACTTAATTAGTTGTGCCACTAATGGCAATGGTGATCATGTAAAGAATAAATGTAAAAGTACAAATACTTAATTAAACTAATGTCCGAAGAGAAAGGCTATTCTGTGAAAATATTTTGCTGGTATATATACATATATATATATATATATATATATATATATATATATATACTGTATGTGTTACATACACTAAGTGTTCCACACAGAGAAAAAAAGTATACAGTATATAATATATTGATTTACTAATATTGGCGCAAATTGCACAAATTAGTTATATTTTGTATACCTGGAACACTAATAAGGGCAGCAGTCAGGTTCGGCAGATAGGATATTCCAGGGCCGTTTCTAGACAATTTGGCTCCCAGTGCGAGATTTCAAAATGCGCCCCCCCCCCCCCCATTGCTATAAAAAAAAAATTGCGTGCCCCCCCCCCCCCCCATATAGCCAGAAAAAAAGCATGCGCGCGCTCCCGACAAGGCTGTGTGGCCTGATTGAAATGGGCGTGGTCTCATTACAGTGGGCGTGGCCTCGTCTGATATCACGCCCACCACAGGGGGGAAAAAATAAGAATTTACTTACCGATAATTCTATTTCTCGGAGTCCGTAGTGGATGCTGGGGTTCCTGAAAGGACCATGGGGAATAGCGGCTCCGCAGGAGACAGGGCACAAAAAGTAAAGCTTTCCGATCAGGTGGTGTGCACTGGCTCCTCCCCCTATGACCCTCCTCCAGACTCCAGTTAGGTACTGTGCCCGGACGAGCGTACACAATAAGGGAGGAATTTTGAATCCCGGGTAAGACTCATACCAGCCACACCAATCACACTGTACAACCTGTGATCTGAACCCAGTTAACAGTATGATAACAGCGGAGCCTCTGAAAAGATGGCTCACAACAACAATAACCCGATTTAGTTAGCAATAACTATGTACAAGTATTGCAGATAATCCGCACTTGGGATGGGCGCCCAGCATCCACTACGGACTCCGAGAAATAGAATTATCGGTAAGTAAATTCTTATTTTCTCTATCGTCCTTGTGGATGCTGGGGTTCCTGAAAGGACCATGGGGATTATACCAAAGCTCCCAAACGGGCGGGAGAGTGCGGATGACTCTGCAGCACCGAATGAGAGAACTCCAGGTCCTCTTTTGCCAGGGTATCAAATTTGTAGAATTTTACAAACGTGTTCTCCCCCGACCACGTAGCTGCTCGGCAAAGTTGTAATGCCGAGACCCCTCGGGCAGCCGCCCAAGATGAGCCCACCTTCCTTGTGGAATGGGCCTTAACAGATTTAGACTGTGGCAGGCCTGCCACAGAATGTGCAAGTTGAATTGTGCTACCAATCCCACGAGCAATCGACTGCTTAGAAGCAGAAGCACCCAGCATTGTTGGGTGCATACAGGATAAACAGCAAGTCAGATTTCCTGACTCCAGCCAACCTGGAAACTATATTTTCAGGGCCCTGATAACATCCAGCAACTTGGAGTCCTCCAAGTCCCTAGTAGCCGCAGGTACCACAATAAGCTGGTTCAGGTGAAACGCTGACACCACCTTAAGGAGAAACTGGGGACGAGTCCGCAGCTTTGCTCTGTCCGAATGGACAATCAGATATGGCTTTGTGAGATAAAGCCGCCAATTTTGACACTCGCCTGGCCGAGGCCAGGACCAACAGCATGGTCATTTTCCATGTGAGATATATCAAATCCACAGATTTGAGTTGTTTAAACCAATGTGATTTTTTAGGAATCCCAAAACTACGTTGAGATCGCCCAGTGCCACTGGAGACATCAAAGGGGCTGTATATGCAGTACTCCCTTAACAACTTCTGGACTTCAGAAACTGAAGCCAATTTCTTTCTGGAAGAAAATCAACAGGCCGAAATTTGAACCTTAATGGACCCAATTTGAGACCCATAGACACTCCTGTTTGCAGGAAATGTAGAAATTAACCTAGTTGAAATTCTTCCGTGGAGCCTTCCTGGACTCACACCCTGGCACATATTTTCACCTAAGTGGTGATAATGTTGTGCGGTCACCTCCTTCCTGGCTCTGACCAGGGTAGGGATGACCTCTTCCGGAATGCCTCTTTCCCTTAGGATCCGGCGTTCACCCGCCTTGGCGTCAACGCAGCTGCGGTAAGTCCCGGAACAGACACGGTTCTTGCCGAATCAAGACCCTTCTTAGTATCTCTTGAAGTTCCGGGAACCAAGTCCTTCTTGGCCAAACCGGAGCCACGAGTATAGTTCTTACTCCTCTCCTTCCTATCATTTTCAATACATTGGGTATGAAAAGCAGAGGATGGAACACATACACCGACTGGTACACCGACGGTGTTACCAGAGCGTCCCAGCTATTGCCTGAGTGTCTCTTGACCTGGCGCTTCAGGTGGGACGCCATCATAACCACCTTTGGTCTTTCCCAACGGTTTACAATCATGTGGAAACTTCCAGATTAAGTTTCCACTTTTCCGGGTGGAATTCATTTATGCTGAGGAAATCTTCCCAGTTGCCCACTCCCGGAATGAACACTGCTGACAGTGTTATCACATGATTTTCCGCCCAGCGAAGAATCCTTGCTGTCATTGCCCTCCTGCTTCTTGTGTCGCCCCGTCTGATAACGTGGGCGACCGCCATGATGATGTCCTACTGGATCAGCACCGGTTGACTTTGAAGCAGGAGTCTTCCTAGGCTCAGAGCATTGTAAATTGCCCTTAGCTCCAGTATATTCATGTGGAGAGAAGTCTCCAGACTTGACCACACTTCCTTGGAAATTTTTTCCCTGTGTGACTACTCCCCAGCCTCTCAGGCTGGTATCCGTGGTCCCCAGAACACAGTCCTGAATGCTGAGTGTGCTGCCCTCTAAAAGATGAGCACTCTGCAGCCCCCACAGAAGAGACACCCTTGTCCTTGGAGACAGGATTATCCGCTGATGCATCTGAAAATGCGATCCGGACCATTCGTCCAGCAAATCCCCTGAGATCTGCCGAATGGAATCGCTTCGTAAGAAGCCACCATTTTTCCCAGGACTCCTGTGCATTGATGCACTGATACTTGGCCTGGTTTTAGGAGGTTTCTGACTAGGTCGAATAACTCCTTGGCTTTTTCCTCCCGGAGGAACACCTTTTTCTGGACTATGCCCAGAATCATTCCTAGGAACAGCAGACGTATCGTCGGAAAACAGCTGCGATTCTTGGAATATTTAGAATCCAGTCGTGCTGTCGTAGAACTACTTTAGATAGTGCTCTTCCGACCTCCAACTGTTCTCTGGAACTTGCCCTTTCCAGGATATCGTCCAAGTAAGGGATAATTTAGATGCCTTTTTTCTTTGAAGAAACATCTTTTCGGCCATTACCTTGGTAAAAGGCCCGGGGTGCCGTGGATAATTCAAACGGCATCGTCTGAAACTGATATTGACAGTTCTGTACCACGAACCAGAGGTACCCTTGTTGAGAAGGGCAAATTTGGACATGGAGGTAATCCTTGATGTCCAGGGACACCATATAGTCCCCTTTTTTCCGGTTCGCTATCACTGCTCTGAGTGACTCCATCTCGATTTGAACCTTTTATGTAAGTGTTCAAAGATTTCAGTTTAGACTATGTCTCACCAAGCCGTCTGGCTTCAGTACCACAATATAGTGTGGAAAAATAATACCCTTTTCCTTGTTGTAGGAGGGGTACTTTGATTATCACCTGCTGGATATACAGCTTGTGAATTGTTTCCAATGCTGCCTCCCTGTCGGAGGGAGCCGTTGGTAAAGCAGACTTCAGAAACCTGCGAGGAGAAGATGTCTCGACTCTCCAATCTGTACCCCTGGGATAATACTTGTACTATCTAGGGGTCAACCTGCGAGTGATCCCACTGCGCGCTGAGACTCTTGAGACTACCCCCCCACCTTGAGTCCGCTTGCACGGCCCCAGCGTCATGCTGAGGACTTGCAGACGCGGTGGAGGGCTTCTTTTCCTGGGAAGGGGCTGCCTGCTGCAGTCTACTTCCCTTACCTCTATGTCTGGGCAGATATGACTGGCCTTTTGCCTGCATGCCCTCATGGGAAAGGAAGGATTGAGGCTGAAAAGACGGTGTCTTTTTCAGCTGAGATGTAACTTGGGGTAAAAAGGTTGGATTTCCCAGCTGTTGCCGTGGTCCCCAGGTCCGATGGACCGACCCCAACTAACTCCTTCCCTTTATACGGCAATACTTCCATGTGCCGTATGGGATCTGTATCACCTGACCACTGTCGTGTCCATGACATCTTCTGGGTGATATGGACAACGTACTTATCTTGATGCCAGAGAGCAAATATCCCTCTGTGCATCTCACGTACATATATATAGAATGCATCCTATTAAATGCTCTATATGAATAAAATATTTTCAGTCAGGGAATCCGACCAAGCCAACCCAGCACTGCATCTCCAGGCTGATGGCGATCGCTGGTCGCAGTATAACCACCGTATGTGTGTATATACTTTTTAGGATATCTTTCCAGCTTCCTATCAGCTGGCTCCTTGAGGGCGGCCGTATCTGGAGACGGTAACGCCACTTGATAAGCGTGTGAGCGCCTTATCACCCTAAGGGGTGTTTCCCAACGCGCCCTAATTTCTGGCGGGAAAGGGTATAACGCCAATATTTGCTATCGGGGTAACCCCACGCATCATCACACACTTCATTTTATTTTATCTGATTCAGGAAAAACTACAGGTAGTTTTTTCACTCCCACATAATACCCTTTTTTGTGGTACTTGTAGTATCAGAAATATGCAACACCTCCTTCATTGCCCTTAACGTGTGGCCCTAATGAGAAATACGTTTGTTTATTCAACGTCGACACTGGATTCAGTGTCCGTGTCTGTGTCTGTGTCGACCGACTGAGGTAAATGGGCGTTTTTAACGCCCCTGACGGTGTTTCTGAGACGCCTGGACCGGTACTAATAGTTTGTCGGCCGTCTCACGTCGTCAACCGACCTTGCAGCGTGTTGACATTCTCACGTAATTCCCTAAATAAGCCATCCATTCCGGTGTCGACTCCCTAGAGAGTGACATCACCATTACAGGCAATTTCTCCGCCTCCTCACCAACATCGTCCTCATACATGTCGACACACACGTACCGACACACAGCACACACACCGGGAATGCTCTGACAGAGGACAGGACCCACACTAGCCCTTTGGGGAGACAGAGGGAGAGTTTGCCAGCACACACCAAAACGCTATAATTATATAGGGACAACCTTATATAAGTGTTTTCCCTTATAGCATCTTTATATATATCTCAATATCGCCAAAATCAGTGCCACCCCTCTCTGTTTTAACCCTGTTTCTGTAGTGCAGTGCAGGGGAGAGCCTGGGAGCCTTCTCTCCAGGCTTTCTGTGAGAGAAAATGGCGCTGTGTGCTGAGGAGATAGGCCCCGCCCCTTTTTCGGCGGGCTCGTCTCCCGCTATTTAGTGAATCTTGGCAGGGGTTAAATATCTCCATATAGCCTCTGGGGGCTATATGTGAGGTATTTTTCGCCAAAAAAGGTTTTCATTTGCCTCCCAGGGCGCCCCCCTCCCAGCGCCCTGCACCCTCAGTGACTGCCGTGTGAAGTGTGCTGAGAGGAAAATGGCGCACAGCTGCAGTGCTGTGCGCTACCTTTAGAAGACTGCAGGAGTCTTCAGCCGCCGATTCTGGACCTCTTCTTACTTCAGCATCTGCAAGGGGGCCGGCGGCGCGGCTCCGGTGACCATCCAGGCTGTACCTGTGATCGTCCCTCTGGAGCTGATGTCCAGTAGCCAAGAAGCCAATCCATCCTGCACGCAGGTGAGTTCACTCCTTCTCCCCTAAGTCCCTCGTTGCAGTGATCCTGTTGCCAGCAGGACTCACTGTAAAATAAAAAACCTAAGCTAAACTTTCTCTAAGCAGCTCTTTAGGAGAGCCACCTAGATTGCACCCTTCTCGGCCGGGCACAAAAATCTAACTGGAGTCTGGAGGAGGGTCATAGGGGGAGGAGCCAGTGCACACCACCTGATCGGAAAGCTTTACTTTTTGTGCCCTGTCTCCTGCGGAGCCGCTATTCCCCATGGTCCTTTCAGGAACCCCAGCATCCACAAGGACGATAGAGAAATAAAAATAAAAAAGTCCCCTTTTTACACATTACACCAGGCAAGTGTCCCCATATTACACAGCGCGGCAGGCAGGTGTCCCCATTTTACAAAGCGCGGCAGGCAGGTGTCCCCATTTTACAAAGTGCGGCAGGCAGGTGTCCCCATTTTACAAAGTGCGGCAGGCAGGTGTCCCCATTTTACAAAGTGCGGCAGGCAGGTGTCCCCATTTTACAAAGTGCGGCAGGCAGGTGTCCCCATTTTACACAGTACGCAGGCAGGTGTCCCCATTTTACACAGTACGCAGGCAGGTGTCCCCATTTTACACAGTACGCAGGCAGGTGTCCCCATTTTACACAGTACGCAGGCAGGTGTCCCCATTTTACACAGTGCGGCAGGTATCCCCATTTTACACAGTGCGGCAGGTGCCCCCATTTTACACAGTGCGGCAGGTGCCCCCATTTTACACAGTGCGGCAGGTATCCCCATTTTACACAGTGCGGCAGGTATCCCCATTTTACACAGTGCGGCAGGTATCCCCATTTTGCAGAGTGCAGCAGGTATCCCCATTTTACACAGTGCGGCAGGTGTCAAGTGGGGGGAGGGAGGGGGGGAGGGGGGGAGGGGGAGAGAGAGAGAGAGAGAGAGAGAGAGAGAGAGAAAAAGAATACTTACAACTTGCCGCTCTTCGGGTCCCGCCTCCTCTGTAGATGGTTATCTCCAGTCCTCCTCTCCTCCCCCCGAGCGCTCCTGCTCGGGGGGCGGGGCTTCGCGGAATGACGCGTTTGCGTCGTGACGTCACGACGCAAACGCGTCATTCCGCGAAGCCCCGCCCCCCGAGCAGGAGCGCTCGGGGGGAGAGAGAGGGAGGAGAGCAGTGGTCACAAAGTGCCGCGGCGGGCGCCCCGTGCGGTTGCACGGCTCGCCCGCCGCTAGAAACGGCACTGGGATATTCATGCGGCAAATTATCAATGTTGTCAATAAAGAATATATAAGTCACAAATGTATAGTCTAAGCAGAACATAAATGTTGCCAACTGATCTGACACGTGGCAAAAAATGCGTAAGGTAAAATTTTGTTTTACCAATCTCTAAACATACAGTATCTCTGTAACAGAAATGAATCAATTATATGTACCTTCAAGAGATACGTTTATGTCAGACAAGAAGCTATCCAAGAAAAGTAATGTTAACAGAAATACAGCTGATACAGTATGGGCTATAATTAGCAGGTTATAGAGTTCAGAAAATATTAAAAAAATATATCATTCAATCTGATAAAATGTATGGTAAAGATAGCACACGGCACAATTTTGTTATACCAATCTCTAGAGGAACCTCTATAGCAAGAATAAATCAGAGACACAGAATGTGTTTCAGACTGTACATATTACTTTGTTAATGTGTAAATTTAAATTATCAGTAGTGATCCTATGAATGTTTCATACTAGGAATATCAGTGTATTTTTCATATTCGGTTACATATTTGTATACTCTGTGTCCTTGCAGTTCATAACCTATTCATAACCTATTCTGTGAGCGACACTTCCTTGGATTGTTTCTTTCTGATAAAAATGTATCTTTTGAAGGTGCTTACAACTGATTTATTCTTGCTATAGAGGTTCCTCTAGAGATTGGTATAACAATATTGTATCATGTGCTATCTTTAACATACATTTTATCAGATTGAATGATACATATTTTGAATATTTTCTGAACTCTATAACCTGCTAATTATAGCCCATACTGTATCAGCTGTATTTCTGTTAACATTACTTTTCTTGGATAGTTTCTTGTCTGACATAAACGTATCTCTTGAAGGTACATATAATTGATTAATTTCTGTTACAGAGATACTGTATGTTTAGAGATTGGTAAAACAAAATTTTTCTTATGCATTTTTTGCCACACGTGTCAGATCAGTTGGCAACATTTATGTTCTGCTTAGATTATACATTTGTGACTTATATATTCTTTATTGACAACATTGATCATTTGCAGCATGAATATCCTATCTGCCGAACCTGACTGCTGCCCTAATTAGTGTTCCAGGTACACAGAATGTAACTAATTTGTGCAATTTGCGCCAATATTAGTAAATTCATATATTATATATACTTTTTTTCTCTGTGTGGAACACTTAGTCTATTTAACACACACACCCACCACACACACACACATATATACACGCAATATTTTCGCAGAATAGCCTCTCTTCGGACATTAGTTTACTTAAGTATTTGTACTGTTACATTTATTCTTTACATGACCACCATTGCCATGATTGGCATGACTAATTAAGTATTTATTATTTGTTTAAATATCCTTGTATTGTCAACGATACCGTTTTTTTTACTAGTGTCATTATTATTTTTTAAATGAAAAAATAAAAGTTATGTTTCAATAACTAACAAAATTTCATAATAAAAGAGTGCACCAAAAAGAAAGCCTTCTTGAATGAGCTTCTTTAATTCCTCACTCAATCTAGATAAATACACTGTATTTCGCTTTCTGGTGCACCTCCAGCCACTAGACACAATTTAATGTTACAATAAGTCACAAATTGGTTGGTTTACTATATTAATATATTTGATATACCTTTAGAGCCAGTGCATAATCATCTGAGGGGTCACCCTCCATCTACACACAAGTTCCAGATGAGGACCTGGAGTCTGTTAGACTCCACCCCTGAACATTGCCAATGCATATCCTATATTGACCCAGTTTCCACTAGCGGCAGAATACACTGAGAGGTGTTGGGATTCCAGCATCTGTCACATGACTGCTGACATCCCAACAGCTATGAATACATACTATATCCCGGCGGTAAGGATACCAGTAGTCACATGACCGACCACGGCATCTCGACATTGAAGATCCCAACATCGGAGGAGGTAAGTATTTCTAAACCCCACCCCCAATCCCTAAACTAACCTTTGGGGGTGGCAGCTAGTGCTAACCCTCAGTGGTTATCGGCAATGGCTAACCCTCGGGATGTGGTGGCTAGGGCTAAAATAAACCCCCTCCCTGTGCCTAACTCTTACCCCCCTAGTGTCTGAGCTTACCCCCCCCCCCACACACACACACACACACACACAAACTTCCCCGGGCCCTTACCCATACCCAAATAATCACCTTCAGGATGTTGACTGTCGTTGATCCGGCACCAGTGTGCTGAGTGGTGTTGAGATTCTGGTGTCAGTCACATGACCATCCCGGCAGCCGTAATGCTAAACACATCCCATCTGCAACGTGAAACTGCATAGACTTGCACTTCCTGGCCGAATATGATTGATGTTTAATATCTTCTGCTGGTATCTTTCACCCATATTGTGGCAATGCCTGTGACACTACAATGTCCTTCAAAAGTAGCAGCTATGTCTAATGGTCAGGCCATGCTGTTGATTGGTCCATAATGTACCAGAGCTGTATCGGCTTACGTACACATTTCACACATGCTAGGCCAATATTTGAATGTACAATACATGCCTCATCTGTTCTACTGGTTAACAGTCCTAAAACTACATGACATAGGGGGCATATCCTTATAATTTAGGGGTATGGTAAAGCTTTTTCAGCTGGTGAATCTGGGCATTGTTCCAATTATCTGAATGTGAGTGGTGCCTGTTATGCAGCTGAAATGTATGCAATCTCTATAAGTAACCTAGGAATGACATTTACCTTTCTCAGCAGACTTTTCCTCAGGTCCTTTCCAATCTAACATCCCTGCTGCATGTAAGTTTCCAACTGGAGTAACCCAGCCTCCTGCTTTTCCTACCCCAGTGTGGCAGGATCTCTTGCCCTTGAGATCGTTAAACATAAATGTACTTGATTTTTTCACGAGAGCCACTCCAAAGTAGCACGTATCTGCTTCTGCAAAAGAAAAGTTACTGCATTAATGATGTAATGCATTACAGTGTTAGTCAGTAGCTTCTGCTCAGCCATTATTCAATTGACTAGGAAATAGTGTAATAACTGAGACGTCATATCAAGATCCCACTAGTTCCTAGGCCAGTGTTTACCAAACTGGGTACCGTGGAACACTGGGGTACCTCACGGGGTACTTGCAGGGGCACCTCGTGTTGATGGTCCAGGACTTATTTATTGTCAATATGACAGGCAAAGTCAGTGCTTGTGGCTTCCAATCATAAAATATGTGGACAAACAGAAGTGAACCCTGTCCCTCACCACATAACTGAGCCTAAGGATGATATATAAACACAATTTACTCAATTTAATATTTATTTTTCTAAATTTCTCCATAAGAAAATCTGATACTCTACGGCGCCGTGACTCATATAAGTTTGGGAACTACTGTCTTAGGTGAAACTGAATGAGTGAAAATTTTTAAATAGTACAAAATTTGATTGAATTTCACTGGTTTGATGGCCACGAACATGATCAATCACCAAGCGACCCTGGTTTGATTTTGAGTGTTCACATTTTATGGTTCGCTTTTGCAGTTCATGTCCATCATTAGTTATTTTGTTTGCTCACTGCGTTTGACATGTGCTGTTCGTGTTATAATGAGTGTTTTGCAATGTTTTACAAACACTATTTAAATAAAATGTTTAATTAAGTTACGTTTACATATAGATTTTTTTTTTCTAGGTCTAGTCAGTAGACCCATCCCAGGGATTCACCTCTTCTCTTTCTCTTTCTTCTGTTTCTTTTCTTTTAGGTTGTTTTTCTTTTTCTATTTCTTCAGCCTGCCTTGCCTTTGTATAGGCCAACATTCTTTCTCTTCTGCACTTGAATTGCGGTGTAGAAACAAATCATGGGCCGCACTTAATGAAGTCCGAGTTGACTGGAGGTGGGGGATCCCAGACGAACTCTGACTTTTTTTTTAAAGTGGCAATCATGTACAAGGCAAAACCATGCTTTGTAAATAATTGCCTCTTTAAAAAAAATCGTCCGAGTTTGGTCAGGAACCCGCACCTCCAGCCAACTTGGACTTCATTACAAAACAAATATCCATTTTTATTATTTACAGTATACGTATCTATTGAAAGTTATTAATTATAAACCAATTATGCTACAAAGAATAAATGATAAATCTAATAACATTAATTGTTGATATGTTGGCAGTCTGAAATATTTAACGTGTTTATAGACATTTTTCAGCTATTTATTATTGAAATGTACTAATATTAACTGTATTTTGTGAGCTGGGGGGAGGGGGAGGCACTCCTTTCCCCTCCTTAAATACATAATAATGAAAAGAAGGGGAAGAAACACCCTAAAACTTACATATTGAAGTGGAAATATAGTAAAGCAAGTGTATAATATTCTATTTCTGACTGTCTTTATGAGGTGATGCCTTAAATCATTTACAAAATTTATTGTAGCGATTACTGAATAAGAGGATACTGTGGATTCAGGAGTACCACTGACTGTTAGCCAGGGCTGGATTAAGGGAGGGGTGACAGGGGCGGTTGTCCCTGGGTCCCCACATATTAGGGCCCCCCACACAGTGCTGTGTGAAGTCAGTCAGGCAGCACATTCTGAAGGAGTCCCCTCTGACGGCTCAGCTATTCGGCCACTGAGGATGTCATAAGTGTAGAGTTAGTCTCGCGGGATAGGGATGTGAAATCCCGCAAGACAGTGACCCGTAAGATGGCCGCATCTGTTGGTGGAGCACTGTCCCTGTCCATGCTGCAGCATCCAGGTAAGATGCTGCGGTGCGATGGGGCGTGTGTGCGCGCTCATGAATTGACAACACTCATACTACTAGGGGCCCCCACAAATTCATTGCCCCTGGGCCTCAACCAGCCTTAATCCGGCCCTGCCCTTAACCCTTTTGTATACAGAACATTAGGATGAGACATTGTGGACTTAAGATGAGTACACACTGGCTGATATATTGGCCGTTCAACTGAACAGCCTATGTATAGAGGTACCTTTGGTGGGTGTGTACC
Organism: Pseudophryne corroboree; assembly: GCF_028390025.1. Taxonomy (NCBI): domain Eukaryota; kingdom Metazoa; phylum Chordata; class Amphibia; order Anura; family Myobatrachidae; genus Pseudophryne; species Pseudophryne corroboree. Next base: position 172,477,438 of record NC_086447.1, on the reverse strand, counting down.
AGCAATATGTTTGTGAATGACGTTGCTTACAGACATAGCACATCAGCCCTGCAGCACAGCCACTGGTAGATATATCTGCAGATATACTGGCACATCATGTTGTGTCCCGTACACTTACTGCACAGGCTGCCAGTGACTGACATCACAACTTGGCAGGCACCTGTAAATGCCCAACCAGTTGTAACGTCAGACACAATACATTGGGCCAGCGATTGGTAAGTGTATATGCACTTACCAGTCATCAGATAGGATGGTGGATCAGCCTAGTGTGTACCGAGCTTGTCAGAGCTACCTGGTTGCTCCATGTAACAAGATCAGGTCACCTCTCTCCCAAATATCAAGCATAAACATGGATAGCTGTAACACAGATATTGGGGATGAGGGGGGCCTCAAACACCCACAGTGCTGACACTGATTATGGGGCAGATGTACTAAGCCTTGGAGAGAGATAAAACTGACAGAGACACAGCCAGTAACATGACAGGAGTTGATTGGCTGGTGCTTTCTCTCTCACCAAGGCTTAGTACAGTACATGTGGTAAGTAGGTTTTGAAAAGGGCATGGACCTATAAAGCATAATGCTATGACCCATTTCATGTCATTTTGCTGAGTTTTCATGTATCATTTTGGGGGAGTTCTCTTCGCTGGGGGCGTGCCAGTGCTACCCGAGCTGCCCAGCCGACCCCAGCCTCATTTGGCTATGCAGAGCAGCAGGTGACAAAGATTACTCTCCCACCTCCCCCTTTTTACACAGAACACTGTAGCCATGAGGTGGGATGGCGGCAAAGTTCCAGTAAAGCGAGCCAGTCACAAAAATCAGGACGGTTTATTGTAAAAGTGATTTATGGCCTTAATGTTCCTACAATTAGCACGCTCATTGTCAGATTGTCGATGGTGACAATGTCAACAGTCAATGTTGACAACAGAATGCTGAAACTTATGATGTTGAAATGGTTAAAATGTCAACATCACGAATGTCTACACCTAGAAATGTTGACTTAACATTGTGGTTAGGGTCAGGCTTAGGTCTCAGGGTTAGTGCAACGTTAGGACCATGTCCACATTTCATCCGTGTTGGCATGCTCAATGTAGAAGTAATGTGCATGTCGGCATGTTCACTGTACTGGCCATTTCCATGCTCTCAGGTCGACATTATGAAAGTCAACATGATAATTCTTAAACTAATATACCGAACCGTGAATTAAATGCCACTCCTGTTTCGCCATTTATTGGTACGATAAAGTTAATGTAGACTACTAATGCTATTTTTACTAAAACTAGCCCTGCACTAAGGGCTTAATTCAGAGTTGATAGCAGCAGCAAATTTGTTAGCAGTTGGGCAAAACAATGGGGGTCATTCCGACCTGTTAGTGGCTGTGCTATAGCTACGATCACTGACACAGACATGCGGGAGGGGGGAACGGAACCAGCACAGGGCTAGTCCACCCCGTATGTCTGGCCTGACCCCACCGCACAAGTACAAAAGCATCACCCATCGGCGATGCTTTTGTACTTGTAGAGTAACTCCCAGCCAGCGCAGCTCCTGCGGCTGGTCAGGAGTTAATTGTAGCTGCCAGGATCGCAGCAGCTGGCGTCTGACATCACGCAGCCACTGCGGCCCGCCCCCCCTGCACGGTCCAACCATGCCTGCGCTGGCCGGACCACGCCCCAAAAATGCCATGCCGCCCCCTCCCGCCCAGCGACCGCCTCAGCCTGTCAATCAGGCAGAGGCGATTGCTAGGCAATGACAGCCTTTGGTCGTCTGGCACTGGCGTATGCGCAATTAATCGCACCGCTACAAAATCAAAAACCTAATCGCACCGCTACAAAATCAAAAACCTAATCGCACCGCTACAAAAAATTGCAGTGTGCAATTGGGTCGGAATGACCCCCCATGTGCACTAAAGGGGGGACAGATATAACATGTGCAGAGAGAGTTAGATTTGGGTGGGGTGTGTTCAAACTGAAATCTAAATTGCAGTGTAACAATAAAGCAGCCAGTATTTACTCTGCACAGAAACAAAATAACCCACCCAAATCTAACTCTCTCTGCACATGTTATATCTGCCACACCTGCAGTGCACATGGTTTTGCCCAACTGCTAAAAAATTTGCTGCTGAGATCAACTCTGAATTACCCCCATAGTCACCCCCGCAGCGGTGACGGTGGAGACACATTGCATGTTAATTTCTGCAATACCTGTCCTCCAATAAAAGGAGTAAAAGTACAGGTCTCTTCTCTTCCCGTATGAAACATTCACCTGTGGACTGAGGGTGTTAGATATTCAGTCGTTAAAGGAGTCGCTACTCCTCTTTTGGATGAAATACTGATGTTGCTGTTATCTTGAATGACAACAGTGACATAGTGAAGGTTCCACATGGTAAAATGACCAAGCCAATTACAGGGCAAAGAAGGAAAAGTTTACCTGAGTCTTCTGACTGAATTTTTAAACATAAAATACCCTAAATTCCAATCTGATTAGTATTCAGCATCATGATTTTTTATTACGCTACACACACTGTGATATTGGTCCAAAACTGCAGTTGATGTAACCCTTGACTTGGCCTGCTTATTAGTACTTGTCTTGTCTCTAAGGGTCTGGAGTCTCCTGACAGGTTTAGGCCCCCATTTATCAAGCCTTGGAGAGTGATAAATAGCATGGTGATAGAAAGATGTACCAACCAACCAGCTTCTAGCTGCCATGTTACAGGCTGTGTTTGAAACATGACAGTTGGGAGCTGATTTCTTGGTACTTTGGGGCAGATGTATTAAGACTGGAGAAGGGATAAGTAAGTGATAAAGCAGTGATAAGCGCAAGTGATAAACGCAATAGGCAGTCACCTCTCATTTTTCAAATCCGTAATGATTGTCTGGTGTATTATTATCACCCTGCGCTTATCACTGCTTTATCACTTCTTTATCGTTTCTCCAGATTAATACATCTGCCCTTATATCACTGTGCTCTGTATCAATCTCCAAGGCATGATAAGTTTGGGCCTTAATGTGCTTACCCTTGTTTCAAAAGATTATGAAAAAAAATGTACATGAAATGATAGACTTCCAGATATATGTTTCTTTCATTACTGAAGTAATCCTAGTCATGTTTTAGGACGACAGACTGTCCATATAAGATTATGGGAGATGCATCAGAGAATCTGAATCCTAAAACCCAGGTAGTCTCTGGAACCTGCCTTTACTTGCATTTTCAATTCTGGTTGGAAATATACTTTCAGTCAACCATTGTGAGTGGGCATGGGACAATGCATAATATAAGAGCCTATTCTACTGTGAATACAGGGGGCCATTCTGAGTTGATCGCTCGCTGCCTTTTTTTGCAGCACAGCGAACAGGTTACTACTGCGTATGTGTTTGCACCGCAATGCGCACGCGCGTCGTACGGGTACAAATCGGATCATTGCTGGGCGATGGATTTAATGAAGAATCCAATCGCACAGCCAATCGCAAGGAGATTGACAGGAAGAGGGCGTTTGTGGGTGGCAACTGACCGTTTTCCGGGAGTGTTTGGAAAAACGCAGGCGAGTCCAAGCGTTTGCAGGGCGGGTGTCTGACGTAAATTCCGGGACCAAAAAGACTGAAGTGATCGCAAGGGCTGAGTAAGTCCAGAGCTACTCAGAAACTGCAAAAAACTTTTTCGTCCCGCTCGGCTGCACACGCGTTTGCACACTTGCAAAGTGAAAATCCACTCCCCTGTGGGCGGCGACTATGCGTTTGCACGGCTGCAAAAAGTAGCTAGCAAGCAATCAACTCAGAATGAACCCCACAGTCGGAAGCTGGACAGGAAAAAAGCATACTTATGTAATCTGACACAATGCAGCAATATGGCCTTTATGGTACCTTGCTCAGTGCCGTAGTTTTCTGCCAAGATTGGCTTTAATCTATAAGGATTCATGGCACCTTTGTATATATGTCCACTATCCAGAGTAATAGCATCCGCATCTCCTTTCTGGAAAACAAAGGTTTCTGTAAATATAGTGTTTAATAAACTGTTTCTTAGATATTGGTTTCACTCTACAGTATCTATAGATTAATAGCAGAAGGACACTTAGCGACATATTTCTATGATGCTGTTGTCTGAGCAGGTTACATAGTATGACGATGATGGTTTGGATGACAGGTGATAAACTCGACCAAACTCGCACTGCGATAATTGAGTACATCGCATGGATGTATCAATTATCGCATGCAGGGACAGAGCTTGCGGTCAAGATTTGTCCCTGCGATGCCTCTCCGCAGAATCATTGGGGTATTTTTCATAAAAAATATCCTGATGTGCTGCTGCCCCCACTCCCACCCCACCCCCGTCGTGACTACCCCCGCGTGCAAAAGACCCCCGGATATTATACTTACCAGTCCAGGAGCCAGTGTCTGCTGCATCAGGAGGCTGCCAGGCGCCGGGTCCTTCTTCTGCGCTGTGACCCCCGATGCTGTAAACTGCCCTGCTGCAAAGCAGTATCACTTTACTGCACCAAGGTCACAGCGCAGCATATGGAGGACCCGGCGCCCTGCATCGCACATCGGAGCAGCAGAAACCAGCTCCTGGAAAGGTATGTGGGGGGTTTTATAAAACTTTTTTTTGTGTCCATCGGACACACATAGCTGGTCACACTGGCCAGGTCCCCGCACAGCTTTCTCTGCCAGAGAAAGCTGGGCAAAAGGGTCCACATCATAGTGCTGCCCTGTGATCTCACCAGCCTGAGCTGGCAAGATTATCTCTGGGCACACTGCTGTATTTTTTTATATATATTGTTTTTTGTAAATTCGGGCCAGATCACATTTCCCAATATAAGTATGGGAATGCGATGTGGCTTACTAAAAAAAAATGACAATTAAAGGGTTTGGAGCAGTTGTTCATGAAAACTGCTCCAAATGCCCTTTAATACATTCAGGTGATACTGAAATAATGTAAAAAGGGTTATTATTTTAGTGAAAATAATGTTAATAAATGGCCCCTTGGTCCGTAGATTTGCAGAAAAATATTGGCATTGTAATTGTTTTAAAGTTATGTGGTAAAACACCCGTCTGCTAAATACAGTGCATCATCATTGTGCTCTGGAAAATGTGGCAGTAGGTGACCTCTCCTTGTGCACCTGCTGGGTCACTTGGAACATGTGACCTGATGGGTGGTCTAGAAACTGACAGTTATTTGCAGCCACCCACTAAGCAGGGATTTTTCAAAATTTGACTCCTAAGGGGGTGAACAGGGGTAAAATGTTCCGCCCAGAAAACCAGGCACATCAGCTAGTTTAATATTTAATCTCTGACATCTGATATATACTAATACAGAATATGTGAGTCTGACAATGGTTTTCATTTAATATTCCCATACACCGAAACACCTAGCAGCAGTAAGAAAGATGGCTCCCATGTCTAAAGTTATTATTTATGCAGTCATCCTGAAAACACCCCTGGGTTGATGAGGAGTAAGCTGCAAGGATGGGTGTTTCCAGGGCATTTTTGAATATTAAGAACTAGTGGAAAATGAAGCAAGCACCGAAAGCATAGGACTCCAGTAGCTTATATCCAAAGCTTTGTTATAGAAACGGAATACAAATGGGTGGCCGGCGGATGGGTTGCCGCCTGTCATTATACCAACAGCGGCATCCTGTCAGCTGGAATCCCGGCAGCAAGTCCCCTCGCCATCTCACTGTGCTCGCCACGCTTTGGGCTCGGTTAATTATCCACTCGGGTGGTGGTGAGGTCCCACCACCCGAGTGGGAATCCGGAACTGCAGTCAGATTTGTGACCACCGTCATTTCTGGTATCGGTATCATGAATGTCAGGATCCCAACAGGCGGTATATTATTAACTGCATCCCATACAAACGGTCTGAGACTGACACAGCATGCCAGTCTAGACAAATGCAATAATTCATGTACATATGTATATAATCAGCTATAATAATTTCAGAAAATAACTCTATTGAATGTATAATAATAATAATAATAATAATAATAATAATATTTATATAGTACTTTTCTCCTAATAGGACTAAGGGGGACATTTACTAAGCAGTGATAAGAGCGGAGAAGTGAGCCAGTGGAGAAGTTGCCCCATCAACCAATCAGCAGCTCTGTATAATTTTATAGTATGCAAATTATAGATGTTACTTCAGTGCTGATTGGTTGTCATGAGGCAACTTCTCCACTGGCTCACTTCTCCGCTCTTATCACTGCTTAGTAAATGCCCCCCTTAGTGCTTAGTGTAAGCTTACCGCAATGGCTTTTAAACATTCTTCAGTGCTGCCTTTATTGATGCAGGCGAGTGAAACCTGTTGGGTTCCACAATTCTTTGCCAGATCTTTGCATTTCTTTAGTTCAGCTTCGGAGATGGCACACCAGGTGACTTTCTTTGCCGGCGCAGCAAAGCAGAGAGCTATGTACAGTAGAACCAAAGTGAAAAAAGAAAGACCATGAGATGGTTATAACTCTACATTCTTTATGGGTATAATAATGCTAATGTTTGTGGTATACTTAGGCACCCTGTCTCTCGCCAATTGTTGCAGAATGGTGGCAAAGTGGTTAGTATTGCTATCCACGATGCTGAGGGGACGGTTTTGAATGGTTTGAAAAAAGACTGTAAATGAGCACAACAGCAATTTAAATGACATTCAACCTCACTGGGAATAAGTATGGATCCTTAATAAAAGGGTGCACCCACATAATTGATTGCTATTTTAGGACTAAAAGTATGGAGTGTTATACAATATTTTTTTCAGTCATTTCCGTCTTTTACTGTGTCTGATATTCTGCCGGAGGCAGGATAAATTGGTGCTGCAATTAACTCATGTGGCATCTATCACCATCGAAACTTTGCAAAACTTATCTTTGGCACTAAATATTTTGGTGTTGGGACTGTCCATTTACTGTACACACAGGTTACAGCTGACATTCTCTTGGCAGAGCTCTCCAGCAGCCATTATTTCATGTACTGTATACTGAATTTGGTAAAGGTGTACTTTTTGCATCTGGTAAATACTTATTTTAATAAATATTAATATATAGCACCTAGAAAGTAAATATATCTGGGAAGAATTGCACCAGACATGCAGAAAATATGGCATTTTGTTGTGCAGTTGGTCAATATTGGACAGTACATCTGACAAGAGTTATTGTCTAACTTTGCCCAATAATTAGACAACAACATAACAACTAATTAGTTACAATGGCTCATTTATCAACAAGTGATAAAACTCGCGGTGAATGATTAAACTCGCTACTTATGATAAATGGTGCTCCAGCCAATTAGCTCCCAACTGTCATTTTTCAAACATACAGTATGACATTTAGCTGAACACATGACAGTTAGGAGTTGATTGGCTGGAGCACCATTTATCATACGCAAGGAGTTTTAATATTCACAACGAGTTTTATCACTTGTTGATAAATGAGCTCCTTTGTTAGTATAATTTACACTAGACAGAAAAAACTAAATGTTAATGAGTTGCTACGAGTTACTGCCCCTCTGAGTAATGCTGGAAAATAACTCTCATTGTGTATATTGCAACATAACCGGTATCTGATTAACATCACTACTATATGACTAATTTATATCTATCTATCTATCTATCTATCTATCTATCTATCTATCTATCTATCTATCTATCTATCTATCTATCTATCGATCTATCTATCGATCTATCTAACTGGGTTGGGTTTGTTTTGCCGGTGGCCAGGATCCCGGAGGTCAGCATACCAACTGCTAGAATGCCGGCGGGGGGCGAGTGCAATGGAACCCCTGCGGGCTCTCTGCGCTCACCACACAGTGGGCTTGGTGACTCGCTGTGCTCACCACTGGTTCTATTCCCACTTTATGGGTGTTGTAGACACGCAGGAGTGGTAACAGTCCCTGTGTGTCAGCATTCTGATAGTGGGCATTGGCCACGGTCAGAATTCCGGTGTCTGCATCCTAACCGCCAGGATCTTGACCGGCAGTCATGTGACCACATCCCAGCTATCTATCTATCTATCTATCTATCTATCTATCTATCTATCTATCTATCTATCTATCTATCTATCTATCTAATATCTATCTGTCTATCTATCGATTTTATATCTATCCATTGTCGCATACACACGGTACGATTCTAGCTAAGGATATGGACTATATATGGACTATATATATATTGTTAGAAAAAAGAGTGCATATAATACCATGTGTATGGAAGCAACGTTGAACGATGCACGCTCCCGCATATCATCATCGCTGGAAAAAATAGGCTGTGCATGCACAGTCTATTTTGGCTTAGAGAGTGCATTTCGTTTGTGTGTGTATGGTAATAACGATATAAGCCAACGATAATGATTATCCCTCCAGAAGTCCCACCTACCCCCCTGACATACCAGCCCCCTGTATAGCCAAAATCGTTCATAGCCAAAATCTTTCATAGCCAAAATCATTCAGTGTGTATAGTCAGTATGGTTGGTTCGGGAGTTTTAAGGGAAATCTTTAAGAGCTAAAATCGTTCATAGCCAGAATAACACAGTGTGTAAGCCCCTTATCTCCTATCTATCTATCTATCTATCTATCTATCTATCTATCTATCTATCTATCTATCTATCTCTATGTACATACCCACCAACTGTACCTTATTGGCCGGTACAGTACAATTTTTTCGATAGTCTGTCTGTACCGGCCAAAAGGTTCCTTGTACCGGTTTTCAGTGTCTCCCATTCCAATAGAAGCCTATGGAAGCGCTGCTTAGCCATGCCCCCTTTACCAGTGACCACGCCCGTTTTCCAGTTTTGTACTGGTTTTCAGCTGGGCAGTGTTGGAGGGTATCTATCTATCTATCTATCTATCTATCTATCTATCTATCTATTTATCACCTATGGTCTTCGTTATTGAAATGAGGCTTTGTGCACAACTGTGCTTTAACCCAAATAAATCTGTGTATCATTTGTTATGTAGTATTAGATAAATGAAGCATCTTGTTGGTATGGACCACACACAGCCCATTTGTGCATTGTACACGATATCATTAAATAAGCCTCTCACTAGGGCTTTGCTTATAATCTGCCTACAGTTGTGTAAAGCACACAGCAATAATTATGTCACACTCCCATGAAAGGGAGAACCTGTCACTTACCCAGGATGCCGAAGCAGAGAGTCCATTGGAAAGTAGAAGTCATTGCCACTGCAGTGTTCCTCACAAACTGTCAGAACTCAGTTTGTGGAGAGAAGTCAGGATAAAGCGCAGCCTTTTATACAATCGCAGGGAAGCTGACTGGACACATTTTGTGTCCCTGTAATGTTTACTCAATAGTGTTTCACAACAGTGCCTCCTCCTCCCTCTCACTGATCCCCATAGAGAGACTTGAATTTTTGGATCATTATTCCTATTTTGTTTGAAATGCTTCCTAGATAGAGCTGGATTAACCCTAACTACTAAAGAGAGATTAGGTATGGGGAATAAAAGGGAAATTCCCGCTCATCAGTGTTAGTAGAAACAGTTCCAGGCGAGGATTAACAATAACCTGAGCATAATTTCCTATGCCACACCAATAATGACATTGTGTATGATAGCCCCATGTAAGTAGCAGCAAACTCTTCAAACAGCATAATAAATAATAAATTATACTTCCTTCTTATATATCTGTGAATCCAGTTCTCTAATGACCAAGACATTTCTGTTATGATGTCATTTCACATTTGGTAAAACTATGGGGGTTATTCCGAGTTGATCCTAGCTGTGCTAAATTTAGCACAGCTACGATCCTGAACTCAGACATGCGGGGGGACGCCCAGCACAGGGCTAGTCCGCCCCGCATGTCAGTGCCAGCCCCCCGCAGAAGTGCAAAGGCATCGCACAGCGGCGATGCCTTTGCACTTCAAGAGTAGTTCTCAGCCAGCGCAGCTTTAGCGTGCTAGCCGGGAGCTACTATTCGCTCCCCAGCCCGTCGTGGCTGTGTGTGTCGTCACGCAGCCGCTGCGGGCCACTACCGGCATGGTCCGGCAACGCCTGCGTTGGCCGGACCATGCCAACGAAACGGCGGCCAAACACTGCCGTTTCGCCCCTTCCCGCCCATCGACCGCCTCTGCCTGTCAATCAGGCAGAGGCGTTCGTAGTGTAGCGACAGGCGGCCATGCGCCGGAGCATGCGCAGATCTGTCCCGATCGCTACGCTGTGAAAAACTGCAGCGTGCGATCGGGTCAGAATGAACCCCTATGTGTTGTGTTCTCATGCGAGTGGGATGCTGGGACCTTTTGGGCGTGGTATGAGAGTAGAGCTACAGTAACTGGCCTACAGCACACTACCACAGATGCAACAAAAATGGTATACATACAGTATTATATAACCACAGTGATTTGGCTGTTCTGTCCTCATGCAAGATGCAGATGATTGCATACCCTCCAACATTTTACACATAAAAGTCGGTACAAATCAGAAAAGAGGCGTGGCCATGCCCCTTTTCCTATACTTTCAATGGAAGTTTGGAGACCCAAAAATCGGTACATACCATAAGAAAAGGTACTGTACCTGCTAAAAAGGTACAGTTGGAGGGTATGTGATTGTATTTAGTGAAATAACTGTTCACTTACTGTAGGTCACCTGACATCCAATAATGGGTGTTGTATTGAAGATCTACAATATTTAGGTTGACAGAATAGGGGGATACATTTAGGGATTCACAGTCTGTCAGGAGGGGGCAGGACCTAGTGATGCAAATCTATTGTAAAAGTATAATTTTAGATCTGTCACTGCCCACTGGCTTCCCCTCTCCAGCCATCTCCAGGACAGGAAACTTCTAAAGTCGGTAAGTATGCATACACTGCTGAGCATACGTGTACGCACAGAGTGCACCAGATGTTTGCCCACACACCCCTTAGCACAGCCATTGATCCCAGCAGTCACAGTGTTCCTGGGGGCATGGCTGTGCACGGGATGCGGTCAAGATACCGGCGTTCAGCATCCCGACAGTTGGAAAGCTGACGCTGGAATACCAACACTGCTCGGCATCCCAACATCGATCGCAATGCTGGCGTGGGGAACCCGAATGCTGGTTTCCCGAATTAGCCGCCGCTAGGACCCCACAGTGGTAAGTCGCAGGGGAGGAGGGTATGTTTAGGCTGTCTGGGGAGGGTTAGGCTGCTGGGAGGGGAGGTTAGGGTCAGACTGCGGTGAGGGGGGGTTGGGGCTAGACTGCAGGAAGGGGGGTTAGTGCAATGTACCATCGGGGATGGTTAGGGCTTGGCTGTGGTTGTGGTGGCGGTGGAGGGTTTAAGGTCAGGTTGCAAGAAAGGAGGGTTAGGGATAGGGCGGGTTAGGGATCCGGGTTAGGTTAGCTTTTACAGAGGTGTCGGGATTTTAAACTCTGAGATGCCACTGTCGGTATATTGACAGCCAACACCCCAAAAGCCAGGATATCCTATGTATTCCCTGTGCAGTAATTCTAGCTGGAGCAATGAGGAGCTGAGCAGCATACAGCCAGGAAATGATTCACTGGGCGGTATTCAAATGATATATCATGCCCAAACTCCTTTCTAAAGTGATCCAGATTGTCGCGCATATCACACCCGTAGTAATCAGGTTTAGCTGCGTAAAGGGTTTGGTGCCCTCGCTACCCTAGGGGTAGCGAGCTGAAATTATTATACCACACCCGTCAGCAGAAACAGAATGAGTGTGGAGGGGGTGAAAAGAATTGAATACCGCCCAAAATGATTAAAAAGCCAGGTGAATGATTTATGTCCCATGGGTTGGGTGGTGCTGTACAGAAAACTGAACAAGCAGTTCACAAATTAATGCTCTTTTCTTGTAGTACAAAGAGTTTTCACAAAAAGCCAAACATGGAGTTTACAAGTTATACTTTATGTTAATCTTTAAGCATCCATTTGTTCAGAATTCTCCTTTGATTTGAATGTGTAAGAAGAATGTCTTGTAATCAGTGACGTGCGGTCAAGGTAGGCAGGGGAGTCAGAGTCTCACCTGTCATACTGTGGTATACTCCAGTTTTTATTATTATTATTATCCTTTATTTATATGGCGCCACAAGGATTCTGCAGCGCCCAATTACAGAGTACATAAACAAATAATCAATCAGGAAAACAGCAACCTACAGTTGATGACAGTATAGGACAAGTACAGGGTAAATAAACATAGTTACATCAGCAGATGACACTGGAATAAGTATCAGGTGGCAGAAGACTGATGGAATTGGTGCAGTTTAAGATTATTAAAGTAAGAAAGGATAAGCACATGAGGGAAGAGGGCCCTGCTCGTGAGAGCTTACATTCTAAAGGGAAGGGGTAGACAGACAGGAGTGACACAGTTGGGGTACATAGAGAGCGTAGAACAGAGGGTTAGGATGAGATTTGGCTGGGTTTGGTGAAGAAGTGGGTCTTGAGAGCCCGTTTGAAGTTTTGTAGAGGTGGAGAGTCTGAGGAGGAGAGGTAGGGAATTCCAAAGAAGTGGTGCAGCACGTGAAAAATCTTGGAGGTAGGAGTGGGAGGAAGTAATCCGTAGGCAGGAGAGTCGGCGTGCATTAGCAGAGCGAAGAGGACGGGTGGGAGTGTAAAGGGAGATAAGGTCAGAGATGTAGATGGGAGAGGAGTGGGTGAGGGCTTTGTAAGCGAGTGTGAGAAGCTTGAAATGGATTCTGAAAGGGAAGGGGAGCCAGTGAAGGTCTAGTAAGAGAGGAGAGGTGGACGCAGTGCATCTGGTGAGGAAGATGAACTGGGCAGCAGCATTGAGGATAGATTGCAGTGGAGAGAGGTATTTGTCAGGAATGCCAGTTAGGAGGAGATTACAGTAGTCCAGTCTGGAGATGACCAGTGAGTGGATAAGAGTCTTAGTAGCATCCTGGGTCAGAAAGGGTCTGATCCTGGAAATATTTTTTAGATGAAAATGGCAGGTTTGTGAGAGGTGCTGAATGTGTGGTTTGAAGGAGAGTTTTGACTATAAATAATGATTACAATAATACAAAAAATATATTTTTAAATTATAATATCATCTTTGTATTATTCTAATAATTTTTATAGTCATAGTTGTATTATTGTAAACATATTTATGGGTGTAAATCTGGCTTAATACTAACCAGTGCAACCCCAGCCATTGACCTCACCACATGTTAATGTTTGTAATTACTTCCATATGTCCGACCTAGTGGGTCTCTAAGGCTGGTTACACACCAGAGTGAGATGTTGATGGACCTGCCATTGTGCCAACAGTGAGGCCAATTCAGTTAAGCATATACACTTATCGATCGGCTGCTCGGTGTGTCCTGTTATCCAGCTGAGCAGGCATTTGAATTTGATGTCAGCCCATGTGATGGACCGCCCATACACACAGCCAGATGCACCAATATTTTCCTATCTGAGGAAACATATATACAGATGTGTCCATATACATCGTTGCTTGATGAGTACCAAAGGGCACACCTTTCATGGCAACGCTATGCTGTGACAGACTGCGTACACTTGCATCCGTGGATTTCCCTTGTAAAGCACATGGATTACAGGTGCATACCTCCCAACTTCTTCAAAGCACAATGCCCCCCGGAAAGGGGCGTGGTCTATGTGAAAGGGGGCATTACCTCGTTACAGAGCCGCAATCGTGAGTCACGTCCCCTTTTACTGTCACTAAGGGGGCATGCCCAACCGCAAGGATTGAATGATACGGTGGAATTAAATAATATAGAAAATAAATGAAATTAATGAAATATAAATTAAATATTATATGTCTGGCGGTGATCTCATCATGTATATGTGAATTTATATATGATATATTTATTTTTTAAGAAAAGTTTTTCTATATACTTTTTTAATTTCTAATTATTTGTTCATAGCAGTTAAATATTGATTATTAATTAAGGATCAGATCAGCGGTATATAAAGGTCCTGCAGTGTTTATACATGCGATTGGTTTAGATGTGAGTTGTGGATTGAATATATTGCACTAATGCACAGAGTTCTGTAGTGGACTATAAATATTAGAGATGAGCACCGGACATTTTTCGGGTTTTGGGGGTCATTCCGAGTTGTTAGCTCGTTATTTTTTTCTCGCAACGGAGCGATTAGTCGCTAATGCGCATGCGTAATGTCCGCAGTGCGACTGCGCCAAGTAAATTTGCTATGCAGTTAGGTATTGTCAAAGTCAGAAAAATATCTCTATGCACACTACCATATTTGCACCTCACACAGGTCCGTGCTGCGCATGCGTACGCTCTCCCGTACGTGCGCATACTCACAGTCGCGGGCACCCGCAGGCGCACGGTATGCGTATTTACAGTAGAGTCTATGTGATCGTAGCGTGCGACTCAATCGTTACATATTTTCACTATATAATGTATTTTGTAGATCATGGTCCCTTTGATAGATTCTGGAAGTTTGGTTAATATAGAATGTTCGTGAACAGAGAAATCCCTCTTTGTTTGATACGAAGGGTCAGACAGGAGTAATACAGTGGTGTTTAGTACCCATCGGAAGAGTATTTAATTAGCAATATTCCGGTGTTGGTTTGAAGCGGATTAATCGCTCGTGCGAATAGTTATGGACATAAGAAGTTTATGAACATTTACTGTATTTGCACTTACTTATCCATGCGGTGGGAAACCCAGTTTCCCTCCCACCTGAGCTGTTGGAAATAGTCACGGCCCACCTGTATGAATCAACCTATGACCTTTTGTTATAATGCGAGGAGGAATTCCTGTGTCCAATGAACAATGAGATTGTAGGGACCATTGAATTGCATTGTGTGTGGGGCATAAATAGACAGGCCGATCACATCCAGCTCTCACTCTTCAACGGTTATCATTGCTGAAAATCGGGAGCTGGATGTCCAGAGGCGCATGCGATCGTTTCCCCTTGTGCGTAAGTGTTTCTCCGCAACTATATTGATCTTCTTGTTATTGTGGGCCAATCTCTCTCTCTCTCTCTCTCTTCTCCTCTTTCTCTCTTATTTTCCTTTAAATAGTAATTGTATTATATTTCCTGTGTAGTTATCTGGTTAGGTAGTCTATGTTATATTGTAGTGTATGATTTGTATTTGTATTAATTCTTTTGCAAGTATATCATTCATAATATATATATATTAGGCGTTGGACCCTAAGCCCAGGTATCTGTGTATTTCTTATAGTGTTAAGTACTCTCAGAGCGTCGGTGACGCTCAAACAGCTTTTGGGTTAATAAGGTTACACTGTGTTGCATCTACACCCTATCTCTACACTAAGGTTTTACAGCATATTACATTGTTTATGGTTTAGATTTAAAGGTTTAACATTGTGAGCGTCAGCGCCGCTGGTGATCTCCTCGTGGTCCCGAGCGTCCGCTACGCTATAGCGAATCATTACGTTAGTCAGCAGCCAATAGCGTGCCTGCCTGTGATCTCTTGGCCGTGAGCGAACGTGACGCTTGAGCGTCTCGACTACGGCTAAGCGATTGTTACGCAACGAGCGTACCCTTACGGTACTTCATACGTAAATAGCGTACAGTGTTCTTAGACCTCATAAAGGGTTTTATATACGATAAATATTCAGCTTTATCAATTGGCGGCTCGCCCGTCCTTCACATATCTGCACTAGGTAATTTCAGCAGACATTATCCAGCAGCAAAGGGCGGGAGATCATATTCCTCGTAGTGCTGTTTGGATAAGCGTCTGCTTCGCTTAGTAAAGGGTGCTGAAGGAATCCGGGACCGGAGGTAAGAACAAAACGATAGTGTCCTTTTAAAACTGTTTATTTCTGTCTTGCGTACACACGCACGCATATCTGCATTTCTTTTCATTCGTGTATTTTCATATATCACTCTCCTGTTTGCCATTGTATAATTGATAAACGTACTAAGAGAGATTTGTCGCTATTTCATAGTTAAAGTGTAAAAGTAAAGGTAATACAGTTAAGGTATAGAAATACACGCAACTCTACCTAAAGGTATAAGGAGAGATTGGTGTGGTGCTTGGTAGATGATCGAGGATCATCTACATTGATAAAACGTGTTAGTTGTGTTACGGTAGACAAAGACTGGTGTACACGTGTCTCTAACAAAGGGAGAGACTCGCGTACGCAAAGGCCGACGCACGCAGCGTAAATTACGCAACGGAGCGTCTGGGTACGCCCACGTAACTCAAGTCACACGATAGTGTTGATTTTTAAGTAGCGCAACAGGCGATAAGTAGCGCAACAGGCGATAAGTAGCGCAACAGGCGATAAATAGCGCATCAGGCGATAAATAGCGAAAATTTATTTTAACATTCAAAATTTAAATTAATAGATCCTTCTCCTAATTTGTAACACATCTGGTCTAAAGAGAAATTTCTGCGCAGAAATAGAAATAGAAACAAAAGTGTACATGTGGTGAGTGAGTGTTTTTACATACAATTTTGAGGTTGAACCAAAAGAAATCATCGAGTTCTCGTGAGGTACATACGTGTAAGTGACATGCACGGTGGCTAGGGAGGCATCCTTGGTTAAACATAAAATTTGAGCATTAGAGTATAGCAGACCAGGAGGTCATACTGTAACAGACCAGGAGGTCATAGCAGACCAGCAGGTTCAGGTACAGCAGACAAGGAAGTCCGCTATACAGTCCACAGGCACAACACCTAAAAGGGTTGGTGCAACACCCATATAGGCCATACAAGCTCTTGCTGAAGGAATTCGCAGCCGCAATTTTCGATTCCACTGGTCGCTCCGTACATAAGATTAGTTGCTTATGTGCTGAACGATTGTACCGCACGTAATTGTGTGCATTAGTAAACCTGACCGGTACTATTTGTGTACGAAGGTCATAAACGCTTTTTGTACATTCTGACGTGATTTGTGTAATTTTTTATTTTTACAAAGGGAAGTTCGCTGGTCACTCAGGAATTGTCCAACAACCTCACCTTTACTGGAAAGAGTAAGTGTTCTGCGGATATCCCTCGCATGTTCCAGTAAACAAAGGTTAAATAGGTGCCCTGGGTCGAGTACGCCAGCACCATATCGGTGTGATCAGGTCGTATTGGTCGGCGTGGGCAGAGTGAGTAAGGTGCTCGGTAAACCTTACCGTCAACCTATTGTGAATATCTTGTTTTTTTGTAAGGGTCCGTAACACCTGCAAATTATGGGGGCCAGTTGTTCAGGAAGGGGGCGATCAACCTCGGTTCGGGTTGATTCCATAAACCGTCCAGTTGGGTCGGCAAGGTACGTAATGTGTGAAAAGTACGGAAGTCACACAGAAGCTTTATGTGATGAATGGGAGAGAATGACAGTACATGACGGGGAGAAATTCCCAAGAGTAGGTAGCTTCAGCACAGAAGTGTTAACGAATTTAAGGAGAAGGATATGTCTTATTAAATCAGCAAAGAGACGAATCAAGCATTATGATTATTTGCAGTTGTGGCAACAGGAGGGTGACATACAGAGAGGATTGGCTCAGGCGGCGGGATCTGGCTCGATCAGGAAACTGATAGCCACGGCCCCACCGCCACCATACATATCGGGAGAGAAATTAGTTGCGGAGAATGACGCACTAAGGTGTAACACACAAACACTTAGCAACTGTGTAAATGTTAAAGATAATGTTAACCAATTAACCAATGCAAGTATTAACCCGTGCAAGTTGTACCCTGTTTTGAACTTTCCTCAGGAGTGTGATCAAGAGGACGAATCGGCAACAATTTCAGCGCTCTCTCTAGCAGCCACCATAGCAGAGACCACAGTAGGCACAGCTCCACCCCCGAGATTAGTAACAAAGGCCCCTAGCGGAGGGATAGGTGAGGTCGTATCAACGGGTAAGTACGGCACCATACACTATGCTGAAACTATTTCACCACAGCCTGTAGAATCTACACAGAATGAGGTTGTTAGAGTTAATCCTGTTAAGGTAATAGTAGTTCCAAATGGGAAAACAGACACTTCAGGAGTCACTCCTGTTAGGAACATTGCCATGTATAGCCCATTTTCCCGAATGGAATTAAGGACCATAGTGTCTGAATTCCCTGACCCTAGAAAAGACTTAGTTGCCAGCCAAAAATACATCAGAGACCTAGGTAACACGGTAGAGCCCAACAACAAAGACTGGCAGATATTGCTGAGAGCATGTTTACCCTCCAATGTTGACGCAACTCAATTTTTAGCTGACTGTGGATTAGATCAGGATGTACCTCTTACAGATGTGTACAACAAAGACAATGTAAAAAGAATAAGCTTACAGTTAAAAGAGTATTTCCCAGCGGTAGTTAAATGGAACAAGATTTTCTCCATTAGACAGAAAGAGTCAGAAACTGCTGCAGAATATTTTCACAGGGCATTATTAGAAATGGCAAAATACACAGGCATAGAGGACATTAAAACAAACATAAACCATCGAGAAGTAGCAGTATCGGTACTGATGGATGGTTTAAAAGAATCATTAAAGACTAGGGTACAGACCACACAACCATGTTGGCGAGGTCTGTCTGTGGCTACTTTGAGAGAGGCTGCTATTGATCACGATAGGAACATCACCAGACACAGGGAACAACAAGGTGATAAGTTAATGGCAGTAAGTATACAGGCCTTGACCACAAAACAGCCTGTGTTAATATCACCAAACCCTGTGGGTAAGTCAAATGTGGTAACATGTTATTCTTGTCACAAACAGGGACACTTTGCACGAGACTGTAGATCGAGAAATATACAAAAATCTTATCAACCCCCTAGACAACGACACGACACACGACATTGGGATCAGGGTCCGCAGAAACGGAGTTATGAGCCACATGCAGGGGAAACAAAAAGATATCCCCCGAACAGAGACTGGCAAGCCTCTGGTAGCTCCCAATTAACTCCATCACAAGTAGTTGCTGCCAGCGGGATTCAGGGAGGTCACCATACCCAATAGGGGTGTGGCCATACCTGTAATCTGCAGCCAGTAAAATTGATTGCAAGCCTTGGAAGTGAACCAGAAATTGCAATCAATGTAGCTGGTAAATAATTAAACTTTCTTGTAGACACAGGGGCGGCCAAATCAGTGATAAATTCGACAGTGGGCATGAGAACCACTGGTAAGACAATTCCAGCCATAGGGGTAACGGGAGTAGTCCAGCACTACCCTGTTAGCAAACCAGCCGAGATTACAGTAGGGCCTTTACATACCAAGCATTCCTTTTTGCTGGCAGCATCGGCACCGACTAATCTCCTCGGAAGAGACTTACTGTGTAAAATGGGGTGCGTCATTTATTGTACTCCTGAAGGTGTATTCTTGGACATACCTGAGAATCACGCTCAGGAAGTACGAGACATGTTAGACTCCCCATCAAAATTAATGTCACATACCATTATGACAAATAGGACTCCCTCCCAAGTAGAAGAAATGACATCTCAGATACCAGAGTCACTTTGGACTAAAGATGGACAGGACACTGGATTAATGGCAAACGTAGCTCCGGTAGTTGTACAAGTAAAAGATGGTAGGATAGCTCCAAAAATCCCACAGTACCCTCTGAAGCCAGAGGTGGAGTTAGGAGTGTACCCAGTAATAGAGCGCTTGCTACAACAGGGCATTCTGGTAAGAACGTCCAGCACTGCCAATAGTCCCATCTTCCCTGTTAAAAAGAGTGGGGGGAGGGGTTACCGGCTAGTGGCTAGTGCAGGATCTAAGGGGGATTAACAAAATAGTTGAGTCAGTTCCCCGTAGTGCCAAATCCAGCTGTCATCCTAATGCAAATCCCTCCCACTGCGAAATTTTTCACTGTTATTGACCTCTGCTCCGCTTTCTTTTCGGTACCTCTGCACCCTGACAGTCAATATTTGTTTGCATTTACATACAGAGGAGTCCAATACACATGGACTCGATTACCACAAGGATTCATAGATAGCCCAAGCATATTTTCCCAGGCTTTGCATGATTGTTTACAGTCTTTCCAACCAGTGAGTGGATCAGTATTAATACAGTACGTGGATGATCTACTACTGTGTTCTGATTCATTGGAAGCATCCCTGAAGGATACGAAACAGCTCCTGTTTCATCTTTCAGACACAGGACACAAGGTTTCCAAAGACAAGTTGCAATTATGCCAAACTAAGGTAAAATATTTGGGACACTGTCTAACACAAGGACTGAGACACCTGACCGATGATAGAATTCAAGCAATTAGAGACATGACTCTGCCACAAACCCAGCAACAGATCAGAACATTTTTAGGAATGTGTGGGTATTGCCGTAACTGGATCCCAGGGTTTTCCATTCTAGCGTTACCCTTGCAGGAGATGGTCTCCTCAAACAAACCTGATCGGATTTCGCATACAGACGAGTCTGAGACAGCATTTGAGAGACTTAAACAGTGCCTAACGCAGGCACCAGCATTAGGTATGCCAGACTATGGGAAACCCTTTGAACTATACGGAACAGAAAGTGCTGGTTGCGCGGCAGGCGTACTAACCCAAAAGCACGGTGATGCCAGCAGGCCAGTAGCATATTACAGCGCTCAGCTAGATACGGTAGCGCGATCCCTCCCCACATGCTTGTGAAGCGTTGCTGCGATAGCATTGCTAGTAACGAAAAGCGAAGATGTCGTGCTAGGTCACAACCTCACAATTCATACACCACATGCAGTGTCAGCCTTGTTAAATTCTGCCCAAACCAGACACGTCTCATCAGCGCGGTTTACAAGATGGGAATTGGCACTAATGGCCCCCGTAAACATCACCATAAGGAGATGCAGTGCATTAAATCCTGCAACATATCTCCCAGGTGTGCCTGGACAGGCACAAAGGGTGGAGGATGAGAGTGGTGGGGAAGGAGAATTTAATACAAAGGAAGACACACATGATTGTATGGAATATTTGACCCAAAATTTTACCGCAAGGCCTGACATCAGTGACAACCCACTGGAAGATGTAGAACTTACGTTCTACACGGACGGTAGTTGTCATAGACAGTCAGACTCGGGAGACTTGTGTACTGGATACGCAGTCGTAGATGACCAAGGCACCATAGAAGCGGAACCGCTAGGCCCACCTCACTCAGCCCAGGTTGCTGAACTGGTCGCCCTAACCAGAGCATGTGAATTGGCTAAGGGCAAATCAGCCAATATCTACACCGATTCTAGATACGCATTCGGGGTAGTCCATGATTTCGGAGCCCTATGGCGCCTCAGAAATTTCATGACGGCAGCTGGTACACCGGTAGCGCATGCAGCTCACATAAAAAGGCTTCTAACAGCGATACAGGAACCCGACAGAGTGGCTGTTATCAAATGTAAAGCACACACATATAGCCAAGACCCAGTATCACTTGGTAACAGCCGAGCAGACGAAGCTGCTAAATTAGCAGCTGCTACCCCCAGACAGACAGACACCACACAACTGATGGTATTTAATACCATCAACACACAGAAGTTGTGTGAGATGCAAAATTTGTGTTCCACACAGGAAAAGGCAGTCTGGAAGGCAAAAGGATATGGCCAGGAGTCCTCAGGACTCTGGACGGATGGACACGGTAAACCAGTGGCCCCCAGAGCATACCTTCCATGTTTAGCTGAGGCAGCTCACGGGCTGACTCATCTGGGCAAGGAAGGGATGTGCAAGTTGGTAAGAGCATATTGGTGTGCCCCAGGATTTTCATCTCATGCGAGTAAAAGAGCAATGTCATGCCTTACCTGTCTGAGAAAGAACATCGGAAAGGCAATACCTACAGAACCATCTCATATCCCACCTGCCGGCGGCTCTTTCCAGGTAATACAGATTGACTTTATTCAATTACCCCCTTGTCGAAATTTGAAATATGTACTTGTTTGTATAGATGTTTTTTCAAATTGGGTCGAAGCATTTCCTGCGGCCACAAATACCGCTATGTTTACTGCTAAGAAAATTGTGCAGGAATTTGTATGTAGATATGGTATCCCTAGAATTATCGAAAGTGATAGGGGTACCCATTTTACAGGTGATATCTTTCAAGGAATGTGTAAATTGATGGGAATTGATAGCAAGCTGCACACTCCATACCGTCCACAGGCGAGTGCGAAAGTGGAAAGAGTGAACAGCACTATTAAAAATAAACTGAGTAAAGTGATGGCAGAGACAGGATTGACATGGCCAGAAGCTTTACCCATTGTACTGTACAGCATCAGAACCACTCCCAGGTCCCCTCTTAATCTGTCTCCCTTTGAAATCTTGTTTGGTCGACAACCGCATGTTATGATTAACCCTCAGGATGATTTGAAGTGTAACAATGAAGTGACTGTAAAATACTTGATTAACATGAGTAAACAGTTAAGGAATCAAAATGATAATCTGAAGTTAGTGATTCCTGATTTACCAGATAGTAATTGTCATGACATTGAACCTGGGGATTTTGTAATGATACGGAATTTTCTACGCTCAGGTTGCCTTATTGACAGATGGGAAGGACCATACCAGGTCTTATTGACTAGCACTACAGCATTGAAGGTTGCCGAGAGAGAGACTTGGGTTCATTCGTCCCACTGTAAAAAGGTTGCTGATCCAGAGAGGCCCCGTGATAAGGAACAGACGGTAGAGGTTGTATCACTGGAGTGTCTGTTCCAGGAGGATTGAGGCGGCACCTGAGCATTGAAAATCACAAGACCAAAAGCAGTTGTCGATCCCCTGTTCCCTTTTATTGTTTTTCTCCAACTTCCCATCCCCTCTCCCTCAAATTATTTTTTCCCTTCTCATTCTTCTCCGTTTCCTCCTACAAGATGGACTTGCCCCAAGAGACTGTGATCCGGATTTTCCTGTTGACCATGATGTTGACCAGAGCAGTCTGTTCCGGCGAGAGTACCATGGAGGTCGAGAGAGGTTCCGGAATGGGTTCTGATGACAGAGATGGAGGCGTAGTTTTCCAAGAACAACTTAACCAACAAGTAAAGGCGAGTATCAGAAAACGATCCGATAGCATTGACCATAGAAGGAATTGTGAAGGATTGTTAGCTGAAGAAAACTGTATCTGTCGGCTCTGTAACAATGTCATTGAGGGTGGGTGCATAAAGAAATGCCAATCCAGTTTTAATATCCATATGGACCGGCATCCATTGAGTGACTATCACTCCTTAGTGGGTAGTGTGTTAAATAAAACAGATTGTTGGGTATGCTCTCAAGTACCTCAAGGTCATAGCAAATAAGGGCTAGTACCATTTCCTTTAACGTTAGGGGAGGTACTTGAGTTAAGTGGTGGGAGACCGGTGGACAGGAGATTTAATATCTCCAGCCCTCCTAGTTTGAAGCTCCACCAATACCATGTGGATAGGTCCCTATTATGTTTTAACATCTCCAATCCCCGAAAGCCGGGAAATTGGGAAGTGTCATGGAGTAATCAAACCATGACCTTTTCGCATAGAGCAGATAGAATGCCTACAGATACAGAGCTTATACGCCACATAGCCAGTAGAGGAAAATCTTTCCGGTATAGGTATACCTTAGGAAATAGGATTACGAGAGTTGGAGAGGTATCACCAGGATACTGTGCACATATCGTACAACCTGATACGTGTACTAAGCAGATGGAAGAATTAGGGTTAGGAGATTTCACATGGAAGGTGTGTAATATGGTTATGTCCTACTCCGTCCCATATGTTCTCCCCGATGATGCATATTTCATATGCGGGAGAAAGGCGTATAAGTGGCTTGCCCCAAACTCTGAAGGATTGTGTTATATTGGAAAAGTACTGCCTGAAGTAATGACTGTATCACATGACAAAATGAAAGACATACACCGTGTTGCCCAAACTCCTTATACTCACACCCATTACGAGCACGTAGTTAAACGGCACCTGATAGAAAGAACAGAGCATCCGGCCTCTGACATGATCCATGAATCCACCGGGATTCAGTTTCTAATCGCGTTAGACATCACTCGCACCGCCAGAGGAGTGTTGAATTATAAATACATATCTGCGCTTGCAAATTTGTTAGATAATATCACTGAAATGTATGATGACACGTTTAGGTATACTGGAAGGGAACTTCAAGCTTATAAAACAGAACTGGTACAGCATAGAATGGTTCTTAATTACCTCACAGCAGTGACAGGCGGATATTGTGTCACACTGGCAACACAATACGGCGTGAAATGTTGCACATATATTACGAATAGCACCGAGGACCCGGTCGAGGTCATAGACCAAAAGATGGACGATATTCTCCAACTGAAGTGGGAATTTCGCAGGAGACACAATCTCACTCTTGCTGCTGTAGGTAATGAGCTGACTGGTTGGGTGTCATGGTTGAACCCGCGAAATTGGTTCTCTGGTTTAGGAGACTGGGCTCAAGGAGTCATAATGGATGTTGGGAAGTTTCTCCTATGTATCTTAGGTGTTATCATAACGATTGGCTTGATATTTAGATGCGGTCAGGCTTTAATGAAGTGCAATCGTCGTACTAGGGTAATGAGTTTAAGGAGTGAGGAAACTGTAATTCCAATGGACTTGATTTATGACCCAAATGTAGAAACAATGATGTGATGAAAAAGCGATTTCTACGGTCCGTTTCTTTCACCTGTTTTTCCGTTTCCTCCAAGGTAAAAAAAGACCCACTTGGACGAGGAATTTGATGAGCCTATATACAGACAACAGATGGATTAAAGAAGAAGTTTTGACAACCTGATACACAGATTTTTGATGAACTATGCCATGGATCCCCAGTTTCCCTAGAAATTTTAAAATTACGCTAGCCCAACACTTTTGTAAATCTATGGACATTGACAGCTTTTGCTCGCACCTTATGGGCAAAAGCACAAAGAAGACTGCATTCAACAGACACCAAACAAGACCTCAATCGACGAATGTACATTTACCTGACATAGAATACCACCGCATTTACCGTAATTATGTCTTTTCTTCATTTCTACAACCCTCAGGTAATGACACACATAGTCGATAGGGAATACAGGCACAGATATCAGCAATCACATATATCCCCCATTCATGTATCATCAACTAAAATGTGCTCCCCCATTTTGTTACAACCAAAGCCGAAAAGAGCTCGGTAAAGTTTGACAGCCCATCCACAGACCCGTACCACGGGATAAGAAGGAATTCAAATGTATACTTCGCAATACCTCGAAGCTTGATTTAAAACACGTACGGCACGATGATACATGACCCCCAAACACGGATTCATAAACACATGTTTCTGCTATCTCACTAGGTCATACCCTTTTCCTACCTTCTCCTCTCCTCCCCTACCCAACCATGTAAATGTATTAACCCCTGACATATATTTTTCTCTTTTTGAAATGTTTTAGAAGGTGGCAGTTATTGTTGACTGCCAAAGGGTGGACTGTCAAAGTCAGAAAAATATCTCTATGCACACTACCATATTTGCACCTCACACAGGTCCGTGCTGCGCATGCGTACGCTCTCCCGTACGTGCGCATACTCACAGTCGCGGGCACCCGCTGGCGCACGGTATGCGTATTTACGGTAGAGTCTATGTGATCGTAGCGTGCGACTCAATCGTTACATATTTTCACTATATAATGTATTTTGTAGATCATGGTCCCTTTGATAGATTCTGGAAGTTTGGTTAATATAGAATGTTCGTGAACAGAGAAATCCCTCTTTGTTTGATACGAAGGGTCAGACAGGAGTAATACAGTGGTGTTTAGTACCCATCGGAAGAGTATTTAATTAGCAATATTCCGGTGTTGGTTTGAAGCGGATTAATCGCTCGTGCGAATAGTTATGGACATAAGAAGTTTATGAACATTTACTGTATTTGCACTTACTTATCCATGCGGCGGGAAACCCAGTTTCCCTCCCACCTGAGCTGTTGGAAATAGTCACGGCCCACCTGTATGAATCAACCTATGACCTTTTGTTATAATGCGAGGAGGAATTCCTGTGTCCAATGAACAATGAGATTGTAGGGACCATTGAATTGCATTGTGTGTGGGGCATAAATAGACAGGCCGATCACATCCAGCTCTCACTCTTCAATGGTTATCATTGCTGAAAATCGGGAGCTGGATGTCCAGAGGCGCATGCGATCGTTTCCCCTTGTGCGTAAGTGTTTCTCCGCAACTATATTGATCTTCTTGTTATTGTGGGCCAATCTCTCTCTCTCTCTCTCTTCTCCTCTTTCTCTCTTATTTTCCTTTAAATAGTAATTGTATTATATTTCCTGTGTAGTTATCTGGTTAGGTAGTCTATGTTATATTGTAGTGTATGATTTGTATTTGTATTAATTCTTTTGCAAGTATATCATTCATAATATATATATATTAGGCGTTGGACCCTAAGCCCAGGTATCTGTGTATTTCTTATAGTGTTAAGTACTCTCAGAGCGTTGGTGACGCTCAAACAGCTTTTGAGTTAATAAGGTTACACTGTGTTGCATCTACACCCTATCTCTACACTAAGGTTTTACAGCATATTACATTGTTTATGGTTTAGATTTAAAGGTTTAACATTGTGAGCGTCAGCGCCGCTGGTGATCTCCTCGTGGTCCCGAGCGTCCGCTACGCTATAGCGAATCATTACGTTAGTCAGCAGCCAATAGCGTGCCTGCCTGTGATCTCTTGGCCGTGAGCGAACGTGACGCTTGAGCGTCTCGACTACGGCTAAGCGATTGTTACGCAACGAGCGTACCCTTACGGTACTTCATACGTAAATAGCGTACAGTGTTCTTAGACCTCATAAAGGGTTTTATATACGATAAATATTCAGCTTTATCAGTATTTTACTCACGGCATTACAAGGTTTTTTCTTCGTTCTGGTGATCGTAATGTGATTGACAGGAAGTGGGTGTTTCTGGGCGGAAACTGGCCGTTTTATGGGTGTGTGCGAAAAAACGCTACAGTTTCTGGGAAAAACGCGGGAGTGGCTGGAGAAACGGAGGAGTGTCTGGCCGAACGCTGGGTGTGTTTGTGACGTCAAACCAGGAACGAAACTGACTGAACTGATCGCAGTTGCCGAGTAAGTGTGGAGCTACTCAGAAACTGCTAAGAAGTGTCTATTCGCAATTTTGCTAATCTTTCGTTCGCAATTTTACTATGCAAAGATTCACTCCCAGTAGGCGGCGGCTTAGCGTGTGCAAAGCTGCTAAAAGCAGCTTGCAAGCGAACAACTCGGAATGACCACCTTTGTGTTTTGGTTTTGGATTCAGTTCCGCGGCCGTGTTTTGGATTCGGACGCGTTTTGGCAAAACCTCCCTGAAAATTTTTTGCCGGATTCGGGTGTTTTTTTCCAAACACCCCTCAAAAACAGCTTACATCATAGAATTTGGGTGTCATTTTGATCCCATAGTATTATTAACATCAATAACCATAATTTCCACTCCTTTCCAGTCTATTCTGAACACCTCACAATATTATTTTTAGTCCTAAAATTTGCACCGAGGTTGCTGGATGACTAAGCTAAGTGACCCAAGTGGCCGGCACAAACACGTGGCCCATTTAGGAGTGGCACTTAAAAAAAATTGGCCCCAAACATCACATGATGCAAAGATTAATTAAAGAAAAAAGAGGTGCAAGATGGAATTGTCCTTGGGCCATCCCACCCACCCTTATGTTGTTGTATAAACAGGACATGCACACTTTTACAAACCCATCATTTCAGCGACAGGGTCTGCCACACGACTGTGACTGAAATGACTGGTTGGTTTGGGCCCCCACCAAAAAAGAAGCAATCAATCTCTCCTTGCACAAACTGGCTCTACAGAGGCAAGATGTCCACCTCCTCCTCATTGTCCGATTCCTCACCCCTTTCACTGTGTACATCCCCCTCCTCACAGATTATTAATTCGTCCCCACTGGAATCCACCATCTCAGGTCCCTGTGTACTTTCTGGAGGCAATTGCTGGTGAATGTCTCCACGGAGGAATTGATTATAATTCATTTTGATGAACATCATCTTCTCCACATTTTGTGGAAGTAACCTCGTACACCGATTGCTGACAAGGTGAGCGGCTGCAATAAACACTCTTTCGGAGTACACACTGGAAGGGGGGCAACTTAGGTAGAATAAAGCCAGTTTCTGCAAGGGCCTCCAAATTGCCTCTTTTTCCTGCCAGTATACGTATGGACTGTCTGACGTGCCTACTTGGATGCGGTCACTCATATAATCCTCCACCATTCTTTCAATAGTGACAGAATCATATGCAGTGACAGTAGACAACATGTCAGTAATCGTTGGCAGGTCCTTCAGTCTGGACCAGATGTCAGCACTCGCTCCAGACTGCCCTGCATCACCGCCAGCGGATGGGCTCGGAATTCTAAGCCTCTTCCTCGCAGCCCCAGTTGCGGGAGAATGTGAAGGAGGAGCTGTTGACGGGTCACGTTCCGCTTGACTTGACAAGTGTCTCACCAGTAGGTCTTTGCACCTCTGCCGGAAAGAGAGATACAACGTAGGTTTTAAATCTAGGATCGAGCAAGGTGGCCAAAATGTAGTGCTCTGATTTCAATAGATTGACCACCCGTGAATCCTGGTTAAGCAAATTAAGCGCTCCATCCACAAGTCCCACATGCCTAGCGGAATCGCTCCATTTTAGCTCCTCCTTCAATCTCTCCAGCTTCTTCTGCAAAAGCCTGATGAGGGGAATGACCTGACTCAGGCTGGCAGTGTCTGAACTGACTTCACGTGTTGCAAGTTCAAAGGGTTGCAGAACCTTGCACAATGTTGAAATCATTTTCTATTGCGCTTGAGTCAGGTGCATTCCCCCTCCTTCGCCTATATCGTAGGTAGCTGTATAGGCCTGAATGGCCTTTTGCTGCTCCTCCATCCTCTGAAGCATATAGAGGGTTGAATTCCACCTCGTTACCACCTCTTGCTTCAGATGATGGCGAGGCAGGTTCAGGAGTGTTTGCTGGTGCTCCAGTCTTCGGCACGCAGTGGCTGAATGCCGAAAGTGGCCCGCAATTCTTCGGGCCACCGACATTATCTCTTGCACGCCCCTGTCGTTTTAAAAAAAAATTCTGCACCACCAAATTCAATG
This sequence comes from Pseudophryne corroboree, assembly GCF_028390025.1. Lineage (NCBI taxonomy): Eukaryota > Metazoa > Chordata > Amphibia > Anura > Myobatrachidae > Pseudophryne > Pseudophryne corroboree. The sequence goes on along the minus strand of NC_086447.1, from coordinate 172,448,574 downwards.
TATGTGCAAAACATGGGAAGCACTGGAATTTGCCCACATGTAATGCACACACAATATTGGTGGCGTTGTCCGATGTCACAAATCCCTAGGAGAGTCCAATTGGGGTAAGCCAATCTGCGATGATGTTCCTCAGTTTCCGTAAGAGATTGTCAGCTGTGTGCCTCTTATGAAATGCGGTGATACAAAACGTAGCCTGCCTAGGAACAAGTTGGCGTTTGCGAGATGCTGCTACTGGTGTCGCTGCTGCTGTTCTTGCTGCGGGAGGCAAAACATCTACCCAGTCATATAATCCTGAGTCTGCCCTTCTCCACTTGTCCACATGTCCGTGGTTAAGTGGACATTGGGTACAACTGCATTTTTTAGGACACTGGTGACTCTTTTTCTGAGGTCTGTATACATTCTCGGTGTCGCCTGCCTAGAGAAATGGAACCTAGATGGTATTTGGTACTGGGGACACAGTACCTCAAACAATTCTCTAATTCCCTGTGAATTAACGGTGGATACCGGACACACGTTTAACACCACCGCAGCTGCCAACACCCGAGTTATCCACTTTGCAGCAGGATGACTGCTGTGATATTTCATCTTCCTCGCAAAGGACTGTTGGACAGTCAATTGCTTACTGGAAGTAGTACAAGTGGTCTTCCGACTTCCCCTCTGGGATGACGATCGACTCCCAGCAGCAACAACAGCAGTGCCAGCAGCAGTAGGCGTTACACTCAAGGATGCATCGGAGGAATCCCAGGCAGGAGAGGACTTGTCAGACTTGACAGTGACATGGCCTGCAGGACTATTGGCTTTCCTGGGTAAGGAGGAAATTGACACTGAGGGAGTTGGTGGTGTGGTTTGCAGGAGCTTGGTTACAAGAGGAAGGGATTTAGTGGTAAGTGGACTGCTTCCGCTGTCACCCAAAGTTTTTGAACTTGTCACTGACTTATGATGAATGCGCTGCAGGTGACATATAAGGGAGGATGTTCCGAGGTGGTTAACTTCCTTACCCCTACTTATTACAGCTTGACAAAGGCAACACACGGCTTGACACCTGTTGTCCGCATTTGTGTTGAAATAATTCCACACCGAAGAGGTGATTTTTTTTGTATTTTGACCAGGCATGTCAATGGCCATATTCGTCCCACGGACAACAGGTGTCTCCCCGGGTGCCTGACTTAAACAAACCACCTCACCATCAGAATCCTCCTGGTCAATTTCCTTCCCAGCGCCAGCAACACCCATATCCTCATCCTGGTGTACTTCAACAGTGACATCTTCAATTTGACTATCAGGAACTGGACTGCGGGTGCTCCTTCCAGCACTTGCAGGGGGCGTGCAAATGGTGGAAGGCGCTAGCTCTTCCCGTCCAGTGTTGGGAAGGTCAGGCATCGCAACCGACACAATTGGACTCTCCTTGGGTATTTGTTATTTAGAAGAACGCACAGTTCTTTGCTGTGCTTTTGCCAGCTTAAGTCTTTTCATTTTTCTAGCGAGAGGATGAGTGCTTCCATCCTCATGTGAATCTGAACCACTAGCCATGAACATAGGCAAGGGCCTCAGCCGTTCCTTGCCACTCCGTGTCGTAAATGGCATATTGGCAAGTTTACGTTTCTCCTCAGACGCTTTTAATTTAGATTTTTGGGTCATTTTACTGAACTTTTGTTTTTTGGATTTTACATGCTCTCTACTATGACATTGGGCATCGGCCTTGGCAGACGACGTTGATGGCATTTCATCGTCTCGGCCATGACTAGTGGCAGCAGCTTCAGCACGAGGTGGAAGTGGATCTTGATCTTTCCCTATTTTAACCTCCACATTTTTGTTCTCCATTTTTTAATGTGTGGAATTATATGCCAGTATCAATAGCAATGGCCTACTACTATATTTACTGCGCACAACTGAAATGCACCACAGGTATGGATGGATAGTATACTTAATGACGACACAGAGGTAGGTACAGCAGTGGCCTTCCGTACCGTACTACTATATATAGTATACTGGTGGTCACTGTGTCAGCAAACTGCAAAACTAAAATGCACCACAGGTATAGAATGTAGATGGATAGTATACTTAATGAATGACGACACAGAGGTAGGTACAGCAGTGGCCTACCGTACTGCTATATATAGTATACTGGTGGTCACTGTGTCAGCAAACTGCAAAACTAAAATGCACCACAGGTATAGAATGTAGATGGATAGTATACTTAATGAATGACGACACAGAGGTAGGTACAGCAGTGGCCTACCGTACTGCTATATATAGTATACTGGTGGTCACTGAGTCAGCAAACTGCAAAACTAAAATGCACCACAGGTATAGAATGTAGATGGATAGTATACTTAATGAATGACGACACAGAGGAAGGTACAGCAGTGGCCTACCGTACTGCTATATATAGTATACTGGTGGTCACTGAGTCAACAAACTGCAAAACTAAAATGCACCACAGTTATAGAATGTAGATGGATAGTATACTTAATGAATGACGACACAGAGGTAGGTACAGCAGTGGCCTACCGTACTGCTATATATAGTGTAATGGTGGTCACTGTGTCAGCAAACTGCAAAACTAAAATGCACCACAGGTATAGAATGTAGATGGATAGTATACTTAATGAATGACAACACAGAGGTAGGTACAGCAGTGGCCTACCGTACTGCTATATATAGTATACTGGTGGTCACTGAGTCAGCAAACTGCAAAACTAAAATGCACCACAGGTATAGAATGTAGATGGATAGTATACTTAATGAATGACGACACAGAGGTAGGTACAGCAGTGGCCTACCATACTGCTATATATATTATACTGGTGGTCACTGTGTCAGCAAACTGCAAAACTAAAATGCACCACAGGTATAGAATGTAGATGGATAGTATACTTAATGAATGACGACACAGAGGTAGGTACAGCAGTGGCCTACCGTACTGCTATATATAGTATACTGGTGGTCACTGTGTCAGCAAACTGCAAAACTAAAATGCACCACAGGTATAGAATGTAGATGGATAGTATACTTAATGAATGACGACACAGAGGTAGGTACAGCAGTGGCCTTCTGTACTGCTATATACAGGTTGAGTATCCCATATCCAAATATTCCGAAATACGGAATATTCCGAAATACGGAATTGTTTGAGCGAGAGTGAGATAGTGAAACCTTTGTTTTTTGATGGCTCAATGTACACAAACTTTGTTTAATACACAAAGTTATTAAAAATATTGAATTAAATGACATCCAGACTGTGTGTATAAGGTGTATATGAAACATAAATGAATTGTGTGAATGTAGACACACTTTGTTTAATGCACAAAGTTATAAAACATATTGGCTAAAATGACCTACAGGCTGTGTGTATAAGGTGTATATGTAACATAAATGCATTCTGTGCTTAGATTTAGGTTCCATCACCATGATATCTCATTATGGTATGCAATTATTCCAAAATACGGAAAAATCCCATATCCAAAATTCCTCTGGTCCCAAGCATTTTGGATAAGGGATACTCAACCTGTATAGTGTACTGGTGGTCACTGTGTCAGCAAACTGCAAAACTAAAATGCACCACAGGTATAGAATGTAGATGGATAGTATACTTAATGAATGACGACACAGAGGTAGGTACAGCAGTGGCCTTCCGTACCGCTATATATAGTATACTGGTGGTCACTGGTCAGCAAAACTCTGCACTGTACTCCTGCTATATAATATTAATTATACTGGTGGTCCCCAGTCCCCACAATAAAGCAGCACACTGAGCACAGATATGGAGTGTTTTTCAGGCAGACAACGTATACTGGTGGTCACTGTCAGCAAAACTATGCACTGTACTCCTGCTATATAATACAGCTGCTCCCCAGTCCCCACAATTAAGCAGTGTGAACACAGATATATTATGCAGCACACTGAGCACAGATATGGAGCGTTTTTTTCAGGCTCATCTCTACACAAAACCCGAAAAATGTCCGGTGCACATCACTAATTATTATTATTAATATTATTATAGTTCTTATCTGTTGTCAAATTCTGTGTTTCTTTGTTTCTAAAACAATATACTGTGTGGCGTAATGTGTATAAGGAGCTCTACTATTTGGCGTATGTGGTTAATGCGTACTACTGTGCGGGGTAATGTGACTAACGGACACTACTGTGTGGTGTAATGTAAACTGGTACTATTCTGTGGCCATGCCCTTCGTCATGAAGCCACATGCATAAATGTTTTGCACTGTCCCTACTTTTAATGTGAGGGGGCACCAATTCTCTTTGCTGCAGAGGAACAGGGAATGGGGAGGGGATGGCAGTGGGTGGATGGCTGCTGCAGAAACAATGGGGAGGGGACTGAGGCCAGGCTGCTGCAGAGTCCAGGGGGAATGGATGGCTGAGGCTGCTGCAGGAGCACACAAGGAACGGAGGGCTGAGGGGTACTACTGTGTGGTGTAATACTGTGTGGCGTAACGTGAATAATGGTCACTACTGTGTGGTGTAATGTGAGTAAGGGGCACTACTAATAAGTGGTGTCATTTGAATTAGGGGTACTATTGTGTAGCCATGCGCTTTTTTCGCTCTTACCCATTTCAAATATATGGGGGGGGGGGCAGTCCCTTACTTTGCCAGGGGTGCTTGGACCCCTAGATACACATCTGAGTCACTGCAGCCCCGGAAGAGTGAGCACACCTCCCTCATTCTGCACACTTCCTGTTGAAGTGGGCAGAATAGGGAGATAAATCTGGAGAAACCATGGACCCGATGAAAGGGGACGGGACCTGATCATGCTATTATATGCTAATTATGTCATTTTAGCTCTGCCACTTATTTCCTCACTAGGGCGGGGACTAATGACACAATAAGCTCGACCCAGCCCCCGTCACTGTCCACCTGTTTTTCCTCTCCGGGTATCTCCCGGTGAGGAGATTAGTATTATAGGCAAGTATGGTCCAATTCAATGTAACACAGAAAGCAATTGCCACTTTCTCATACATTACCAAACAGGTCATGCAATCTATACTGTAGATGTGTCTTGTGCAATAGTTAAACAATTATAATCAAACCATATAAGAGTCTCTCCCAATCAGAGGTATGCAAGAGCTTTCATCCACTCAAAAACATTCCATCTTATGAATTCTGAATAGACTTAAATTATATATACATATTGCCAAATGCAGCATTCCACCAAGGAATTCACATCTTTCAATAAAAACAAATGATTTTGTTTCATATATAGTATAAATCAGTGTTAACACGCAGTATATTAAAACTGTCTCTAAAATGTCCATACAGTATATTCCTTTCTAAGCCCGAATATAGGACCTTATTCAGCTTCAGTTGCAGTTTTGCTAATTTAGCAAAACTGCAACTGCATACGATCGCATGTCAGGGATCACCCAGCACAGAGCATGGCCACCCAGCATGCTAAGTGCTGCCCAGCGCTGCGATCACAATTTAATTGTGATTGCATCGCAATTAGATAGTGATCGTAGGAAACTAGGGTCAACCCCTGTCTTCGCAGCACTGCCATGTTTTGTTTTGCAGCGGCCACGTGTGCATAGCCAGATTAAAGGGGGAGTACAGAGCATACTGTACACTGGGCCCCCTCTGTGAGTGCACACTGACATCACTAGCACTAGCTCTTGTGCAGCAGTAACACCATGCAGCACAAGTAGGACAGTATACATTACAGGCAGAGTCACAGGAGTATCAGATGTCTTGAGCTACTGTACTAATGGAGCTTCCCGACCAGAGGAGAGATAGGAGAAGGGATAGAGCTGTAAGTGACCCAGGGATCCCAGCTTCTCCTCCTCCCTGGCTGGGTGTATGGGTCCTCTGTAGCCTGTTATCTAATGAGAGCATTTAGGTCTAGAGAGACACACACATAGAGAGTCCTCCTAAGTCATGTCCCAGTGTGTAAGTAGTACAGAGGCTGCTGCTATTCTTGCATGTGACAAGATATAGATTTTATTTTTCTGTGTATTGTTGTTTTAAATATATTTTTTATTGAGTTTTAGCAAAAGATACAATCCGTATTGCATACAATCCAAGCAGATTTACAAACATTGTTGAGTATATCGAAAAAGAACAGACAACTGATTCAGGACTATTGGAAAACCATCAATAAATGTCCACATGTTTGTATGAAAATGTCTCAGGCATCTTCAAGAGTGAGTCACGGAGACAAATCAGCCATCAATAAATGAAGATTGTATGAAAATTGACACATTACATATATCAATTAAGAAGGAAGAAGAAAAAGAAAGAAAACTAAAGAAGGGTGACAATAAAGAAGGGTTAGAATGTGGGAGTGGGGAATGGGGAATGGGGGGGCTCCTATCTGACTGGAAGAGAATTGTAAATGTTGCAATAGCTCTAAATGTTCAATAAACAGAGTTCAATCATAATGGTACGCGTGTATGCGTTCAATGGGCCTAATTCTGAGTTGATCGCAGCAGCAAATTTGTTAGCAGTTGGGCAAAACCATGTGCACTGCAGGGGGGGCAGATATAACATGTGCAGAGAGAGTTAGATTTGGGTGGGGTGTATTCAAACTGAAATCTAAATTGCTGTGTAAAAATAAAGCAGCCAGTATTTGCCCTGCACAGAAACGAAATAACCCACCCAAATCTAACTATCTCTGCAAATGTTATATCTGCCCCCCCCCCCCCCCCCCCCTGCAGTGCATATGGTTTTGCCTAATTGCTAACAAACTTGCTGCTGCGATCAACTCAGAATTACCCCCAATGTTTCACAGGCCGAATCTAAGTGATCAGTTGAATTCTTTACATCCTATTAGACAGTAACTAGTGTATGACAGTGCTCATAATACAAAATGTAAATAACATTATGCAAGACACATTACATAGAACATTTCAGTGGGATCAAAGGAATTTTCCTGCAGTCTAAAACCCAGTGTCGGAGTCAAACACATTCATCTTTCTATGTGTACTTTAATGTTGTTTTAGTTGTTTTTGTTCCACTACAAGAAAACTGTATAAAATAATTGTCTGTCAATTAGATGAAACTATAAACAGTACCCAGGCATTATAAAACAATCTAATATACACGATTGGTTTAAATTTAATATACACAATCCAGACATCCCAATATGACCCATTCCAGAAGGGACACAATGCTCTCTACCTGGACTTCTTTCTTATTTTATGATTGCAATCACCTGTGCTGAAATACCTTTCTTATCAATGAAATAGTTCAACACAGGTGACGCCAATCATATATTAAAAGGGAAGTACATGTATATAGCATTTTGTCCCTCCTGGAATGGGTCATGTTGGGAATTATGCGCAATGTAATATATACCCCCCCCCTTCCCCCGAGCCCCCTGTCTTAAGTGCCCCGGGCCCCCCAAGGCTTAATCTGGCCCTGCGATGTGTGATGAAATGCAGCCACCCTGAAAATGTCCTTGACCTTTTTTGCACCACGCCACTGCAATGCTGCGTCACCACCCCTGACCACCCTGTGAACGCCTCTGCCTGCAAATATGCAGAACAGGCCCTGCACGTGCACACTGCCCAGAAATTCAGGAAAATGTGATTGCAACGTATTACCGACTGATGCTAAATACGGCCCTTAGTTAGCTGAAAGGGCTTTTTATGAAAAAGTTAATCTGAAACTATGTTTATCTGTTATGCACTAAAGAAAGCCAGCAAGTTGTATTGTCTATCATCTGCTGCCTAGGATTAGTGCAGCACGGGCAATTTCTTAGGAAGTTGAACAAGAATATCCTATAAAGTAGTTGACCACCTTCTCGTGTATCCGCTGATGCGTTTTAGCCCAATTGAGTCTTTATTAAGGCATAGTTTTCATGCCTCCTCTATATTGTGAGTACCGTCCACCTTCCATTCATTAAATTGTGGGTTTATTCATTATTGACATATAGCCTATTGGGATGGAAGTCACACTAAGGGGTCTATTTACTAAGCCTTGTATGTACTAAGCTTTGTCCCAACCAATTGGCTCCTAACTTCCATGTTACAGGCTGGGTTTGAAAAATGTCAGTTAGGAGCTGTTTGGCTAGTACTTTATCTCCATGTACTTTATCTCCATCAAAGTCTTAGTAAACAGACCCCTAAGTCATACTTACCGACATTTTAATTCTCCTCTCCGGGAGAAGCCCGGAGAGGAGACACTGCAGGTGTCTTCGGGGGGGGGGGGACGACTGTGACATCACTAAGCCCCGCCCCCGCACCAGGAAGTGTCGCGATTCGCGGGTCTGCGGGAAGGGGGCGGGGCTAAAATGACACGATTTGTATCATTTTATCCCCTTCTCCACCCGACGGACCCGCAAAAGCGGGAGGTTATCTCTCTATCCTGCTCGCATCACTAGGGTGCGAGCAGGATGCGGGAGACCTCTCCACTCTTCCGGGGGTGCGCGGGGCTACCCCAAAAAATGGGAGCCTCCCGCAGCTTCCGGGAGAGTAGGCAAGTATGCCCTAAGTGCATTGTGGATGTGACAGTGACATACAGTTAGGCCATCCAGAAAGTCCTTTACCAGGATGCTGGTTGCATTGGTAAACAGCAGGTACAGGGTAATGCTGGAACACAGTAGTAATGCATTACTGAACAGCAGTGGTATCAAATGCAGGGTATTGCAGCTAACAGGTGTCTCACCACAGGAGCTAAGTACTGCACGTGTGTACATTACTGTGACACTCTTACACAATAAAGACGGCTGCAGTCTGCACATGTGCAGTAGCACATAAGATTGGAGGTCACACCTCCCTGCAGACAGAGCCGGCCCTAGCCATACTAGGCAAATGCGTGGGGAATTTGGAATACCAAGGGGCACAAGCAGCTTCTGCTGATTAAAGTGATATGCGACATGCCTATATTCTGTGTGTGACTGCGGCTGTATATGCATCCGAAATGCTATGTTACAGTGTATCCCTAGAAATCCCTGTAATGTAGCATTTTGTATGTAGATACAATTACACACAGAATATATAATTTTATTCAGCAGAAGCTGCTCGTGCATCCTAGCCATGCAGCAATGCTGCATGGCTTATTGAGGCAAGATGTATGAGGATACATCTGTATCCAAGCAGAGGCAGAGGTCACAGTGTTAGCGGCCATGTGAGTTCTGTGTGCGGGTGGCATATGGGTAAGGGGCATTACTGTGTGGTATTATGTGTATAAAGGCATCACTAATGTGTGGCATTATGTGTATAAGATGCTCTACTGTGTGGTGTAACATATAGAAAGGGCACTACTGTGTGGTCTAATGTGACTAAAGAGCAATATGGTGTGGTGTTATTTGAATAAGGAGCAATTCAGTGTGATGTAGGGGGTAATTCTGAGTTGATCGCAGCTTCAAGTTTGTTAGCAATTGGGCAAAACCATGTGCAGTGCAGGGGAGGCAGATATAACATGTGCAGAGAGAGTTAGATTTGGGTGTGGTGTGTTCAATCTGAAATCTAAATTGCAGTGTAAAAATAAAGTAGCCAGTATTTACCCTGCATAGAAACAAAATAACCCACCCAAATCTAACTCTCTCTGCACATGTTATATCTGCCCCCCCTGCAGTGCACATGGTTTTGCCCAACTGCTAAAAAATTTCCTGCTGCGATCAACTTGGAATTACCCCCCTAATGTGAATAAGGGGCACTACTGTGAGGATTAATGTATAGAAGGTAAAGTGGTACTACTGTGTGAGGTAACGGTAATAAGGGACACTATCGCATGATATAATATGAATAAAGTTGCACTACTGTGTGGCATAATTTTAATTGGGGGTACTATTGTGTGGCCATGCCCCTTCCCAGTAAGAGCACGTCCCTTTTTGGGATGTGCGCCAAATATGTGCTCTGTTCCTATTTAAAATATAGATGGTAGGAGCACCAAAATGAGAACTGCTATGGATGAGGGGTGATGGTGCTGGGAAAGGGGTGCAGGGTCAGAGGTGGAGCTAGGGGGCACCAGCCAAAATCTTGCCTAGGGCATAATATTATTTAGGGCCAGCTCTGTCTGCAGACTCTGGGTCCTAGTTCTTGGAGTGTATGCAACATAGGAAACAGGGCATAGCGCTGCTTTCCTAACATTTATACCATTCTAGAATCCAACTAATCTACCAGTATGTTATTGGATTTTGAGAGTAAACCAGAGTACCTGTGGGAAATCCCAGCAAACACTTAGACAACATACAAACTCCACCAAGATAGGGCCAGGGGAAATTGAAAGAGGAAGGGGGTGGGGGGCACAGGTACTAATAACATGGTCTTATTGGAAAACCAGCTGCAGTGGCTCCAGGAAGACTGCTATCATTGAGCAGCAGCAGTCTCTTCTGTTTCCATGATGTGTGGGAGGGAGTGATCACACTAATTGTTCTCCCCTTGGATCTGTCCCTGGCTGTCAGTGGATGTACAGTATTATTTTCTCATCATTTTATTTGGACAGAGCAAGGCCACGTTTCAACAATTAGGCCACGGGCCCTACGGTAACCATGTCTGGCCGTGGATTGGGCCCTAATTTAGATCTGAACTGTACCCCTCAGCACTGTGAGACAGTATATATACACATACATTAGAGATGCTACCTAGCTGTGACTTCTAGTGCAACACAGACAAAAGGAAAATACAGGTGCACACTCTAAGCACTAAAAACACTTTTACTCCATGTTAAATTGTAGAGTTTCTTATAATTGTTCCAGATTACCAGTCCTCATTTGATGATAGCCAATTTAATAGAATAATAAAAAAAGCAACTTACTTTGACATTTTAATTATGTATACATATTTACTACGTAGGACAGCAGTGGCAGTATGTGCATATCCTACCAATTTACGTTTCATTCAAGATGGAATATGGTACAGTACAGTGGAAATATTTTGCAACACAAGCATCCAAGTGCCACCCCAAACAAGTGCTGCCCCTAGGTACGTGCCTCGCTTGCCTATTGGGAAATTCACTACTGCACATATGTCTGCATATATCTTTGCTGCAGTCACGCCAAACAACCCCTCAGGGATTGTTTGGAGAGAGCTAAAGTGGATGGAGATAAAGTACCAACGAACCAACCGGCTACTAACTGTAATTTTTCAAACACAGCCTGTAACATGGCAGTTAGGAGCCGATTGGCTGGGACAAAGCTTAGTACATAGACCCCTCAGTCACACACAATATGTAAGTGTCATACATCAAATTAATCAGCACAGTCTCATTGTGCGTGCTAGTCACATTGCGTTATAACCAAGGGCCTAATTCAGACTGTCTGAAACCCTTTGCCGAGTGCGCTCACACATCCCGGGAGCCCAGTGAGATGCTAACAGCATCACAGGACTGATTGACAGGCAGAGGCCGTCACGGGACAGGAGGGGGCGTGCCAATGGCATTAGAATGCCGTTGGCGGGGCACGGTCCGGACAATGCAGGTGTGTTTGGACCATTGAGGGGGTGGGCTGCGGCAGCTGCATGACAGTCTGTTATTACCCAGATTGACTTACCACTGTTGTTTCCAATTGTAAAGTGCAATGGAATATGCTGTACTATACAAGAAACTGTAAATAATAGGGATTGGATGAATGACTGCACACTACGTAGATCTGCTCAATTGCAATGCTGATTATTTTTTTTTTACAAAGTGCAAGTAGCTTAATATACAGTAGTTAGAAATCTTATAATTTTTAAGCAGGATCAAATAGCTCACTGAGTAATATGTTTGACTGGAATGCAATAGGTTATGGTTTAAATCTTGGTATGGTAATATATTAAAATGTGTTATTTAATAAAGTGTATTGTAACTGAATAACAATGAGCTCTCAAGTTAAATGCTTGAATTTGGTCATATCCAATTTCTTGCAGTGTTCCCCATAAATGTGTGTATAACAGTGAGTGTGTGTGTGTGTATGTATGTATATATATATATATATAGACGAAGAGAAATGGGAGCACTCACCAGTCTTCATTATAGTGGTAATTTATTTGAATATCATGTCAGACAGAGCATCGACGTTTCGGTCCTCACTTGGACCTTTGTCAGGATAATTATACAGTGGAACGGACAGCCTTATAAACCCAGTATGTGCCCACCCACCACTTCAATAAAAACCAATCAGAGTGAAATACACATTAACCATTAAAAGATACACATGTGTGGGTGATCAAGTTATAACACTTAGCATATCCCCATTACACCTGTATACACACCTTTAGCCACGGATGTCCTCCCTGTGTCCAGCACTTCCTCATGCTGACTGGCGTGCGTTCCACCGCCGCCATCAGCTGTTTCTTTGAGACCTAGAACGCCGGGGACTCAGCTCACGGCCGCGTCTCCCTCCGGCAACATCACTTCCTGTCTGTGGAACGCATATCCGCTCCCGATCCCGGAAGCGTATGCGTTCCACTGCGTACTCACACATCTATGAGTATTGTATGTGTGCTGATTTGGCAGCATCGCGGCAGTTCTCATATCAGCGCTGATAGATGGATAATAGATATTAAATCCATATCATTGGTGATTCTCAGAGGATTTATTAATATGTGAGGACACAGGGAATATCTCCATAGTGTCCGGGCGTGTATACTCATGACAAAATAGAAATACACATAGGAAAACCTGTTCCATATATATCAAATGTGCATATAGATAGATTATGCATAGGTCCATATTACAATAACATGGATCCATGCATAAGTCTCATACACATATCTTGACCTAATAGTAGACAACAATCCATAAGGAAAATAGATGAAAAATAAATGAAAAAAAGTCATTAAAAAGGCTATAAACCCTCACGGAGCGAACCTTATTGCACTACCCCAAAAAAAAGAGAAAAAGGGGGAAGGGAGAAAAAAAGAAAAAAATTTCAAAAAAACACATGTCAAATGTGAGAAAATAAAAATAATGAAAACAATATATATGAATTGAAGTTTAAAAATTCCTTATCAATTCAAGAACACACTGTATTGGATGCCATCATTTAGGCCTTTAGGTCGTATGGTGTCCAGTCGATAAATCCAACCCGCTTCACATTTCAGAAGCATTTTACCACGGTCACCGCCCCTCCTCGGTTGGTCCACTCGATCAATAATCATGCTCCTTAATGATGCCAATGAGTGACGAGCTTCCACAAAGTGTCTAGCAACTGGCTTATCGGAGCTCCCATTTTCCAGTGCAGACCTGATAGATAAACGGTGGTTCGCCATCCTCTCTCGGAATGGGCGTATTGTTTTTCCCACGTATATCAGGGAACAGGGGCATATAAGAATATATATCACAAAATCGGTGGTACATGTCACCCTGTGTCGTATGTGTATCTTCTTTCCAGTATGGGGATGGTGGAAGAATTCACCAGTCATCATGCTCCTGCATGTTGTGCAATTAATGCACCTATAGCAACCCATCTTTCTTGGTTGAAGCCACATTACTGGATGTTTTGGAGATGCTCTGTCTGGTTGCATAAGGATGTCTTTCAGGTTTAGTGCTCGTCGAAAGCTCATCAATGGCTTATCTGGTAATTTTTTAGTCAGCATCGGATCAGTCTTGACTACGGGCCAGACCTCCCTTAGGGCCTTCCGTATACTAGGACCAGCTGTATCAAATGTGGCGGTGACCACAAAAGGATTTATGACCTTATGCTTCTTGTTATTTCCTGTATGGAAAATTCTTTTTGCTTTCTTTAGACATCTATTGATGATTTGTAGACTGTAGCCACGCACCAAAAACCGATTCTTCATTTCCACGAGTTGAGTTTCAGCCATCTCTTCATTAGAGTTGTTGCGTAAGACTCTCAAAAATTGAGAGATCGGTAAGTTTTGTTTTAAGGGGCCAGGGTGATGGCTCCCAAAGTGCAATAAGGTGTTTCGGTCCGTCGTTTTCCTGAATAGTTTATAGCCATAACCCAGTTCAGTGGCGTAGACACTTACATCTAAAGAATTGATAGTTTCTCTGTGATACTGCATGGTAAAGCGAATAGGGGAGTCTAGGTGATTCAGATGTTCTACCATAGCTAGTAGGGACTCTTCTGAAGAAGTCCAAATCAAAAATATATCGTCGATAAAACGACGATAAAAGGCGATACTATCTCCAAACGGCGGGATGATGTTTTCATTTTCATAGGCATCCATGAACAGATTTGCGTAAGACGGCGCTATATTACTCCCCATCGCGGTCCCAGCCGTTTGGAGATAGTACCGCCCCTGAAAAGAAAAATAATTATTAACCAGAGTCAGTCTGAGTAACTCAATGAGGAAGTCAATGGGAGGCATCCCTCTGTGTTTATCCATCAAGGCCCGTTTGGTTGTCTCTATACCCGCTCCATGTGGGATTACGGTATAGAGTGAGGTGACGTCCATGGTGACCAGGATATCCTGTGACTCATGAGGCATGGGTTTCAATAATCTTAGGAAATCTTCCGTATCTCGTACATAGCTTTTAGTCTGTTTAACACAAGTCTGTAGAAAACTATCCACAAACTGTGCTATTGGTGAAAATAATGAATTGCGTGCCGAGATTATAGGCCGGCCCGGAGGTCTGTCTAACGTTTTATGGATTTTGGGTAGTAGATAAAGAATTGGACAGATTGGAAAATCCGTCTCAAGGAATGCCAAAATGTCCTCATCTATCCAATTGTTATTCAAAGCACTTTGTAGCAGTGAATCCAATTGGTTTTTGAAGGGTATAGTGGGATCACATGTAAGAAGTCTATATGTTTCCTGGTCGGCTAATTGTCTATACGCTTCTGCCTCATAGTCACAGGTATCCAAAATCACCACAGCGCCACCTTTATCAGCCGGTCTCACAGTGATAAGTGAATTATTCTTAATTTCACCTATCGCTTTCCTCTCTAGAGGACTCAGATTGTATCTGACTCTTGTTTGTCTTTTCATAGAGTCCCTTATACCATGATCCAGCATCCGCGTGAAGGTTTTGATACTCGGGTTGTATGATTGGGGGTCATATGTGCTCTTTTTCTTAAAAGTACTGATCTCCATTGGTAATGGATCAGTTTGCTGAAATTTTTCTACTAGTCTAAGTTTACGACTCAGTTTATACTTGTCAACAGACCAACCAAAATCATTAAATTTCGGAGTTGGGATGAAACTCAATCCCTTAGATAATAAGCTCCTCTCGGCCTCAGTAAGTTTATGAGTCGACAAGTTTATCACTGACCCTTCTGATTCTTGTTCTGTTTCTTTTTCTCTTTTGTGCTTGCCCCGCCTGAGGTGGGGCCTTCTGCGTTTAAAGACTGCCCCCCTGGTTTGGCTCGGGTACTAGCACGTGGGAGAAGTGGTTTAACACTAGCTTGAGAGTCGGAGGAGTCTCTTTCCGAAGAAGAGATGCTATCAAATTGTGCTTGGTTTTGTCTGTATCTAGTATTTCTAAATCTGTATGAAGAAGACTGTTCATTTCCCGTTAGCCATCTATAGACCCTGTGATCTTTGTAATCTCGATCAACCTTCTCTAATTTTGTTCTTTTAAAAGTAACCAATTCTTTTCGATATTTATCTATTTGTTGTTTCAATTTAGTTACCCATTGTTGTGATAGATCACCTTGAAGGGTCTCAATGGCTTTTGGTTTACAAAGAGCTAATTCACCCCGCACCTTTTTCAAATCTGCTCCCACCTCCTCAATAACAAGTAGGAGTAAATCAAAGGAGCATTTGTTGAGAATTGAACACCATTTACTACAGAATACTGGATTACTTCTACCAATTGTAGGCACATTTTTAAGGCGAAAGCCCCGGGGAATTTGTTTTTTTCGGTAGTAGTCAGACAGAAATTGTCCATGCAGGAGAAGATCTGTCTCTCTCTTTTCTAAATTCAGCAACTTATGATAGGTGTCTATAGCACTTTCTGCTGGTAGACCCCCAAAGTCACTGAATTCAGAAAGCACACGTTCTGCATCATCATCTGTTAATGCTAGTAAATCATGTTCAGCTGAGAATAAAAGATCTGCAGACACCAAACCTTCCATTAAATACAACGCTATTAGACCAAAAACCTCACTCAGTTTAGTCTATGCCACTGAAATAGGCTATATGTATAGAAAGCTTCAAAAGTACAAAAAATGAAAAAAATAATAAAAATAAAAATAAAAATAGAGAATAAAAATACAAGAAAAAAGAGGGCAGCAAAAAGGCCAGAGTAAAGTCTCTTAGACAATAGTACTTCAATCCAAGGGGTTGTCCTCCTTATAGACAAAGATATCTGAGTCAAATCCGTCCATTCCAAATGGAAAATATATTCATAAGTCCATATAAACTAAATAAGCTTCATGAAAGTGCATAACGGGTGCAGGACATGTTAATCACAAGGATATCCTTGTGAGACAATATATCAAACGTTTGGTCCACACTCACGTTTTCAAATTTTCTGCTGGGGTGCCTTCCAAAACTGGGGATCTTAAACAGAATCACCAGTAAATTGTATAGACGAAGAGAAATGGGAGCACTCACCAGTCTTCATTATAGTGGTAATTTATTTGAATATCATGTCAGACAGAGCATCGACGTTTCGGTCCTCACTTGGACCTTTGTCAGGATAATTATACAGTGGAACGGACAGCCTTATAAACCCAGTATGTGCCCACCCACCACTTCAATAAAAACCAATCAGAGTGAAATACACATTAACCATTAAAAGATACACATGTGTGGGTGATCAAGTTATAACACTTAGCATATCCCTATTACACCTGTATACACACCTTTAGCCACGGATGTCCTCCCTGTGTCCAGCACTTCCTCATGCTGACTGGCGTGCGTTCCACCGCCGCCATCAGCTGTTTCTTTGAGACCTAGAACGCCGGGGACTCAGCTCACGGCCGCGTCTCCCTCCGGCAACATCACTTCCTGTCTGTGGAACGCATATCCGCTCCCGATCCCGGAAGCGTATGCGTTCCACTGCGTACTCACACATCTATGAGTATTGTATGTGTGCTGATTTGGCAGCATCGCGGCAGTTCTCATATCAGCGCTGATAGATGGATAATAGATATTAAATCCATATCATTGGTGATTCTCAGAGGATTTATTAATATGTGAGGACACAGGGAATATCTCCATAGTGTCCGGGCGTGTATACTCATGACAAAATAGAAATACACATAGGAAAACCTGTTCCATATATATCAAATGTGCATATAGATAGATTATGCATAGGTCCATATTACAATAACATGGATCCATGCATAAGTCTCATACACATATCTTGACCTAATAGTAGACAACAATCCATAAGGAAAATAGATGAAAAATAAATGAAAAAAAAGTCATTAAAAAGGCTATAAACCCTCACGGAGCGAACCTTATTGCACTACCCCAAAAAAAAGAGAAAAAGGGGGAAGGGAGAAAAAAGAAAAAAATTTCAAAAAAACACATGTCAAATGTGAGAAAATAAAAATAATGAAAACAATATATATGAATTGAAGTTTAAAAATTCCTTATCAATTCAAGAACACACTGTATTGGATGCCATCATTTAGGCCTTTAGGTCGTATGGTGTCCAGTCGATAAATCCAACCCGCTTCACATTTCAGAAGCATTTTACCACGGTCACCGCCCCTCCTTGGTTGGTCCACTCGATCAATAATCATGCTCCTTAATGATGCCAATGAGTGACGAGCTTCCACAAAGTGTCTAGCAACTGGCTTATCGGAGCTCCCATTTTCCAGTGCAGACCTGATAGATAAACGGTGGTTCGCCATCCTCTCTCGGAATGGGCGTATTGTTTTTCCCACGTATATCAGGGAACAGGGGCATATAAGAATATATATCACAAAATCGGTGGTACATGTCACCCTGTGTCGTATGTGTATCTTCTTTCCAGTATGGGGATGGTGGAAGAATTCACCAGTCATCATGCTCCTGCATGTTGTGCAATTAATGCACCTATAGCAACCCATCTTTCTTGGTTGAAGCCACATTACTGGATGTTTTGGAGATGCTCTGTCTGGTTGCATAAGGATGTCTTTCAGGTTTAGTGCTCGTCGAAAGCTCATCAATGGCTTATCTGGTAATTTTTTAGTCAGCATCGGATCAGTCTTGACTACGGGCCAGACCTCCCTTAGGGCCTTCCGTATACTAGGACCAGCTGTATCAAATGTGGCGGTGACCACAAAAGGATTTATGACCTTACGCTTCTTGTTATTTCCTGTATGGAAAATTCTTTTTGCTTTCTTTAGACATCTATTGATGATTTGTAGACTGTAGCCACGCACCAAAAACCGATTCTTCATTTCCACGAGTTGAGTTTCAGCCATCTCTTCATTAGAGTTGTTGCGTAAGACTCTCAAAAATTGAGAGATCGGTAAGTTTTGTTTTAAGGGGCCAGGGTGATGGCTCCCAAAGCGCAATAAGGTGTTTCGGTCCGTCGTTTTCCTGAATAGTTTATAGCCATAACCCAGTTCAGTGGCGTAGACACTTACATCTAAAAAATTGATAGTTTCTCTGTGATACTGCATGGTAAAGCGAATAGGGGAGTCTAGGTGATTCAGATGTTCTACCATAGCTAGTAGGGACTCTTCTGAAGAAGTCCAAATCAAAAATATATCGTCGATAAAACGACGATAAAAGGCGATACTATCTCCAAACGGCGGGATGATGTTTTCATTTTCATAGGCATCCATGAACAGATTTGCGTAAGACGGCGCTATATTACTCCCCATCGCGGTCCCAGCCGTTTGGAGATAATACCGCCCCTGAAAAGAAAAATAATTATTAACCAGAGTCAGTCTGAGTAACTCAATGAGGAAGTCAATGGGAGGCATCCCTCTGTGTTTATCCATCAAGGCCCGTTTGGTTGTCTCTATACCCGCTCCATGTGGGATTACGGTATAGAGTGAGGTGACGTCCATGGTGACCAGGATATCCTGTGACTCATGAGGCATGGGTTTCAATAATCTTAGGAAATCTTCCGTATCTCGTACATAGCTTTTAGTCTGTTTAACACAAGTCTGTAGAAAACTATCCACAAACTGTGCTATTGGTGAAAATAATGAATTGCGTGCCGAGATTATAGGCCGGCCCGGAGGTTTGTCTAACGTTTTATGGATTTTGGGTAGTAGATAAAGAATTGGACAGATTGGAAAATCCGTCTCAAGGAATGCCAAAATGTCCTCATCTATCCAATTGTTATTCAAAGCACTTTGTAGCAGTGAATCCAATTGGTTTTTGAAGGGTATAGTGGGATCACATGTAAGAAGTCTATATGTTTCCTGGTCGGCTAATTGTCTATACGCTTCTGCCTCATAGTCACAGGTATCCAAAATCACCACAGCGCCACCTTTATCAGCCGGTCTCACAGTGATAAGTGAATTATTCTTAATTTCACCTATCGCTTTCCTCTCTAGAGGACTCAGATTGTATCTGACTCTTGTTTGTCTTTTCATAGAGTCCCTTATACCATGATCCAGCATCCGCGTGAAGGTTTTGATACTCGGGTTGTATGATTGGGGGTCATATGTGCTCTTTTTCTTAAAAGTACTGATCTCCATTGGTAATGGATCAGTTTGCTGAAATTTTTCTACTAGTCTAAGTTTACGACTCAGTTTATACTTGTCAACAGACCAACCAAAATCATTAAATTTCGGAGTTGGGATGAAACTCAATCCCTTAGATAATAAGCTCCTCTCGGCCTCAGTAAGTTTATGAGTCGACAAGTTTATCACTGACCCTTCTGATTCTTGTTCTGTTTCTTTTTCTCTTTTGTGCTTGCCCCGCCTGAGGTGGGGCCTTCTGCGTTTAAAGACTGCCCCCCTGGTTTGGCTCGGGTACTAGCACGTGGGAGAAGTGGTTTAACACTAGCTTGAGAGTCGGAGGAGTCTCTTTCCGAAGAAGAGATGCTATCAAATTGTGCTTGGTTTTGTCTGTATCTAGTATTTCTAAATCTGTATGAAGAAGACTGTTCATTTCCCGTTAGCCATCTATAGACCCTGTGATCTTTGTAATCTCGATCAACCTTCTCTAATTTTGTTCTTTTAAAAGTAACCAATTCTTTTCGATATTTATCTATTTTAGATGTAAGTGTCTACGCCACTGAACTGGGTTATGGCTATAAACTATTCAGGAAAACGACGGACCGAAACACCTTATTGCACTTTGGGAGCCATCACCCTGGCCCCTTAAAACAAAACTTACCGATCTCTCAATTTTTGAGAGTCTTACGCAACAACTCTAATGAAGAGATGGCTGAAACTCAACTCGTGGAAATGAAGAATCGGTTTTTGGTGCGTGGCTACAGTCTACAAATCATCAATAGATGTCTAAAGAAAGCAAAAAGAATTTTCCATACAGGAAATAACAAGAAGCGTAAGGTCATAAATCCTTTTGTGGTCACCGCCACATTTGATACAGCTGGTTCTAGTATACGGAAGGCCCTAAGGGAGGTCTGGCCCGTAGTCAAGACTGATCCGATGCTGACTAAAAAATTACCAGATAAGCCATTGATGAGCTTTCGACGAGCACTAAACCTGAAAGACATCCTTATGCAACCAGACAGAGCATCTCCAAAACATCCAGTAATGTGGCTTCAACCAAGAAAGATGGGTTGCTATAGGTGCATTAATTGCACAACATGCAGGAGCATGATGACTGGTGAATTCTTCCACCATCCCCATACTGGAAAGAAGATACACATACGACACAGGGTGACATGTACCACCGATTTTGTGATATATATTCTTATATGCCCCTGTTCCCTGATATACGTGGGAAAAACAATACGCCCATTCCGAGAGAGGATGGCGAACCACCGTTTATCTATCAGGTCTGCACTGGAAAATGGGAGCTCCGATAAGCCAGTTGCTAGACACTTTGTGGAAGCTCGTCACTCATTGGCATCATTAAGGAGCATGATTATTGATCGAGTGGACCAACCGAGGAGGGGCGGTGACCGTGGTAAAATGCTTCTGAAATGTGAAGCGGGTTGGATTTATCGACTGGACACCATACGACCTAAAGGCCTAAATGATGGCATCCAATACAGTGTGTTCTTGAATTGATAAGGAATTTTTAAACTTCAATTCATATATATTGTTTTCATTATTTTTATTTTCTCACATTTGACATGTGTTTTTTTGAAATTTTTTTCTTTTTTCTCCCTTCCCCCTTTTTCTCTTTTTTTTGGGGTAGTGCAATAAGGTTCGCTCCGTGAGGGTTTATAGCCTTTTTAATGACTTTTTTTCATTTATTTTTCATCTATTTTCCTTATGGATTGTTGTCTACTATTAGGTCAAGATATGTGTATGAGACTTATGCATGGATCCATGTTATTGTAATATGGACCTATGCATAATCTATCTATATGCACATTTGATATATATGGAACAGGTTTTCCTATGTGTATTTCTATTTTGTCATGAGTATACACGCCCGGACACTATGGAGATATTCCCTGTGTCCTCACATATTAATAAATCCTCTGAGAATCACCAATGATATGGATTTAATATCTATTATCCATCTATCAGCGCTGATATGAGAACTGCCGCGATGCTGCCAAATCAGCACACATACAATACTCATAGATGTGTGAGTACGCAGTGGAACGCATACGCTTCCGGGATCGGGAGCGGATATGCGTTCCACAGACAGGAAGTGATGTTGCCGGAGGGAGACGCGGCCGTGAGCTGAGTCCCCGGCGTTCTAGGTCTCAAAGAAACAGCTGATGGCGGCGGTGGAACGCACGCCAGTCAGCATGAGGAAGTGCTGGACACAGGGAGGACATCCGTGGCTAAAGGTGTGTATACAGGTGTAATGGGGATATGCTAAGTGTTATAACTTGATCACCCACACATGTGTATCTTTTAATGGTTAATGTGTATTTCACTCTGATTGGTTTTTATTGAAGTGGTGGGTGGGCACATACTGGGTTTATAAGGCTGTCCGTTCCACTGTATAATTATCCTGACAAAGGTCCAAGTGAGGACCGAAACGTCGATGCTCTGTCTGACATGATATTCAAATAAATTACCACTATAATGAAGACTGGTGAGTGCTCCCATTTCTCTTCGTCTATACAATTTACTGGTGATTCTGTTTAAGATCCCCAGTTTTGGAAGGCACCCCAGCAGAAAATTTGAAAACGTGAGTGTGGACCAAACGTTTGATATATTGTCTCACAAGGATATCCTTGTGATTAACATGTCCTGCACCCGTTATGCACTTTCATGAAGCTTATTTAGTTTATATGGACTTATGAATATATTTTCCATTTGGAATGGACGGATTTGACTCAGATATCTTTGTCTATAAGGAGGACAACCCCTTGGATTGAAGTACTATTGTCTAAGAGACTTTACTCTGGCCTTTTTGCTGCCCTCTTTTTTCTTGTATTTTTATTCTCTATTTTTATTTTTATTATTTTTTTCATTTTTTGTACTTTTGAAGCTTTCTATACATATAGCCTATTTCAGTGGCATAGACTAAACTGAGTGAGGTTTTTGGTCTAATAGCGTTGTATTTAATGGAAGGTTTGGTGTCTGCAGATCTTTTATTCTCAGCTGAACATGATTTACTAGCATTAACAGATGATGATGCAGAACGTGTGCTTTCTGAATTCAGTGACTTTGGGGGTCTACCAGCAGAAAGTGCTATAGACACCTATCATAAGTTGCTGAATTTAGAAAAGAGAGAGACAGATCTTCTCCTGCATGGACAATTTCTGTCTGACTACTACCGAAAAAAACAAATTCCCCGGGGCTTTCGCCTTAAAAATGTGCCTACAATTGGTAGAAGTAATCCAGTATTCTGTAGTAAATGGTGTTCAATTCTCAACAAATGCTCCTTTGATTTACTCCTACTTGTTATTGAGGAGGTGGGAGCAGATTTGAAAAAGGTGCGGGGTGAATTAGCTCTTTGTAAACCAAAAGCCATTGAGACCCTTCAAGGTGATCTATCACAACAATGGGTAACTAAATTGAAACAACAAATAGATAAATATCGAAAAGAATTGGTTACTTTTAAAAGAACAAAATTAGAGAAGGTTGATCGAGATTACAAAGATCACAGGGTCTATAGATGGCTAACGGGAAATGAACAGTCTTCTTCATACAGATTTAGAAATACTAGATACAGACAAAACCAAGCACAATTTGATAGCATCTCTTCTTCGGAAAGAGACTCCTCCGACTCTCAAGCTAGTGTTAAACCACTTCTCCCACGTGCTAGTACCCGAGCCAAACCAGGGGGGCAGTCTTTAAACGCAGAAGGCCCCACCTCAGGCGGGGCAAGCACAAAAGAGAAAAAGAAACAGAACAAGAATCAGAAGGGTCAGTGATAAACTTGTCGACTCATAAACTTACTGAGGCCGAGAGGAGCTTATTATCTAAGGGATTGAGTTTCATCCCAACTCCGAAATTTAATGATTTTGGTTGGTCTGTTGACAAGTATAAACTGAGTCGTAAACTTAGACTAGTAGAAAAATTTCAGCAAACTGATCCATTACCAATGGAGATCAGTACTTTTAAGAAAAAGAGCACATATGACCCCCAATCATACAACCCGAGTATCAAAACCTTCACGCGGATGCTGGATCATGGTATAAGGGACTCTATGAAAAGACAAACAAGAGTCAGATACAATCTGAGTCCTCTAGAGAGGAAAGCGATAGGTGAAATTAAGAATAATTCACTTATCACTGTGAGACCGGCTGATAAAGGTGGCGCTGTGGTGATTTTGGATACCTGTGACTATGAGGCAGAAGCGTATAGACAATTAGCCGACCAGGAAACATATAGACTTCTTACATGTGATCCCACTATACCCTTCAAAAACCAATTGGATTCACTGCTACAAAGTGCTTTGAATAACAATTGGATAGATGAGGACATTTTGGCATTCCTTGAGACGGATTTTCCAATCTGTCCAATTCTTTATCTACTACCCAAAATCCATAAAACGTTAGACAGACCTCCGGGCCGGCCTATAATCTCGACACGCAATTCATTATTTTCACCAATAGCACAGTTTGTGGATAGTTTTCTACAGACTTGTGTTAAACAGACTAAAAGCTATGTACGAGATACGGAAGATTTCCTAAGATAATTGAAACCCATGCCTCATGAGTCACAGGATATCCTGGTCACCATGGACGTCACCTCACTCTATACCGTAATCCCACATGGAGCGGGTATAGAGACAACCAAACGGGCCTTGATGGATAAACACAGAGGGATGCCTCCCATTGACTTCCTCATTGAGTTACTCAGACTGACTCTGGTTAATAATTATTTTTCTTTTCAGGGGCGGTACTATCTCCAAACGGCTGGGACCGCGATGGGGAGTAATATAGCGCCGTCTTACGCAAATCTGTTCATGGATGCCTATGAAAATGAAAACATCATCCCGCCGTTTGGAGATAGTATCGCCTTTTATCGTCGTTTTATCGACGATATATTTTTGATTTGGACTTCTTCAGAAGAGTCCCTACTAGCTATGGTAGAACATCTGAATCACCTAGACTCCCCTATTCGCTTTACCATGCAGTATCACAGAGAAACTATCAATTCTTTAGATGTAAGTGTCTACGCCACTGAACTGGGTTATGGCTATAAACTATTCAGGAAAACGACGGACCGAAACACCTTATTGCACTTTGGGAGCCATCACCCTGGCCCCTTAAAACAAAACTTACCGATCTCTCAATTTTTGAGAGTCTTACGCAACAACTCTAATGAAGAGATGGCTGAAACTCAACTCGTGGAAATGAAGAATCGGTTTTTGGTGCGTGGCTACAGTCTACAAATCATCAATAGATGTCTAAAGAAAGCAAAAAGAATTTTCCATACAGGAAATAACAAGAAGCGTAAGGTCATAAATCCTTTTGTGGTCACCGCCACATTTGATACAGCTGGTCCTAGTATACGGAAGGCCCTAAGGGAGGTCTGGCCCGTAGTCAAGACTGATCCGATGCTGACTAAAAAATTACCAGATAAGCCATTGATGAGCTTTCGACGAGCACTAAACCTGAAAGACATCCTTATGCAACCAGACAGAGCATCTCCAAAACATCCAGTAATGTGGCTTCAACCAAGAAAGATGGGTTGCTATAGGTGCATTAATTGCACAACATGCAGGAGCATGATGACTGGTGAATTCTTCCACCATCCCCATACTGGAAAGAAGATACACATACGACACAGGGTGACATGTACCACCGATTTTGTGATATATATTCTTATATGCCCCTGTTCCCTGATATACGTGGGAAAAACAATACGCCCATTCCGAGAGAGGATGGCGAACCACCGTTTATCTATCAGGTCTGCACTGGAAAATGGGAGCTCCGATAAGCCAGTTGCTAGACACTTTGTGGAAGCTCGTCACTCATTGGCATCATTAAGGAGCATGATTATTGATCGAGTGGACCAACCGAGGAGGGGCGGTGACCGTGGTAAAATGCTTCTGAAATGTGAAGCGGGTTGGATTTATCGACTGGACACCATACGACCTAAAGGCCTAAATGATGGCATCCAATACAGTGTGTTCTTGAATTGATAAGGAATTTTTAAACTTCAATTCATATATATTGTTTTCATTATTTTTATTTTCTCACATTTGACATGTGTTTTTTTGAAATTTTTTTCTTTTTTCTCCCTTCCCCCTTTTTCTCTTTTTTTTGGGGTAGTGCAATAAGGTTCGCTCCGTGAGGGTTTATAGCCTTTTTAATGACTTTTTTTCATTTATTTTTCATCTATTTTCCTTATGGATTGTTGTCTACTATTAGGTCAAGATATGTGTATGAGACTTATGCATGGATCCATGTTATTGTAATATGGACCTATGCATAATCTATCTATATGCACATTTGATATATATGGAACAGGTTTTCCTATGTGTATTTCTATTTTGTCATGAGTATACACGCCCGGACACTATGGAGATATTCCCTGTGTCCTCACATATTAATAAATCCTCTGAGAATCACCAATGATATGGATTTAATATCTATTATCCATCTATCAGCGCTGATATGAGAACTGCCGCGATGCTGCCAAATCAGCACACATACAATACTCATAGATGTGTGAGTACGCAGTGGAACGCATACGCTTCCGGGATCGGGAGCGGATATGCGTTCCACAGACAGGAAGTGATGTTGCCGGAGGGAGACGCGGCCGTGAGCTGAGTCCCCGGCGTTCTAGGTCTCAAAGAAACAGCTGATGGCGGCGGTGGAACGCACGCCAGTCAGCATGAGGAAGTGCTGGACACAGGGAGGACATCCGTGGCTAAAGGTGTGTATACAGGTGTAATGGGGATATGCTAAGTGTTATAACTTGATCACCCACACATGTGTATCTTTTAATGGTTAATGTTTATTTCACTCTGATTGGTTTTTATTGAAGTGGTGGGTGGGCACATACTGGGTTTATAAGGCTGTCCGTTCCACTGTATAATTATCCTGACAAAGGTCCAAGTGAGGACCGAAACGTCGATGCTCTGTCTGACATGATATTCAAATAAATTACCACTATAATGAAGACTGGTGAGTGCTCCCATTTCTCTTCGTCTATACAATTTACTGGTGATTCTGTTTAAGATCCCCAGTTTTGGAAGGCACCCCAGCAGAAAATTTGAAAACGTGAGTGTGGACCAAACGTTTGATATATTGTCTCACAAGGATATCCTTGTGATTAACATGTCCTGCACCCGTTATGCACTTTCATGAAGCTTATTTAGTTTATATGGACTTATGAATATATTTTCCATTTGGAATGGACGGATTTGACTCAGATATCTTTGTCTATAAGGAGGACAACCCCTTGGATTGAAGTACTATTGTCTAAGAGACTTTACTCTGGCCTTTTTGCTGCCCTCTTTTTTCTTGTATTTTTATTCTCTATTTTTATTTTTATTTTTATTATTTTTTTCATTTTTTGTACTTTTGAAGCTTTCTATACATATAGCCTATTTCAGTGGCATAGACTAAACTGAGTGAGGTTTTTGGTCTAATAGCGTTGTATTTAATGGAAGGTTTGGTGTCTGCAGATCTTTTATTCTCAGCTGAACATGATTTACTAGCATTAACAGATGATGATGCAGAACGTGTGCTTTCTGAATTCAGTGACTTTGGGGGTCTACCAGCAGAAAGTGCTATAGACACCTATCATAAGTTGCTGAATTTAGAAAAGAGAGAGACAGATCTTCTCCTGCATGGACAATTTCTGTCTGACTACTACCGAAAAAAACAAATTCCCCGGGGCTTTCGCCTTAAAAATGTGCCTACAATTGGTAGAAGTAATCCAGTATTCTGTAGTAAATGGTGTTCAATTCTCAACAAATGCTCCTTTGATTTACTCCTACTTGTTATTGAGGAGGTGGGAGCAGATTTGAAAAAGGTGCGGGGTGAATTAGCTCTTTGTAAACCAAAAGCCATTGAGACCCTTCAAGGTGATCTATCACAACAATGGGTAACTAAATTGAAACAACAAATAGATAAATATCGAAAAGAATTGGTTACTTTTAAAAGAACAAAATTAGAGAAGGTTGATCGAGATTACAAAGATCACAGGGTCTATAGATGGCTAACGGGAAATGAACAGTCTTCTTCATACAGATTTAGAAATACTAGATACAGACAAAACCAAGCACAATTTGATAGCATCTCTTCTTCGGAAAGAGACTCCTCCGACTCTCAAGCTAGTGTTAAACCACTTCTCCCACGTGCTAGTACCCGAGCCAAACCAGGGGGGCAGTCTTTAAACGCAGAAGGCCCCACCTCAGGCGGGGCAAGCACAAAAGAGAAAAAGAAACAGAACAAGAATCAGAAGGGTCAGTGATAAACTTGTCGACTCATAAACTTACTGAGGCCGAGAGGAGCTTATTATCTAAGGCAGAGGTTCTCAAACTCGGTCCTCAGGACCCCACACAGTGCATGTTTTGCAGGTAAGCCAGCAGGTGCACAGGTGTATTAATTACTCACTGACACATTTTAAAAGGTCCACAGGTGGAGCTAATTATTTCACTTGTGATTCTGTGAGGAGACCTGCAAAACATGCACTGTGTGGGCCCCCGAGGACCGAGTTTGAGAACCTCTGATCTAAGGGATTGAGTTTCATCCCAACTCCGAAATTTAATGATTTTGGTTGGTCTGTTGACAAGTATAAACTGAGTCGTAAACTTAGACTAGTAGAAAAATTTCAGCAAACTGATCCATTACCAATGGAGATCAGTACTTTTAAGAAAAAGAGCACATATGACCCCCAATCATACAACCCGAGTATCAAAACCTTCACGCGGATGCTGGATCATGGTATAAGGGACTCTATGAAAAGACAAACAAGAGTCAGATACAATCTGAGTCCTCTAGAGAGGAAAGCGATAGGTGAAATTAAGAATAATTCACTTATCACTGTGAGACCGGCTGATAAAGGTGGCGCTGTGGTGATTTTGGATACCTGTGACTATGAGGCAGAAGCGTATAGACAATTAGCCGACCAGGAAACATATAGACTTCTTACATGTGATCCCACTATACCCTTCAAAAACCAATTGGATTCACTGCTACAAAGTGCTTTGAATAACAATTGGATAGATGAGGACATTTTGGCATTCCTTGAGACGGATTTTCCAATCTGTCCAATTCTTTATCTACTACCCAAAATCCATAAAACGTTAGACAGACCTCCGGGCCGGCCTATAATCTCGGCACGCAATTCATTATTTTCACCAATAGCACAGTTTGTGGATAGTTTTCTACAGACTTGTGTTAAACAGACTAAAAGCTATGTACGAGATACGGAAGATTTCCTAAGATTATTGAAACCCATGCCTCATGAGTCACAGGATATCCTGGTCACCATGGACGTCACCTCACTCTATACCGTAATCCCACATGGAGCGGGTATAGAGACAACCAAACGGGCCTTGATGGATAAACACAGAGGGATGCCTCCCATTGACTTCCTCATTGAGTTACTCAGACTGACTCTGGTTAATAATTATTTTTCTTTTCAGGGGCGGTACTATCTCCAAACGGCTGGGACCGCGATGGGGAGTAATATAGCGCCGTCTTACGCAAATCTGTTCATGGATGCCTATGAAAATGAAAACATCATCCCGCCGTTTGGAGATAGTATCGCCTTTTATCGTCGTTTTATCGACGATATATTTTTGATTTGGACTTCTTCAGAAGAGTCCCTACTAGCTATGGTAGAACATCTGAATCACCTAGACTCCCCTATTCGCTTTACCATGCAGTATCACAGAGAAACTATCAATTCTTTAGATGTAAGTGTCTACGCCACTGAACTGGGTTATGGCTATAAACTATTCAGGAAAACGACGGACCGAAACACCTTATTGCACTTTGGGAGCCATCACCCTGGCCCCTTAAAACAAAACTTACCGATCTCTCAATTTTTGAGAGTCTTACGCAACAACTCTAATGAAGAGATGGCTGAAACTCAACTCGTGGAAATGAAGAATCGGTTTTTGGTGCGTGGCTACAGTCTACAAATCATCAATAGATGTCTAAAGAAAGCAAAAAGAATTTTCCATACAGGAAATAACAAGAAGCGTAAGGTCATAAATCCTTTTGTGGTCACCGCCACATTTGATACAGCTGGTCCTAGTATACGGAAGGCCCTAAGGGAGGTCTGGCCCGTAGTCAAGACTGATCCGATGCTGACTAAAAAATTACCAGATAAGCCATTGATGAGCTTTCGACGAGCACTAAACCTGAAAGACATCCTTATGCAACCAGACAGAGCATCTCCAAAACATCCAGTAATGTGGCTTCAACCAAGAAAGATGGGTTGCTATAGGTGCATTAATTGCACAACATGCAGGAGCATGATGACTGGTGAATTCTTCCACCATCCCCATACTGGAAAGAAGATACACATACGACACAGGGTGACATGTACCACCGATTTTGTGATATATATTCTTATATGCCCCTGTTCCCTGATATACGTGGGAAAAACAATACGCCCATTCCGAGAGAGGATGGCGAACCACCGTTTATCTATCAGGTCTGCACTGGAAAATGGGAGCTCCGATAAGCCAGTTGCTAGACACTTTGTGGAAGCTCGTCACTCATTGGCATCATTAAGGAGCATGATTATTGATCGAGTGGACCAACCGAGGAGGGGCGGTGACCGTGGTAAAATGCTTCTGAAATGTGAAGCGGGTTGGATTTATCGACTGGACACCATACGACCTAAAGGCCTAAATGATGGCATCCAATACAGTGTGTTCTTGAATTGATAAGGAATTTTTAAACTTCAATTCATATATATTGTTTTCATTATTTTTATTTTCTCACATTTGACATGTGTTTTTTTGAAATTTTTTTCTTTTTTCTCCCTTCCCCCTTTTTCTCTTTTTTTTGGGGTAGTGCAATAAGGTTCGCTCCGTGAGGGTTTATAGCCTTTTTAATGACTTTTTTTCATTTATTTTTCATCTATTTTCCTTATGGATTGTTGTCTACTATTAGGTCAAGATATGTGTATGAGACTTATGCATGGATCCATGTTATTGTAATATGGACCTATGCATAATCTATCTATATGCACATTTGATATATATGGAACAGGTTTTCCTATGTGTATTTCTATTTTGTCATGAGTATACACGCCCGGACACTATGGAGATATTCCCTGTGTCCTCACATATTAATAAATCCTCTGAGAATCACCAATGATATGGATTTAATATCTATTATCCATCTATCAGCGCTGATATGAGAACTGCCGCGATGCTGCCAAATCAGCACACATACAATACTCATAGATGTGTGAGTACGCAGTGGAACGCATACGCTTCCGGGATCGGGAGCGGATATGCGTTCCACAGACAGGAAGTGATGTTGCCGGAGGGAGACGCGGCCGTGAGCTGAGTCCCCGGCGTTCTAGGTCTCAAAGAAACAGCTGATGGCGGCGGTGGAACGCACGCCAGTCAGCATGAGGAAGTGCTGGACACAGGGAGGACATCCGTGGCTAAAGGTGTGTATACAGGTGTAATGGGGATATGCTAAGTGTTATAACTTGATCACCCACACATGTGTATCTTTTAATGGTTAATGTGTATTTCACTCTGATTGGTTTTTATTGAAGTGGTGGGTGGGCACATACTGGGTTTATAAGGCTGTCCATTCCACTGTATAATTATCCTGACAAAGGTCCAAGTGAGGACCGAAACGTCGATGCTCTGTCTGACATGATATTCAAATAAATTACCACTATAATGAAGACTGGTGAGTGCTCCCATTTCTCTTCGTCTATACAATTTACTGGTGATTCTGTTTAAGATCCCCAGTTTTGGAAGGCACCCCAGCAGAAAATTTGAAAACGTGAGTGTGGACCAAACGTTTGATATATATA
The DNA here is from genome assembly GCF_028390025.1 of Pseudophryne corroboree. Classification (NCBI taxonomy): domain Eukaryota; kingdom Metazoa; phylum Chordata; class Amphibia; order Anura; family Myobatrachidae; genus Pseudophryne; species Pseudophryne corroboree. The sequence continues at coordinate 172,417,310 of NC_086447.1, read as the reverse complement.
TATATATATATATATATATACACTGCTCAAAAAAATAAAGGGAACACTTAAACAACACAATGCAACTCCAAGTCAATCACACTTCTGCGAAATCAAACTCTCCACTTAGGAAGCAACACTGATTGACAATCAATTTCACGTGCTGTTGTGCAAATGGAATAGACAACGGGTGGAAATTATAGGCAATTAGCAAGACACCCCCAATAAAGGAGTTGTTCTGCAGGGGGTGACCACAGACCACTTCTCAGCTCCTATGCTTTCTGGCTGATGTTTTGGTCACTTTTGAAAGCTGGCGGTGCTTTCACTCTAGTGGTAGCATGAGACGGAGTCTACAACCCACACAAGTGGCTCAGGTAGTGCAGCTCATCCAGGATGGCACATCAATGCGAGCTGTGGCAAGAAGGTTTGCTGTGTCTGTCAGCATAGTGTCCAGAGCATGGAGGCGCTACCAGGAGACAGGCCAGTACATCAGGAGACGTGGAGGAGGCCATAGGAGGGCAACAACCCAGCAGCAGGACCGCTACCTCCGCCTTTGTGCAAGGAGGAACAGGAGGAGCACTGCCAGAGCCCTGCAAAATGACCTCCAGCAAGCCACAAATGTGCACGTGTCTACTCAAACGATCAGAAACAAACTCCATGAGGGTGGTATGAGGGCCCGACGTCCACAGGTGGGGGTTGTGCTTACAGCCCAACACCGAGCAGGATGTTTGGCATTTGCCAGAGAACACCAAGATTGGCAAATTCGCTAATGGCGCCCTGTGCTCTTCACAGATGAAAGCAGGTTCTCACTGAGCACATGTAACAGACGTGACAGAGTCTGGAGACGCCAAGGAGAACATTCTGCTGCCTGCAACATCCTCCAGCATGACCGGTTTGGCAGTGGGTCAGTAATGGTGTGGGGTGGCATTTCTTTGGGGGCCCGCACAGCCCTCCATGTGCTCGCCAGAGGTAGCCTGACTGCCATTAGGTACCGAGATGAGATCCTCAGAACCCTTGTGAGACCATATACTGGTGCGGTTGGCCCTGGGTTTCTCCTAATGCAAGACAATGCTAGACCTCATGTGGCTGGAGTGTGTCAGCAGTTCCTGCAAGACGAAGGCATTGAGGCTACGGACTGGCCCGCCCGTTCCCCAGACCTGAATCCAATTGAGCACATCTGGGACATCATGTCTCGCTCTATTCACCAATGCCACGTTGCACCACAGGCTGTCCAGGAGTTGGCGAATGCTTTAGTCCAGGTCTGGGAGGAGATCCCTCAGGAGACCATCCGCCACCTCATCAGGAGCATGCCCAGGCATTGTAGGGAGGTCATACAGGCACGTGGAGGCCACACACACACTACTGAGCCTCATTTTGACTTGTTTTAAGGACATTACATCAAAGTTGGATCAGCCTGTAGTGTGTTTTTCCACTTTAATTTTGAGTGTGACTCCAAATCCAGACCTCCATGGGGTAATAAATTTGATTTCCATTGATAATTTTTGTGTGATTTTGTTGTCAGCACATTCAACTATGTGAAGAACAAAGTATTTAATAAGAATATTTCATTAATTCAAATCTAGGATGTGTTGTTTAAGTGTTCCCTATATTTTTTTTGAGCAGTGTATATCCTGGACTTTGTTAAAACCTTTGATATATTTGATAGTTTCTATCATGTCCCCCCTTTCCCTTCTCTGCTCCATACTATAGATATTGTGATTATTTAGTCTTTTTGGATATGTTTTGTGATGTAGGCCATACACCATTTTAGTTGCCCTTTTTTCTACAGTCTCTAATGTATTGATTTCCTTCTAAAGATATGGCCTCCAGAATTGAACACAGTATTCTAGACACAGTGGCATTATTACTTCTTTCTTTCTTCTGCTGATTCCTCTCTCTATGCAACCATCTGACTAGCCTTCCTTATTGCTTTGTTACATTGCTTACCTGCCTTTAAGTAACCTGAAAGAGTGACTTCTAGATTCCTTTCCTTCTCAGTAGTTTCCAGTATAGTGCCATTAATACTATATTTAGCTTTTGGATTTTTGAGACCCAAGTGCATGATTTTGCATCTTTTGGCAATAAACTCTCTGGGGGTAATTCAGACCTGATCGCTGCTGTGCTGTTTTTGCACAGCGGGCAATCAGGTCTGTACTGCGCATGCGTATGCACCGAAATAACTGCATCAGATGACTGCACCGGTGCATAGCGACGGGATGGTGTGAAAAAAGCGATTGCATGGGCGATCGCAAGGTGACTGACAGGAAGAGGCCATTTGTGAGTGGCAACTGACTGTTTTGTGGGAGTGTCTGGGAAAACGCAGGAGGGACCAGGCGTTTGGAGGGAGGGTTTCTGACGTCAGCTCCGGCGCCGATCATCGCAACAGCAGAGTAAATCCTGGGCTGAGCAGAGACTGCACAAACTCATGTTTTGTGCAGCTCTCCAACAAATGCATTCGCACACCTGCACACAGCATATACCCTCCCCCTGTATGCGGTGACTACCTGATCGCAGGGATGCAAAAAATTCCACCTAGCGATCAGGTGTGAATTTCCCTCTCTGTTTTCTATTCTGCAACCAAGATCTTATACATTTAACCATCTTAGTATCCAATCCCAAGCTTTCAAGTTCATTTAGCAGTCTGCAATGTGGAACAGTGTCAATATCTATTACTTTAGTCACTTAGTCAAAAAAGTCAATAAGGTTTGTTTGACATGATCTCCCCCCAGTGAATTCATGCTGTTTGGGATCCTGTAAATTGCTGGATTTGATATAATCAACAACTCTTTCTTTTAAGAGTGTTTCCATTAATTTCCCTACTACTGATGTAAGGCTCACTGGTCGTTAGCTGCTTGCCCCTTCCTTGCTTCTACTTTTGTGCAGTGGGACTACGTTTGCTCTTTTCCAGTCTTCTGGGTTAATCCTGTAGCTAGTGACTGGTTGAATAATTCTATTAATGGTGCTACCAGCACTCCTTCAAGATCTTTTAGTATCCTTAGATGTATCCCATCTGGCCCCATTGATTGATCCACTTTCAGCTTTGAGAGTTCTGTAAGGACCTTCTCCTCTGTAAATGTACTTGTTTCATTTTTCTGAATATCCCTGCAAATTAACTGTGGCCCCTTCCCCTCTCTTTCAGTAGTGAATACTGCACACAAATAATTATTAAGATAATCTTTTATTACATTGTCTCCCTCAACAATACTCTCAGTCTCTGTCTTTAGTGTTATTATTCCACCTTTTGTTTTTCTCCTTTCGCTTATATACCTATGTAACACCCCTTTACCTGGGCTTTCTGGGTAATGGTGTGTATTTAAACTCTTCCCGCTTTGCAATGCTTCTCACCTTGTACTTCTTTTGGTATTAGTGCCTCCACCCGAATCTTGACGTGACGTGCTCTTCTGGGAAGTGCTCAATTTTGGAAACACCAGAGGGAGACTCGGGAAACCCTCTGCCCACCACGTGCTTAGACCGACCCCACTACAGGAATATATCACACGGATATGTTGCAAAAGCCACCCTGGCACATTTATTAAATGGTCTGGAATAGCAATTGCTTTTATGCATTTATATACAAGGGACTATAGTAGATCAATAAAAGAGGACATATACTAAAGGCATAGGAACATGTTGGTCAGTAATGCACACACATATCTAAAGGGTGTATAATGCAGTAATAAGAAAAATGAACATAACACATGAATCTGCTTTCTCCTGTCTGTCTGTCCCTTCCTGAACTTCCCTTTTGTATGCAGATAGCACCCTGGCCTTTGCAATCACTAACTGGGTAATGACAACTTAAAACAGCAGTATCACAAGGAATTTCACACATACCACACACAGCATTAGACAATACATCCCCCACTATAGTGCACTGTTATTTCAGAGTTCCTTATCTTCTGCATGCTATAGCTTGATGGAAAAGGTACTTTAACAGGTTCCAATTGGCACTTTCAGCAACGCTGGTACTTGTAGTTCCACAAACTGATTCTTGGTGAAATCTCACACTTTGTTAGCTACTATTTATCAGTCTTTACCGAGAAACATAACACTGTAAACCGTTACTTATCTCACATTCCTCCAAAGTGTGTCCCTCTGCAAACTGTCCTCTCCAGGGGTCAAGAAGGAAGGTTTGAAATGCATTATCCTCTGTAGGCCACTTAACTTCATCAGACTGGGGTTCTCCCTCTCCGTAGGGCTCTTTCTGTACAGTCACGTGGACTTCTTCCCCAGTATTCTCCAGTCATTGTCAGCTGCATCTTAGCTATATGCCAGACATGGATCCTTCTCCCATCTCCTCCTTCACTCCTCTGGACAAAAGCATTCCATTCTGCACTCCCCCCTCCCCATGCCTTGTTTCCCCACCCCCCGACAGCCTCTGCGTGTCTCTCTGTATATCCTCTGAAATCCAAGGCTGTCTGGGAGATGTAGTCTCTATACACAAAATGGCCGGTGTCCAATTTCACATTTGCTGCCTGTCATAAGCGCTGGGCGCTACATACTCCCCCTGTGGGACTGGCGATCCGCTGACAAAGTGATGAGCCTGTTCCACACCCTGAAAAGGAATATGTGTTAAACCATTCTGTCTGTTTACACATCCACACATACCCTGACAAGCTCCTACGATGACAGGAGTGGGCCCCAAATAAGGCCACGGGTAGACCCAGTGAGGGTGAACCACCCTGGGCACTTCAGTGGCCCTTCCTAACTCATCATAAGTAAATATCATAGGGGCCCTAGTGGTGCGTCTGGGTCGGCTAATAGCTGGAAGGGCTCCCTCATCTCCCTCTGACACCCTTTCTGGTTGCTCAGCCTCTCCCCCAACATCTCTCTCTTCTGGTTGGTCCTGAGCCTGTCCCTCAGGTTCTCTAACTTCCACCGTTACTTCAGGTACGACCTCTTCCAACCTGCACACCTGTTCTCCTCTTGGCTCTCCTGTAGCTCTCTCAGTAGACCTGTGGGGTCTAGTGACTTCATGACTTTGAATGACAGTCTCATTTTCCGTAGTGGGAGGATCATACCCCCATTCATCCTCACTGCATTCTGTCTCTTTATAATCTCTAGTTTCCTCTCTCCTTGTAGACCTCAGTCTTCCTGGCTTCCTCCAGGGCACCCTCTCGGTGGTCTCAACAGCTTGCTTGGTCTTGAACCTCACATCTCTGCCAATCGGTAATAGGTGTTGACGGTGATAAGTCTTTATGGGCCCTGTTTGTCCTTCAGGCCTTACACGGTAAACAGGTGCCCCAGACATTTTGTCCACCACTTCATAGGGTTCTTCTCTCCATCGATTTGCCAATTTATGCTTTCCAGGTATTCCCAGGTAACGGAGCAGTACTCTGTCTCCTATCCCCAGTACATTCTCTTTCACTCGACTGTCATATCGAGTCTTGTTTCTCAAACCCGACTTAGTAGAAGCTTCTTGAGCCAACTTGTGAGCATGTCTCAGTTCTTCTCGCAGTCTCTGCACATACTGTAAATGTGTCTCCCCCGAGTGGGAAACCTCCATTATTCCAAAACAAATGTCTACAGGCAGTCGGGCTTCTCTTCCAAACATAAGGAGGTATGGTGAGTATCCAGTTGACTCATTTTTTGTGCAGTTATATGCATGTACTAACTGACTGATGTGCCTACTCCAGTGTGCCTTCCTGGCAGTGCCCAAAGTGCCCATCATGTTGAGAAGAGTTCGATTGAATCTCTCTGGCTGTGGGTCCCCTTGTGGATGGAATGGTGTCGTCCTCGACTTCTGTATCCCGCACAATTCACAGATCTCTTTTATCAGCCGACTCTCAAAATCTCTTCCTTGATCAGAATGGATCCGGGCAGGAAGTCCATAGTGCACAAAGAATTTCTCCCATAGAATCTTGGCAACAGTTGTGGCTCTTTGATCTTTTGCTGGGTAGGCCTGGGCATACCGAGTGAAATGATCTGTCACGACCAGAATATGTGCTGTGTTGCTTTCATCTGGCTCTACAGAAAGGAAATCAATACACACCAGCTCTAGTGGCCCATCACTCGAAATGTTTTTCAATGGTGCAGCTCTTTCGGGCAGTGTTTTACGCAGAATGCAAGTCCCACAATTTCTGCAATATTTTTCAATATCAGCCTCCATCCTTGGCCAATAGAACCGATCAGCAATCAACCCGCTTGTTTTCTCAACACCTAAGTGCCCATGTTGGTCATGTAGGGCATTCAGTACAGAATCACGATGTTTCTTTGGCAGAACCAACTGTCTTCTTACTCTACCATCTCTGCGGGTAGATTCCCTATAAAGGAGGCCTCCTCTGACCATCAGAAATTCTCTTTGCCTGTGCAGTAAGATGGCTTCTTCTGTTTTAAGGGCCTTTGGCCCCAACCTCTCATTGTTCTTTATCATCCAATAGACCGCTCCTAGGGACAGATCTTCTAGCTGATCACTTTTCAGCTGTTTCCTACTGATCCTCTGCAGATCACCCAGTTCAAACTGACTCAGCCAGCAATAATGTTTGGGCAGTGCCGCTTCTGAAACTCCCAATGCAGTGACACATTCTCTCACAGGCGGCACCACCACTCTTCCTTCATGGCACATACCTCTTACTTCTGGAGCAGGCACTTCAACCCACTCTTCTTCAGGTGATTCAGCATGTCTTCCAGCCAACCTGGACAAAGCATCAGCATCAATGTTTCCTTTGCCAGGTCGGTACTTAAGCGTGAAGTCATACACAGCCAAAGCTGCCAGCCATCGATGTCCTGTGGCATCCAACTTTGCTGTAGTCTGGATGTATGTCAACGGATTGTTGTCAGTATGGACTTCAAAGGTAGCACCATACAAATAATCATGCAGATGGTCGACAATGGCCCATTTTAATGCCAAGAATTCCAGCTTGTGCACAGGGTAATTCTTTTCGCTGGGTGATAGGCCTCGGCTAACATAGTGCACAGGCCTCATCTGGCCTTCTTGTTCTTGGTAAAGTACTCCTCCGAGTCCATCAAAAGATGCATCTACATGAAGAATGTATGGAAGGTCAGGGTTTGCATAGGCGAGCACTGGAGACTGGGTAAGGCCCTCCTTCAACTTCTTGAATGCAGTTTCACACTCTTCTGTCCATCTTTCCCCAAATAGGTCATTAACACGGAGAAAGTGTTTATTTTCTTGCTGGGTCATCCGCCCCTTCACTGGTGGGTACCCTTTGGTTAATTCTGTCAAAGGCTTGGCTAATTTAGAATATCCTGGAACAAATCTTCTGTAGTACCCACAGAACCCCAGAAAAGACCTCAGTTCCTTTAGTTTTGTGGGCCGTGGCCACTCTGCCACAGCTTCTACTTTGGCTGGGTCGGTGGAGATCCCTTCCCTGCTGACAATGTGCCCAACATACTTGACTTGCTTCTGGCATAGTCGACACTTTTCTAAAGATAGCTTTAGCCCTTTACTCTTCAGTCGGTCAAGTACTTTGAGCAATCTCTCGTTATGTTCTTGTAGACTCCTCCCAAAAACGATCAAGTCATCCAGATACACGATTACTTCACGAAAATTCATGTCTCCCACTGTCTCATCCATGCACCTCTGAAAGGTGGCTGGGGCACCTTTTACCCCCTGTGGCATTCTCTTGAACTGAAAGAACCCTTCAGGGCAGATGAAGGCTGTCTTCTCAGCATCTTCCGGACTCATCAGAATCTGATAGCACCCACTCCTGAGGTCTAACACAGAGAACCATTTGCTTCCTTGCAGACAGTCAAGTGCCTCATCAACTTTAGGCACTGTGTACTGGTCAGGCACTGTTCGCTTATTAAGAGTTCTATAGTCCACACACATCCGGATATCACCATTCTTCTTACGAGCCACCACTATTGGAGAGGCATAGGGACTTTCTGATTTTTCAATGACATCATTCTCCAGTAGACCTTTCAGATGACTTCTTACATCATACAAATCCGCAGGGGCCAATCTTCGTGACCTTTCTCGAAAGGGTTTTTCATCAGTAAGACGAATCTTATGTTGGACCCCTTTAGCCAGACCTAGGTCCCAATCTCCAAGGGAGAAAACATCTCTCCTCTCTAACATTTCTTTGATTAGTCTGTCTAGATCGGCTTTCATGGCATCTGTACCTTCAAAGCATGGTTGGAAACTGTCTGCAACCAACACACTCTTTTTCGATAGGCAGCCAGGCATACAGGATGAATGGTGAGCGTCTGGTAGTATTCCTTTCCACCCTCCTCTCTGCACCATTGGGCTAGTGTATTGAACAAATGGGCATTGGTTCCTATGATAACTTGCACATCTCTATCCTCTTCTTCTGGATCGGGACACACAAGGGCGACTACTTGCACTTCTTTTTCAATCCCAGCCACTTCTCTTGGGAACTTGAGGTCCACTGTGATGTATCCGAGATATGGATAGCTCTGTTCACTGAGGCCCCAGATGGTCAGTCCAGACAATGGATGTACCTTGACATCCGACAGATTCTCACGAAACCACTTCTCAAACACAATGGACACCTGGGAACCACTATCCAGTAGAGCCGTACACTTCTGTCCATTCAATAAGGCAGTCACATGAGGCGCTGGACCGACTAGGCCAGGTGGCAATATATTCCAGGTAGCAGGTGAGTTCCCCACAGCATTGGTACTAACTTTCTTTAGGGGGCCAGGGTGGGGTCTTCTGGTCCCCCTTTCTCGTTTCCCAAAGGCTTTTCAGGTTGTGGGGATTGCTTATATGATGACCTCTGATTCCATCTGGCTGGACACTGTCTAGCTATATGTCCAGGCCGACCGCACTCAAAACATCTTCTGGGGTCACCTCGACTCTCTAGTTGTATTGGAGATGATGGATGCGAAGGCCTTGGGGCCTCCCTAGCTGTCTGAAGGGCTAACAGACGGTCTATCTGTTCCTTCTGCACTTGAAGGATCTTCAGTAACTCCACCTCTTTTGCACTGGTTTCCTGCTTTAGGCTAACAGTCTTTATCTTTTTGGCTACACCATCTCTAGCTTCGATTATAGCTTCCTCTTGTTTAACTTCATCGATTAGCTGGTTGAAAGAAGGAGCTGGGTTTCTAGTAAAGTCTCCCCGGAGCTTCAATGCAACTGGGTCTAAAGACAGTGCTCCTCTTAGTAACTGTTGCATGCGACTCCCATCTACTTCACTGAGGGTCATTCCCCCTTTTTCCACAATGCGGTAAATTAGCTTGTCCAGGCGGTATAGATATTTGGACAATCTCTCCCCCGGCTCTTGACAGGTGTTTCTTAACTTGTAAAGGAGGTCAGTGGCATCTTCTGATGTTCCAAACTCTCTTTCCAGAGCTGCTAGATAGTTCCGTGCAGTAGCATTAGGGTCACTCCGACGAGTGGCCTGCACAATCTCCATTGCTGGACCACGTAAACTCTCCACTATCCGTTGTCTCTTTGCAGTCTCAGGACAGTGCCACTCTTCCATGTACTGGATTGCAGTGTCTTTCCACACCTCATAGGCATCTTCTCCAGTTGGAACAGGTTGGACACCTGAGAAAGGTCTCAATCTCCTATATCCACCATCATACTGGTTTCTTCCCAGTTGCTCCACGAGTTTATTCATAGCAACCAAAAATAATTGACTCTGCGTGTCAGAGGCTCCATCTAGGCCCAGAGGTGAATCATCTTGTCTTCGAATGTCAGGGGACTGTACCATGGAGCTCCTTGCCCTCTCTTCAGTAGGACTGGATTCTTGGGCAACTCTCATCCCCTCACTTGGCTTAAGAGGCAACACTACACTCCAATGTTTGCTTCCCTCATAGGAAAAGACAGCAGGGATCAATCCTCTCTCCAACACAGCATTGCTCTCTAGCAGCACAGCATCATCCCGCCTGCCCAGTACATTTAGCCTCTGCATCCCTGTCCGATCTGCAATCATCTTGGTAACCTCCTCATCTGGAACTTCCTGCAGTTCACCGCACAAAACAAAACAGCATTCTGAATCTTTGGATAGTTGTTCACACCAACCATATACTTCTTCTGGCTTCAAACTAGCCATGGCGCCCGCCTGGTAAGCAAATTCTGAGTTAGCTGTACGAATCTCAGCAGTGCACTCCACTGTAACACCCCTTTACCTGGGCTTTCTGGGTAATGGTGTGTATTTAAACTCTTCCCGCTTTGCAATGCTTCTCACCTTGTACTTCTTTTGGTATTAGTGCCTCCACCCGAATCTTGACGTGACGTGCTCTTCTGGGAAGTGCTCAATTTTGGAAACACCAGAGGGAGACTCGGGAAACCCTCTGCCCACCACGTGCTTAGACCGACCCCACTACAGGAATATATCACACGGATATGTTGCAAAAGCCACCCTGGCACATTTATTAAATGGTCTGGAATAGCAATTGCTTTTATGCATTTATATACAAGGGACTATAGTAGATCAATAAAAGAGGACATATACTAAAGGCATAGGAACATGTTGGTCAGTAATGCACACACATATCTAAAGGGTGTATAATGCAGTAATAAGAAAAATGAACATAACACATGAATCTGCTTTCTCCTGTCTGTCTGTCCCTTCCTGAACTTCCCTTTTGTATGCAGATAGCACCCTGGCCTTTGCAATCACTAACTGGGTAATGACAACTTAAAACAGCAGTATCACAAGGAATTTCACACATACCACACACAGCATTAGACAATACATCCCCCACTATAGTGCACTGTTATTTCAGAGTTCCTTATCTTCTGCATGCTATAGCTTGATGGAAAAGGTACTTTAACAGGTTCCAATTGGCACTTTCAGCAACGCTGGTACTTGTAGTTCCACAAACTGATTCTTGGTGAAATCTCACACTTTGTTAGCTACTATTTATCAGTCTTTACCGAGAAACATAACACTGTAAACCGTTACTTATCTCACATTCCTCCAAAGTGTGTCCCTCTGCAAACTGTCCTCTCCAGGGGTCAAGAAGGAAGGTTTGAAATGCATTATCCTCTGTAGGCCACTTAACTTCATCAGACTGGGGTTCTCCCTCTCCGTAGGGCTCTTTCTGTACAGTCACGTGGACTTCTTCCCCAGTATTCTCCAGTCATTGTCAGCTGCATCTTAGCTATATGCCAGACACGGATCCTTCTCCCATCTCCTCCTTCACTCCTCTGGACAAAAGCATTCCATTCTGCACTCCCCCCTCCCCATGCCTTGTTTCCCCACCCCCCGACAGCCTCTGCGTGTCTCTCTGTATATCCTCTGAAACCCAAGGCTGTCTGGGAGATGTAGTCTCTATACACAAAATGGCCGGTGTCCAATTTCACATTTGCTGCCTGTCATAAGCGCTGGGCGCTACACCTAAAAAAAGTTTTGCCTTCTTTACCCACTGACTGGGCCATTTTCTCCTCAGCTTGTGCCTTTGCACATCTGATTACCTTTTTAGTCTCCTTCTGTCTAACAAGATATATCTCTTTGTCTTCATTATTTTGTGCCTGCTTTATATTTCCTAAAAGCCATCTTTTTTGCTTTCACAATACTTGCTACTTCTTTCACAATCCACACTGGCTTCTTTTTTCTTATGGTTTTCCTAACACTTTTGAAACAAAGGCTGTTGCCTTTAATATTGCACTTTTAAATGTGTCCCACATCTTCTGTACTCCTTCCAAGTTCCTCCACAAAAAAAATAGCTTACACGTTTTCCCATACCTACAAAATCAGCCTTCCTAAAATCCAACACCTTTGTTTTTGTATAGCAGGGGTGTCAAAGACAAGGCCCGCGGGCCAAATCCGGCCTGCCAGACCTCGTCTGATGGCCCGCGGTGCCGCCGCCATGAAACCCCCTTCTCCCGAGTGCCCAGCTCGGGGGGGGGGCGGGGTTTCACGGAATGACGCGATTGCGTCGTGACGTCACGGCGCAAACGCGTCATTCAACGAAACCCCGTCGGAGGAGGGAGAAGGGAGCCGCGCAGACGAGGAGGGAGAGGCGGCTGAAGAGCGGCGAGAACCGCTTCAAATGTAAGTCAGCCCCTCTCCCTTCCTCTCTTTCTCTCTCTCTCCCTCCTTCCACCACCTGCCGCAATGTGTAAAATGGGGACCTGTGCCTGCCACAATGTGTAAAATGGGGACCTGTGCCTGCCACAATGTGTAAAATGGGGACCTGTACCTGCCGCTATGTGTAAAATGGGGACCTGTGCCTGCCACAATGTGTAAAATGGGGACCTGTGCCTGCCACAATGTGTAAAATGGGGACCTGTACCTGCCGCTATGTGTAAAATGGGGACCTGTGCCTGCCACAATGTGTAAAATGGGGACCTGTGCCTGCCACAATGTGTAAAATGGGGACCTGTACCTGCCGCTATGTGTAAAATGGGGACCTGTGCCTGCCACAATGTGTAAAATGGGGACCTGTGCCTGCCACAATGTGTAAAATGGGGACCTGTACCTGCCGCTATGTGTAAAATGGGGACCTGTGCCTGCCACAATGTGTAAAATGGGGACCTGTACCTGCCGCTATGTGTAAAATGGGGACCTGTGCCTGCCGCAATGTGTAAAATGGGGACCTGTGCCTGCCGCAATGTGTAAAATGGGGACCTGTACCTGCCGCTATGTGTAAAATGGGGACCTGTGCCTGCCGCAATGTGTAAAATGGGGACCTGTGCCTGCCGCAATGTGTAAAATGGGGACCTGTGCACTATAAAAGGGGGCACATGGCTGGGCACTATAAAAGGGGGCACATGGCTGGGCACTTTAAAAGGGGGCAGATGGCTGGGCACATATAAGGCAGGTGGAGCGGTAAATTTTGGATAGACCTACAGATACAACCGGCCCTTTGATGGGGACCAAACTGCTGATGCGGCCCCCGATGAATTTGAGTTTGACACCCCTGTTGTATAGGATGAGTCAGTCTCTGCCTTTATAGTGAACCATACTGCTTCCTACACTATTATTAACCTCAATAACATTAATTTTCACTCATTTCCTGTCAAGTTTGACCACCTCACAGCTCACAATATTGTTTTCATCCAGTTTAGGCCAAACCATTGAACCAAAGTTTACACACACAAAAGAAAGAACTCGGCGCTTACTGATCTTGGCAAAGCTTTTTTAAAAGCACAAAATTATTTTATAGCAATGGTATAATTTATAATTATTCAAATGATACACGGTTCTTTCAGCTGCTGTAATATAGGGGCTATTCAACCTCTATTTTACGACACAATACAAAAACAAAAACAGCGCTTCCATAGAATCGTGTAAAATGTATTCAATTACACATACATTTATAAAATAAAACTAAAATCACAATACCGGCCAGTATTGAATTATACTACACAACTATCTCATATAGACAGAGATGATGAGAGGAAGCCTCCGATGCGCTGTAGGCGGAGAAACGCGGAAGATGTCATTTTGGTCCGGTACCGGCTATCTTTATACAGCACGTGGAATTTACCTCAATAGCCCCTGAATTGAACCCTCCAGATATCGCACCGTGTAAGGTTTAAAAGCACCAGGAGCCAGGAGACGTTTTCAGCCTCCTACTTCAAAGGACTGGCCAATCAGGTGATAATAAAGCCGCCCATGCTATGCTGTATAGCACTGCTGTCTTTCTGCAAAACAAATGCACTAAAACTGCCAAATAACATACTAATACAGCTTGATTAACATTTTTTTGTTGTTGAAAGAACGTTTTATTGATTTTATAAGCATATAAACAAACAAATGAACCGTGATAAACAGTAAGAGGCATATAAGGAAATAATGAAATAATAAAATAAAATAATAGGGAGGGGGGCGCTAAACAGGTGTATCAATTGGCGAATATCAAACAACCCTCCAATCAAACAGGCTTCATGAGCTGTTACAAACATCAATTAAAATGAAAAAAGAAGAGAAAAAAAACAAAAAACAAAATTGAGGGGGATACAGAATAAAAAAAAGGGAGCAGGGGCGGGAGGGGATAGTAAAGAACGGGAGAGGGGGAGAGAGAAAGAGAGAGAGGTCGGCCAGTCAGAGCCATGTATAATAGTAAACTGGGGCATAAATAATGTACAGATTAAATAGTTGTCAATGGCGGTTCAGCATTAAAGTGTAGGGTCCAAGGTGTCCATGTTTTAGTAAAGGATTCTGGGGAGTCTCAGAGCGCAGCTTTAATTCGCTCTAGCTTATATGTGAACCAAATTGCATTAATAGTAGCAGTCAGAGTGGGAGGGGCCGTGGATTTCCAATTAGACGCAATTTGACATTTAGCCGTATTCATAATGTGTTTAATTAAGGCGCGTTGGTGGCGTGAGGTGTCAGGAAAGGGACGGGAGAGTAGCGAATAAAGAGGCGAGTCAGGGACGGTTATGTGTGTAACATCCAAAACCAATTTATGGATTTGTCGCCAATACTGGCGGATCGATGAACAAGACCACCAAACATGCAGCAGGGTCCCCCGGTGCCCACATAATCTCCAGCACTCAGCCGAGCACGTGGGATATGATAAAGTCAAATATTACCTTTAAACATAAGCTATTTACTATTACGGACTAAGTACGCTATTTGCATACTGAGTACCGTAGGGGTACGCACTTAGCGTAACAGACGCTAAGCCGTGGGCGCGATGCACGAGCGATGCGTACGCTCACGGTTTCACGCTTCGTACCAAGCACGCTATAGGCGTACCGAGTACCGTACTGCTACGCTATTGGCGTAGCGGACGCTGCGCCGTGAGAGTGAGACACGAGCGGCGCAGACGCTCACAGAATGATACACAGTAAACCTTATTAATAACACACAGTAAGAATATGCTTATACTCTAAACCTTAGTAGTCAAACACTACAATGATGTAACGCTTAAAAACCTTAACTATGTGTGTGCTGTTTGAGCGATTGAGATGCTAAGAAAAGCCCTTTGTGGAGAAGTGAAAACACAAGACCTGGTTTGGATTTAAAAACCACAGCGGTTCTAACACCGCCGTGGATGGTTTAGAGAAAAGGGGAAAAACACAATACAAGTTATACACTACAAACTAACATCAAAATCTAACACAATAACAGAGAATAATATGAACAATAACAAACAAGAGTGAAGAAATTGAAACGAATGGCGAACGGAATGGATAACAAAATGGCTACAGAGAAATATACATACGTGGGGATGATTCGCAAGCGCGTCCTGGATCCAGCCCTCAGCATTCAGAGAGAAAGCCTTCAGAGAGAGTGAGTGTCTGGCCAGGCAATGGTGGTCTTTATATACACAACATACATTCACAATACAATGGTCCCTATAATCTCATTGTTCATTGGACACAGGAATGTGTCTCCACACTATAGCAAAGGTCATAGGTGGATTTGAACAGGTGGGCTGTGTCTTTCTCCAACTGCTCTGGTAGGAGGTATCCTCAGGATTCCCGCCGCATGTGTAATTTACAGCAAATACAATATATGTTCATAAACTACTTTTGCACATAACTATACGCAGGAGCGAGCGATCCTTTCCTAACCAACACCGAAATGTTACCCTTAAAATATCCTACAGCTGGATACTAGACACCACCTTTCAACCTTTATCTGACCCTTCCTATCATGCAAAGAGGAATCTCTCTGTCCAGGAACCGTTTAAACTAAACATACTCGCTGACATTGTCTAGGGGAATATTAGCTATAAAACACACTATATGGGTTAAATATGCTACGATCGAGTTGCACGCTAGACGCTCACAAACTCCGCCGTAAATACACATCTCATGCGCATGAGACGCTGTAGCGTCCCCTACGCAACTTGCGGGTATGTGTACGCACGGGGGAGTGGGTGCACGAGCAGCGCGCGTGTGCATGAGGGGTTAGTACAAGGCATATGCATCATGATATTTTTCGACTTTGACAGTCCACCCTTTGGCAGTCAACAATAACTGCCACTTATCTAAACAACTAAGCAGAAAAATATATAATACCATGAAATACCTATATATGATTGGGTGTAGGGAGGAGAGGAGAAGGTGGGAAATGTATGACCTAGTGGGATAGTAAAAGCATGTATGTATGAAATTCATGTCTGAGGGGTCATGTATCATCGTGCCGTACAAGCTTCGAGGTATTGCGAAGTATACATTGAATTCTTCTTATCCCGTATTAAGGGTCTGTAAGTGGGCTAACAAACTCTACCGAGCTCTTTTCGGCTTTTAATTCCAACAAATGGGGTGCACATTAGTTGATGATACATAAAGGGGGAAAATATGTGAGTGCTAATTTATGTGCCTATATTACCTGTCGACTATGTGTGTCACTACCTGAAGATCGTAGAGATGAAGATAAGAAACATGCGTTATAAATTCATTCATATGATAATGTATGTGATTGTCCTTGGATGTCTTGTTGAAGTCTTGTTGATGTCTTGTCCGGGTTGCTGTATCTTTGCTGTAAGTGGCAAGCAAAGTTTTTCAAGTGTCCATAGAAAGTTAAAGTCTCTAAAAGTTCATCAAATGCCTGTGAAAAAGTTCATCAATGGTCTCTATAAAGGGTCATCAAAATCTTCTTCCGAGTGGATGTCTTTTTACCTTGGAGAAAAACAAAGGAGAAACGGGTGAAAGAAACGGTCCGTGGAATCACATCTTATCACAGCATTGTCTCGATTGATGGGTCATAAATTAAACCAGTTGTTGTTACAATGCCCTCGCTCCTTAAACTCATCAATTTGGTACTGCGCTTGCAATTCATTAAAATCCGAACACATCTGAATATCAATCCAATCATTATGACAACTCCTAGGATACATAAGAGAAATTTCCCTACATTAACGATAACATTTTGGGCCCATTCTCCTAAACCTGAGAACCAATTGCGTGGGTTCAACCATGATACCCAGCCGGTCAGTTCATTGCTCACAGAAGTAAGGGTAAGGTTGTGCCTCCTTCGGAACTCCCACTTCAATTGCAAGATATCGTCCATCTTTTGATCTATGACCTCGGTTGGGTCATCAGTGCTGTTTGTGATATAAGTACAGCACTTTACACCATACTGAGTTGCTAGGGTGACACAATACCCGCCTGTCACCGCTGTGATGTAATTTAGAACCATCCTGTGCTGGATCAGTTCCGTTTTGTAAGCTTGCAATTCTCTCCCAGTATACCTGAAGGTGTCATCATACGTCTCGGTGATATTGTCTATCAGGTTCGCTAGCGCAGTTATATACCTAAAATTTATAACTCCTCTGGCGGTACGGGTGATATCTAGCGCGAGTAGGAGTTGAATCCCGGTGGATTCGTGGATCAAATAAGAGGCTGCATGCTCTGTCCTATCTATAAGGTGTCTCTTAACAATGTGTTCGTAATGAGTGTGAGTGTAAGGAGCTTGAGCATTGCGGTGAACGTCTTTCATCTTTTCATGGGTAATGGTCATTACTTCTGGCAACACTCTTCCAATGTAACACAATCCCTCTGAGTTTGGGGCAAGCCACTTATACGCCTTCCTCCCACATATGAAATATGCATCATCGGGGAGGACATATGGGACAGAATATGACATCACCATATTACAAACCTTCCAGGTGAAAAATCCTATCCCTAACTCTCTCATTTGTCTAGTACACGTATCAGGCTGTATGATATGCGCACAGTATCCTGGTGATACTTCTCCAACTCGCATGGTCCTACTTCCTAGAGTGTACCTATACTGAAAATATCTCCCACCGTTGGCCATTTGGCATATAAGTTCTGAGTCTATGGGCATTCTATCGGCTCTGTGTGAGAATGTCATGGTTTGGTTGTTCCATGTCACTTCCCAATTTCCCGGCTTTCGGGGATTGGAAATGTTAAAACATATTAAGGACCTATCCACATGATATTGGTGGAGCTTCAAACTAGGAGGCCTAGAAATATTAAATTTCTTGTCCTACGGTCTCCCACCCCTTAATTCAAGTACCTCATCTATCGTTAAAGCGTATGGCACTAGTCCTGACTTTCTATGACCTTGAGGTACTTGTGAGCACACCCAGCATTCCGTTTGGTTTAAAACCTTACCCACTAATGAGTGATAGTCACTCAATGGATGACGGTCCATGTTGATATTAATGCTGGACTGACATCTCTGGATGCACCCGTCCTCAACTATGTTTTCACAATTCCTACAGATACAATTCTCTTCAGCTAACAATCCTTCACAATGTCTCTTAGTGTCATGGCTACCAGATCGTTTTCTGATACTCACCTTTGCTCGGTGATTGTGTTGCTCTTGGAATTCTACGAATCCATCCTTGTCATCAGAACCCATTCCAGATCCTTTCTCGACCTCTCTGGTACTCTCACCGAAACAGACTGCTCTGGTCAACAACAGGGTCAACAGCATAACACGGAATGCAGTCTCTTGGGGCAAGTCCATCTTGCAGGAGGAGAAAGAAAGAGTGGTAATGGGGGAAAAGAAAATACTTAGGAGGGAAAGA
Organism: Pseudophryne corroboree; assembly: GCF_028390025.1. Lineage (NCBI taxonomy): Eukaryota > Metazoa > Chordata > Amphibia > Anura > Myobatrachidae > Pseudophryne > Pseudophryne corroboree. The sequence goes on along the minus strand of NC_086447.1, from coordinate 172,398,998 downwards.
AAATTGTTACGATAATTCGTCTCTAGTCTTGTTCTTCTTGCTCAGATGCCGTCTCAACAGTGCTGCCTCTCAGTCTTCCCAAAACGAACACTCCAGTGATACTATATTCTTTCCGAATCAGCGATCTTTCTGTAAGGAGCATAAATCTTGCATTACCATTTGTTTAACTGTTGTATGACATACCATCCGTAAAACATGAAAGAACAAAAAGAGAGAGAATAATAGAAACAGAGAAAAATTGTCAGATTTCCGTTCACCATCAGGCTGTCACACGAACATGTCCATCGGTATCTCTGCAAAGTCTCCCCCACCAGTATTTCCACCCTCTGTGCGTGGCCAGGCACAATGATGCTGGTAAGATATACTGGGGTTGGGCAGACCTCTGAAAAGACCAAGTAGATATGTGACGTTTGACTGTAGTTCTGCTGGTGAACGTCAGAGATGAAGAGGAAACATTTAAAGATAAATCACAGGGTTTACCTGGCCGCCCTTGTGTCTACAAGGAATGACCTACCAATTACACCGACTGTAACCTCAGGCTTACTGTCAAGGCTAACAATCAACTTCACTGGCTGCAGACTATAGGTGCGGCCCAAAATTTTTCCTATATGATCCCTGATTACAATTACGTGTGTCATAACTTTGCTCGTGTTCTTGTCTAGGAGGTCTGACTTTATGTGTGCTGTTACAGTTGCTGGCATAATGCCCTTCCCTTTTACACAGATAACAAACCCTTGGCTTCCTCCATGTGCCAGGGGCTGGGGGTTTTGGTCGATTTGATCCCTCTTCTAGTGCTTGGATGCTCATCACCATCAACCGCTCTCCCTGTGCTTCCCTGGTTCTTTGGATATTATGGTCATGCTTGATAGCGGACTCTCTTAATGCAGCCACCGAGATACCTCTCCAGTTAGGTTGAGTGGTCTGTACCCTTGTTCTCAACACTTCTTTTAAACCTTCCATTAATACGGACACCGCTACCTCTCTATGATGTACACTTTCCTCAATGTCCGCGATCCCAGTGTATCTAGCCATTTCCTCTGATGCTCGATGGAAATAATCAGAAGCAGTTTCACCTTCTTTTTGTCTAATGGAGAAAATTTTGTTCCACTTGGCAACAGTTGGGAAATATACTCCTAATTGCAGGTTGATCTGTTTAACATTTTCCTGATTGTACTCTTCAGTGAGAGGTACTTCTGCGTCTAACTTACAATCAGTAATGAATTTCGCAGGGTCAATACTAGAGGGCAAACATGCCCGCAGTACTGTCCGCCAATCTTTGTTAGTGGGTTCGGCGGCGATACCTAGTTCTTTAATGAACCTTTGGCATGCGGCTAGATCTCTCCTGGGATCGGGAAATTCAGACATAATTGTCCTCAATTCTGTCCGGGACCAGGGACAATGCATGGCAATGTCTCTGACGGGAGTGACTCCCCGAGCGTCAGTCTTTCCATTTGGGACTGCAATCACCCTGACAGGATTAAGTTCAACTACACCATCTTGTGTTGACTCTACAGTGTGTGGTGCAATTGTCTGTGCATAATGTACAATACCGTACTTACCTGTGGACACGACCTCACCTGACCCTCCGTTAGGGGGCTTTACTACTGCCTTTACCGATTGGGCCGTGCCCACCTGGGTGTCTTCTATGGTGGCTGCTGAAAAAAATGCCGACATCGTGCTGGGCTCACTTTCTTGCTTGTAATCCTGAGGGAAGTTTAACATAGGGTGCAACTTGCACGGGTTAGAATTTGTATATTTATCAGTTTTACTCCTATCGTCATTAACACATTTATTACGTTTACTCTTATTGTCATTAACACATTTATTAAGTGCACTATTATCATCATATCCCAGTATGCCATTCTCTGTAGCCATTGTCTCTCCAGTTGCCATCAGTTTCCTGTTAGGGTTAGAACCAGCTGTGTAAGCTAATTCCTTCTGTATATCACTCTCTCGTTGCCATAAATGTAAACAGTTTGTGTGTCTGATCCTTTGTTTTTGGGATTTTATGAGACAGATCCTAAGCCTTAGATTATGTAATACCTCTGAGTCAAAACTACCTATCCCAGGAAATGGTGCTTTATCCCCCACAGTCATTCGTGTCCATTCATCACAAAAGGTCTCAGTGTGGGGACCATACTTCCCCCACATTACTAACCGGGCAGACCCCCGGGGTCTGAACTCTGCAGTCTGAACCCTGACTGCTAAACGTCCCTGTGCTGTGCACTTGGCTTCCATTGTGGACCTTTTTAACACAGAAAAACTTCCTAAAATGCACCAAACACAGTAGTCTACGGTGGAAATCCTTAAAGCTCTTCCACTGAACTTCTTCTGCTCCGGGTATCCCCGGTCCGCCTTTTAGCAGACTCGTGTAGCCGTTGCAGGCCCTACCTCTATTTTACACAAATCACGATTGCATGTGCTCACTACAATGCGTATGAGGATAAGATTTACGCACGAATATGCAACCTCATATCATGTTGCGTCAATTGTTTACACATACAACCGTGCGGTCCAATCGTACCACTTATAGACACTTGTTATCTATAAATGGTAGGATCATTGGAGTCTCTTCCGTCTGTGCTCCACAACAGCCGGAGCGTAATACCACGAAAACTTTTATCACACTCCGTCGCACGTGTACACCTGGACCGTGCTCGCACGTTTTCACCTAGACCGTGCTTCACCAAGCTTCACCAAGATCACCAAGACCATCAAGCCCACCAAGCGGGATTCAATACACTCATACCTTTTTCAGCCCACACTATCATTCTATAGTTTTCTGATCAGAAAAATCATTTCTTGTTAACTGATAGCTTTCCCCAGAGGTAATACAGAAAAAAGGTGTTTTTAAACTAAATATTGGATACTGATCAATTTGTGCTATTATCGCGTGGCTACCGTCTCGCCTAAACTATAACAATGCTATCGTGTGATTTGTATTTAGTGGGCGTATCTGTACACACGTTGCGTAATATACGCCACGTGTGTAGGCCTTTGCGTTGCGTACGCAGTCCCGCACGCTGTCCGGGACACGTGTACAAAGGCCGGATACGTCCGCAGTAATACAAATAACACGCTTCTATAAATGTAAACGATATTCAACTATAATCGCTTACACACACCACACAGTATCTCCTGTATAAGCCTTTATAACTGGGCCAGGCTGCATGTGTATTTTACATGTACTCCCTTAAATATTACTTTATATTTTTAACTAAATAGCAACAAATGTCTCGGCACGGGTCAAAATGTATTTAATAATCAATGCTAATGGAAACAAGCGAATAGATATGCAGAGTACACAAATAAAATACAGGTGTGTGCGTGTGTTGCGTGTGTTGCGTGCGCAGTTGAAACCAAACAGAAATTTAAACAGATTTAAAAACCAATAAAAAACAATAGCTTTGCGTTCTTACCTTTCGGATCTGGATCCCACCAGCATCCCTACAAACCAAGCGGAGCAGACGCTTATCTAATCAGCACTACTGTATCCCCGACCACCAAACGGCTAACAAGGGATACTACCTTCCCGCCCTTTGCTGATAGATAAAAGTCTGCCTTGTCCTGCTAGGCTGCGGATATGAGGAGGACCGGACGAGCCCTCAATTGATAAAGTCAAATATTACCTTTAAACATAAGCTATTTACTATTACGGACTAAGTACGCTATTTGCATACTGAGTACCGTAGGGGTACGCACTTAGCATAACAGACGCTAAGCCGTGGGCGCGATGCACGAGCGATGCGTACGCTCACGGTTTCACGCTTCGTACCAAGCACGCTATAGGCGTACCGAGTACCGTACTGCTACGCTATTGGCGTAGCGGACGCTGCGCCGTGAGAGTGAGACACGAGTGGCGCAGACGCTCACAGAATGATACGCAGTAAACCTTATTAATAACACACAGTAAGAATATGCTTATACTCTAAACCTTAGTAGTCAAACACTACAATGATGTAACGCGTAAAAACCTTAACTATGTGTATGCTGTTTGAGCGATTGAGACGCTAAGAAAAGCCCTTTGTGGAGAAGTGAAAACACAAGACCTGGTTTGGATTTAAAAACCACAGCGGTTCTAACACCGCCATGGATGGTTTATTGAAAAGGGGAAAAACACAATACAAGTTATACACTACAAACTAACATCAAAATCTAACACAATAACAGAGAATAATATGAACAATAACAAACAAGAGTGAACAAATTGAAACGAATGGCGAACAGAATGGATAACAAAATGGCTACAGAGAAATATACATACGTGGGGATGATTCGCAAACATGTCCTGGATCCAGCCCTCAGCATTCAGAGAGAAAGCCTTCAGAGAGAGTGAGTGCCTGGCCAGGCAATGGTGGTCTTTATATACAAAACATACATTCACAATACAATGGTCCCTATAATCTCATTGTTCATTGGACACAGGAATGTGTCTACACACTATAGCAAAGGTCATAGGTGGATTTGAACAGGTGGGCTGTGTCTTTCTCCAACTGCTCTGGTGGGAGGTATCCTCAGGATTCCCGCCGCATGTGTAATTTACAGCAAATACAATATATGTTCATAAACTACTTTTGCACATAACTATACGCAGGAGCGAGCGATCCTTTCCTAACCAACACCGAAATGTTACCCTTAAAATATCCTACAGCTGGATACTAGACACCACCTTTCAACCTTTATCTGACCCTTCCTATCATGCAGAGAGGAATCTCTCTGTCCAGGAACCGTTTAAACTAAACATACTCGCTGACATTGTCTAGGGGAATATTAGCTATAAAACACACTCTATGGGTTAAATATGCTACAATCGAGTCGCACGCTAGACGCTCACAAACTCCGCCGTAAATACACATCTCATGCGCACGAGACGCTGTAGCGTCCCCTACGCAACTTGCGGGTATGTGTACGCACGGGGGAGTGGGTGCACGAGCAGCGCGCGTGTGCATGAGGGGTTAGTACAAGGAATATGCATCATGATATTTTTTGACTTTGATAGATAGATAGTTTGCAGTCTAGTAGAAACCAGGTACCAGCGGTAGTACAGTTTATATGAATTTTCAGCAATTCGAACAGAGATAGAACTTTTGGTAATTTCTTGTCTAATATCCTCCCAGTCCTCAACGGTTAAGGTCTCTCCCACCTCTTTCTCCCAGGCCAATTCGTGACTCTCCTTGGGGGGGACATTGTGTGACAGTAACACCCGGTAAATGCGAGAGAGTAGTCCCTTCGTCGAATGAGGTCCGCAACACCACATCTCAAGGGGGGTAGCTACCATAGGGTGGGTGGGTTTAGTGAGAGTACCATAGAAATGTCTAATTTGTAAAAACTGGAAAAAAAACTGAGTGGGGGAGCGAAAAATGGGATTGTAGATCCGCAAAAGATGGAAATGATGAGAGAGGGGCTACGTCCTGCAGAAAAAGAATGTTGTGCATGGTCCAATGGTAAAATGCAGAGTGATTATTGCCGGAGGCCAAATGCGTAGCACGGTAGTAACGAATAAGGTCCGGTATGCGAAGACCGCCCTCTGAGCGGTGTTGTTGGAGCAGCCGCATTTTGACTCTGGGTTTTTCCCAGCCCAGATGAAATTAGATAAGTCTCGCTGAAGATTCTTCAATATCTTAACGGGGATGTGAATTGGAAGGGTTTGCCATAAGTATAATAAGCGCGGCAATAGGTTCATCTTGACTGCCGCGATGCGACCAAACCAAGAAATAAACAATTTATTCCACGCGGTGAGATCAGATTTCAGTGAAGATATTAAACGTGGAAAGTTGGCTGCATATAACGATGAATAGGATTTGGTTAAGTAAATGCCTAAATATTTGAGTTTAGTGCTTTGCCATTTAAAGGAATGAGAGGAACGTAAAAGACAAAGATCCTATGGAGAAATGTGTAGGTCTAGAACCTCTGTTTTGTCGGCATTGAGTTTATAGTTCAAAAGGGAGCTATATGTCCGAATCTCCTCAAAGAGATGTTGCAGGGAAGTGTGTGGGTCGGTCAAAGTTAATATGACATCATCTGCATATAGTGCAATTTTATGTTCATGGTTGTCTACCAAAATACCCGAGATGTTGGAGTTCAATCGGATTTTTGCAGCTAATGGCTCCATTACCAGGGCAAAAAGTAGGGGGGAAAGTGGACATCCCTGCCGGGTGCCATTTCTAATAGGTAGGGGTGGTGAGGAGAGACCGTTAACCAGGATAGACGCAGAAGGGTTAGAATAGAGTGACGTAATGGCATTATAAAATGGACCATGCAATCCTATAGCCTGTAAGGCTTGCTGTATGAAAAGCCAGGCTACTCTATCAAAGGCCTTTTCCGCATCAAGAGCCACCACCAGAGCCGGAAGGGAGTCCCGATGGGAGAGGTGTATGAGATCAATAAGACGCTGTGTATTGTCTGCAGCTTGACGGTTGGGGATAAAACCCACTTGGTCCGGGTGAATTAATGTGGGAGATAAGGTGCGAGCCGGTTTGCAAGGATTTTAGCGAATAACTTTAGATCTGTGTTTAACAATGAAATGGGCCTATAGTTTTTCATTTCTAGTGGATCACGGTCAGGTTTGGCGATAACTATAATATTGGCTCTTGTGGTGGCTGCATGAAGGGAGCCCCCCTCCATCAATGAATTAAAGAGTGAATGCAACATAGGAAGAAGGGCTTGGGAATTTTTTTTATAATATATAGCAGTGTACCCATCAGGACCCGGGGCGGAAGAGCGGCGAAGTTGCTTAACTGTAGTAAGGATTTCCTCATGAGTGATAGGAGCGTTGAGTGTCTTAAGATCTACTGCGGAGAGTGTCGGTAGGTGACAAGAGGAAAGATATTGTTGAATAGCTGAAACATGGGAGTAAATTTACTAAGATGGGAGTTCTATTTAAGATGGGATGTTGCCCATAGCAACCAATCAGATTTTACTTCTCATTTATCTAGCACCATCTAGAAGCTAATACCTGGAATCTGATTGGTTGCTATGGGCAACATCCCATCTTAAATAGAACTCCCATCTTAGTAAATTTACCCCATGATGTGGAGCGGTAGAGACCTCGGAAGGGAGGTTATAGAGGGAAGTATAGTAATCTTGGAAGTGGGAGGCCATCAGTTTAGGGTCACATGTCGTGGATCCATCAGGGCATCTCAAAGCCAGTATACGATTAAGCGTGTGTTTCGCACGTAGTCGTCGGGCTAACAGAGTATCCGCCTTATTCGATTTTGCGTAAAATTTCTGACGGATCCACAAGAGTGATTTGATCGTTTTTTTAGTGAGGATTTGTGACAATTGCCCTTTCAAGGCGAGAATCTTTAGGTATAGTTTGCGTTTGGGGAAGCGTTGATGACGAAGAGTCAATGAAGCCAATTCAGCCTCTAAGTCCGCGATCCGTTTAGATTCACCCTTCCTCTGGGTAGACGTAAGGTTAATGAGGAGACCTCGCAGTGTTGTCTTATGTGCTTCCCATAGTATCGCTGGTGAGATGTCGGGGGAGACATTATCAACAAAATAGTGATGAATCGCGGCATCAATTTGAGACACATGAGAAGACTTAAGAAGCAGGGACTCATTAAGGAGCCACTTACGTGTAGTCGAGGGTTTATGAGGAGTAGCGAAATCAAGTAATATCGCATAGTGGTCAGACCAGGTGATCGGGATCACTTGAGCGCCTGAGTGGGTTTGAGTGGAATCCCTATCTACAAAAACGTAATCGATACGAGTATATATATCATGTTGTGGGGAATAGTGCGTGTAGCCCTTAGCGGACGGGTAAAGTGTTTTCCAGCTATCATATAGGTTGTGAGCTGTGATGCATGATTGAAGAAGTTTAGATAGTTTCGTATGGGGAGAAGACCCAAGCATGGATGGGATCTGTCAACATGTGGGTCTAATGTAGCGTTACAATCACCGGCCACAATAACCCAGGGATTCGAAAATTTAGAGAGATGGTCAGAGAACGTCTTAAAAAAGGGACCCTGCTGCATGTTTGGCGCGTATACCGATGCCAAGGTGATGGGGGTTTGATTAAGGGAGCCAGAGAGAATTACAAATCTGACATGGTCATCAAGAACCGTGTCCTGGACGACCAGGGGGAGGTCACGATGGACCAGAATAGCAGTAACTCTGCGCTTAGCTGGTATTGTTGAATAAAAGGCATGAGGATAACGTTTGGAGCTTAAAGAGGGGTGAGGAGCCTTAAAATGGGTCTCCTGCAAGAATATGATATCCGTTTTTTTGTCAGGCAAAAAACTGAAACGCCATGGAACGCTTGGTCGAGGAATTGAGGCCATTGACATTAATGGACAAAACTTTTAGAGTCATAGAGGATGAAAAACAGCAAAGCTCAGTAGAAAGAATAACCCTTGACATGGCCAACCAGGGGGCATTAGAGAGGGAAGAAAAAGACAATAGAAACGGGTGAGGGGGAACGTAAGAACGAACTTAAGGAATAGACCCTTTCCTGAAAACGGGTTGGGCCCAGGAGTGAAGGGGCGGATGCCAGGTGGGCAGCCCCTTCGGAGTGGGGGGTAGCGCCAATAATAACAAATAACGAGGAGAAAGAGGAACATATGGAAAAGGAAAAATACATTCTGCGAGCCAGGGTAAGGGGTGTGAGAAAATCGGGTCAGTGAGTAAAGAGGAGCAGGGAAAGAAGAGAAGACATTGCAGACAATATCTATGTATATAATAACAGTGCATTAAGATGTGAATGCAACCAAGACATTCAAAAAACATCAATAGTCATACAGCGATACATAAATGAATCAGTGGTAATTTGCGAAAACAATAGCAACCAAAACAAACATGTCTAAATTATAGGCCTGGGTAGTCCCTCAGGATTGAGCGGTAGATTAGCCTTACCAAGTCAAGGCACGAGACCAACACTAAAAAAGGGACCACCAAGGACTGATGTGCAGGAGATCTAAGCAACACGTAGACCATCAAGCAACCAAAATCAAACGTGTAAGACAATGTAATAGGAAGGGGGAGGAACTAGCATGGTATAACAAACATAGCAAGAGGACATCTAAATGCAAAATTAGTTAACCTATCCATAGAAAAGGAAACAGTAGGCAGGTATACATTGAAATCTATAGAAACTAGTGGCAATATGTAAAGAACCTAACATCCGGAACGGACAAAGTGTTTTTAGAAGACTATGTTGTCCCCTGGAGCGAAGCGGCACAGTAGCCGACTCACCTCAGAGCACGCAGCCATCATAAGAATGGGGTCACCATGGGCCGTCATGCAGGAGTCCGAAACAGCACACAGTCCACTAAATCATAAAAGTCAAATACGCAAAACAATGTACCATGAGAATCGAATGATAAAGGGGAGAACTAATGTGCAATGTCAAATATAGTAGCTGATCTGAAGAGGGCATCTCAACTGCTTATTTAGTAGACCATTCGGGGGCAGGCGCCATAGGTCTTCTAGGGGAGGTGACAGTGAGATGATTCCGGATCTCATCAGGAAGAGAGTCAAAGATGCCAAGGGACCTGAGGAGGTCGTAGCCTTGGGTAGGCGTTTTAATCGAATGGTGGGAGCCATCTTTGGAAACATGAAGTTGGAACGGGAATCCCCACTTATATTTGATGGAGTGGTCTCGAAGGACCTTGGTGACAGCGGTAAGGTCTCTGCGTTTTCGACGCATGGAGGGGACCAAGTCCTGGAAAATTTGTAGTTGAGTTCCGGAATAAACAACTGATTGGTGTTCCCGAGCCGCCATCATAAATTTCTCTTTTGTTTTGTAATAGGTGAACCGCAGGATGACATCCCGGGGGGGTTGAGTGGGGGTAGAACGTGGGCGCAGCGCCCTATGCGCTCTATCGAGAAGGAGGAAATCTTTAGAAACCTCAGGAATCATAGTCAGCAGCAAGCCTTCCAGAAAACTCGGGAGGCCCTCCATAGAGACGCTCTCCGGTATGTTGCAGATCCGGATATTGTTCCGGCGATTCCGGTTGTCCACATCCTCTAGGTGGTCTTCCTGTTGGGCCAAATCCGCGCGAATCTCTGACAGCTCTTGTTCGACCACTACCTGATATTGGCAGACTTCATCCACTTTACGTTCCAGGGAGTCAGTGGGGGTGCCAAGATCAGCGAGTTCAGTTCTGAATTCGGCTAGGACCGACCTCATTTCCGTCTGGATGGTCTTAGTGGCGATAGCAATTACATCTTGGGTCATGAGACCAGCCTTCGGAGAAGGAGCATCATCGGTATCTGACATGGGATCCACGGTGGGGGAGTTACGAGGAGAAGTGCCTGCTTTCTCCCAAGCCCGGAGGATACTAGGTTTAGCAAGAGCAGGGGCTTTGCGATTCCTCTGTGACATAGTGGAATGAGAGAGGTAGATGGGTAGCAGCTGAAACTATCGGTTCAGTGGAACAGTTGGTACAAGTGTGAAATGGGTAAATGACGGCTCCTATAGACCCTATAATTAGTATCAAGAAGAGCCCCTAAGCACCATATGGCCGCAGAATGATTTAGCATAAAACAGGCATCATGTATTCCTCACATCGCAGAGGACGAGGTAAGTAGTAATCAGGTGTGGTGTGAACCAGTGAGGTAGAATAAGGTAAGTATCCTCCACAAAGCCTATATCGGTAGCCAAGCAGTGGGGGAGAGCATGCCAACACGGCCACGGACCAGCCAGCGACCAGTGGCAGTGCAACAGGGCTGAGTAAGGACACGTACGATATGTCCGCTTCTGGGTACGACTGGCCGTAGGATAGGTTGCTGACAGGGGGGGTCCACCACACAACCCGGGCTGGCCTCAGTCAGGGGCCAGGACAGGAGGGAGGAGGGGGAAGTCAGCAATCCCATGTACACCACAGCATCCCAGTAATGGCAGGGAGCTGATCGTAGGCAGCCGAGCCCGGGGTGGGGGGTGGGGTTGGGGGAAGGGAGCAGGGCCAATGCCCGTTGCAGCCGGAGTGAGCACTCAGGCCAGCGTGGCCGTGGAGCCCCAGTGAGAGCCGCTATCTGTGCACCAGGCAGCGGGCAGCGAGGGCCGCACTGAGCCGCCCCCACACAGGGAGCTCCGGAGACAGTTACCTGGGGGCAGAAGGAGGAGACTGGCTGGCGGCAGGAGTGACCGTGGGAGCCCAACAATCCCGCTCAACGCGTTGCCGGAGCCCAGCAGATGTAATGTCATGGGGAACAGCAGTCGGAGGGAGGGCAGCAGCTCACCAAGCCGGCGTCCCGACGCTCAGCGAGCTCCACAGCAGAAGGCAAGATGTCCGCCGCTCGATTCCCCGTCCCGGCGGGCCACGTCTCCTCTCTCGTGTCCCGTGCGCCGGGGTTGTAGAACGGCAGATGGGAGGTTGAAGGAGCTGCCCGGATGCCCGCAGAATGTACACAGGGGACACAGAGGGCACCGCAGAGCCGGCAGGGCAGCCCCGGACACACGGCCCGGATGGGACCCCAACTCCAGGCCCCGGCTTCATGCGGGGGGAAGGCCGCAATCCGCAGGAGGGCTGAAATGCGCTCCCCGATTCCGCGGGACCCCCACAACGACTACTGCAGGGTAAGAGGGGTTACAGGAGGCCCTCCAAGGCTCTCAGGGAAGGAGCAGGCAGATGAGAGGATTATTAGAATAAGGTGCCCTCAGGAGCTGCCAAAGAGCTCGTCCTCTCAGTATGATAGCTAGGCCACACACCCCAGCTTGATTAACATTTGCTTCAATATCAGTGCACTGATTTTTGCTGTTTGCAACAACTTTAATAATCCTAGGAGCTTTACTAACACCGGGACTAATGCACCTATGAATTTGGATACAATTGTCCATTGAAAAGTTGCCATATCGATGTTTTAATTATATATATGTGGTCATGCAAGTTTATTATCTGTCTATATGAGATAGTTGTGTAGTATAATTCAATACTGGCCGGTATTGTGATTTTAGTTTTATTTTATAAATGTATGTGTAATTGAATAAATTTTACACGATTCTATGGAAGCGCTGTTTTTGTTTTTGTATTGTTGCACCAAGATAGCTGGATGACTAAGCTAAACTACAGCAGTGGGTGCCACTTAAACTTTCAACATGGCACATCTAGGAAACATAATGGCACTGCAGTGGCAGACATGGTGGCAGTTTAATAAATTATACAAATGTTTGTCATCTACACAAGAAGTTAGTCAGCAGTGCTCCAAACAGCACATAATGCAAAGAAAAGAGGTGCTGGATGGAATTGTCATTGGGCCCTCGCACCCAACCTTATATTGTATATATTAAACAAGACATGCACAGTTTAACAAACCAATAATTTCAGTGACAGTGACTGTCACTTGTGGCTGAAATGACTGGTTTGTTTGGGCCCCCACAAAACAAGCTGGCAATGGGCAGTGAACATTGCTGGCAGTGATCTCTAACTGGCTCTACATAGGCAAGATGATGTCATTGTCTTCATCATCTGATTCCTCATCCCCACCAGTGTGTACATCCTCTTCTTCACACAGTATTAATTCATCCCCGCTGCATTCCACTACATTTGGTGGCTCTTTATTTTGTGGTCGTAATTGTCGGTAAAGGTCTTCCTCATAGAATTGGTAATTCATTTTGATGAACATAATCTTTTCCACATTTTGGGGAAGTAGCCTCCTACGCCGATTGCTGACAAGGTTCTCGGCTGTGCTGAAAACTCTGTACACACTGGAGGGTGGGCAACTTAAGTAAAGCAAAGTCAGTTTTATGCAAGGGCCTCCAAATTGCCTTTTTTTCCTGCCACTATTGAAACGGACTGTCTTACATACCTATTTGGCTGCTATCACTGAAATAATCATCAACCATTCTTTGAATCATATGCATATCATTCGTATCATGGGGGTCATTCCGAGTTGATCGCTAGCTGCTTTCGTTCGCTGCACAGCGATGAGGCAAAAAAAGGCACATCTGCGCATGCGTATGCGGCGCAATGTGCACGCGCATCATACTATTACAACAAACAATGTAGTTTTACACAGGGTCTAGCAATGCTTTTCAGTCGCACTGCTGGCCGCAGAGTGATTGACACGAAGTGGGTGTTTCTGGGTGTCAACTGACCGTTTTCAGGGAGTGATGGGAAAAACGCAGGCGTGGCTGGGCGAACGCAGGGCGTGTTTGTGATGTCAAAACAGGAACTGAATAGTCTGGAGTGATCGCAAGCGCTGAGTAGGTCTGAAGCTACTTTGAAACTGCACAAAATTATTTTGTAGCCGCTGGGCGATCCTTTCATTCGCACTTCTGCTAAGCTAATATACACTCCCAGTGGGAGGCGGCATAGCGTTTGCACAGCTGCTAAAAACTGCTAGCGAACGAACAACTCGGAATGACCACCCATATGCAATGACAATAGAAATGTCAGTAACTGTAGGCTACTCCTTCAGTCTGGACCAGTTGTCAAACATTGTTCCTGACTGATCAGCATCACCACCAGCAGGTGGCTTAGGAAAATTTTGTTTTTTTTCCTCCCAGCTGCGGTTGCCAGAGAAACTGAAGGAGGAGATGTTGCTGTGTCACGTGCCACTTGAGCTGACAATTTCCTCACCAACAGCTCTTTACATCTCTTCATATTTGTGTCCATCAGAAAGAAAGATACAACATAGGATTTAAACCTCAGATCAAGTATGGTTGCAAAAATATAGTTATCTGATTTCAAGAGATTGACGACCCTTGTATCCTGGAGTAGCCAATGAAGGGCTTGATCTACAAGTCCGACATGCTTAGCGTACTCTCTTCCTTTCAGCTCCGCTTTCAATTTGTCCAGCTTCTTTTCTAAGAGTCTAATAAGAGTAATGACCTGACTCAAGCTGGGAGTGTCTAAACAAACTTCACATGTGGCACCTTCAAAGGGTTTGAGAACCTTGCACAACATGGAAATTATTCTCCACAGCGCTTCACTAATGTGCATTCCCACTCCTTTCTCTATGTCATAGGTCAATGTGTAGCTTTGGATAGGCTTTTGCTGCTCCTCCATCCACTGAAGCATATAGAAGGTTGAATTTTACCGCGTTACTACCTCTTGCTTTAGCTGATGGCAGGCAAATTCAACATTTCTATCAAGTGCTGCAGTCTTCTACATTTACTTGCAGAATTGCGAAAATGTCCCAATATTTTTCAGGCTATGGACAGCATCTCCTGTACCCCCCTGTCATTTAAAAAAAAATATCACCATCAAGTTAATTGTGTGAGCAAAACATGGGACGTGTTGGAATTTGCCCAGATGTAATGCTCTCACAGTATTCGTAGCATTGTCAGATATCACAAATCCTGAGGAGAGTTCAAGTGAGGTAAACCATTTTGCAATGACTTCTCTGACTTTTTCAAAGATTTTGTCAGTGGTATGGTATGCGTCTTAGTGAAACTGGTGATACACAGAGTAGACTGCCTCTGAATGAGCTGGCATTTGTGAGATGCTGCTGCTGTTGGTTCTGCTGAAGGCAATACATCTACCCAGTGGGCTGTCACAGTCATGTAGTCTTTGGTTTGCCCTGTTCTGCTTGTCCACATATCCGTGGTTAAGTGGACAGTGTTTATAAAGGCATTTCTAACGACACTAATAACACTTTTTAAATGTCCTTGTACAGGCTGGGAATTGCTTTCCTAGTGAAGTGGAATCAAGATGGGATTTGGTATCAGGGACACAGTACCTTTAATCAACTGTCTAAAACCCATTGCATTATTGGTGAAAACTGGACGCATGTCTAATACCAGCATAGTTGTTTTGGCATCAGTAATCTGCTCTGCAACTGGGTGACTACTGTCATACTTGCTCGCCCTTGCTAAGGATTGTTTAACAGTCAATTGTTTGTTAAACTACTACAAGTAGTCTTCCTGGTCCCCTTGTGAACAGTAGCAGCAGCAGCAGCAGCAGCAGCAACAACAACAACAACAACAACAACAACAACAACAACAACAACAACAACAACAACAACAGGCGTAGCACTCAAGGATGTTTCTGAGGAAGCCCATATAGAACAAGAGTCAGACACGCATATGAGATTGGAAGCAGGACTACCTCTGATCATGACTGAGGATGTTGATGAAGGTGTTGGTGGTGGAAATTGCAGGCCCTTAGATCTAACAGAGAAAAGGGAGCAGCTAGATGACACTGGACTGGCTGTTTCATTTTTTGTAGTCAAAGTTTCTGAATTTTACAATAACTTTTGATGAATACGCTGCAAGTGATGTAAAAGGGAGGATGTTCCTAGGTGGTTGACATCCTTACCTCTACTTACTATGGCTTTACAAAGGCTACAGATGGCTTGACACTTGTTGTCTGGATTTGGGTAGAAATAATTCCACACGGAAGAGGTGGATTTTTTTGCCCAGGCATGACAATGGGCTTTTTTATATCATGGGCAATGACGGTTTCCACTGGTGCCTGATTTACACCAACAACATCGTCATCATCAACATCCTTATAAGTGCCAACTACACAAATATACTCCTCATCCTGGGGCACTTCCACGGAAGCATCCTCAATTTCTTTGTCAGCACGTTGACTTGTGCTGCTCCTCCCCACATTTGGAGAGGGAGCACAAATGGAGGAAGAAGCCTCCTCTTCGAGTATAGTATTGGACAGGTCAGGCTAACACATGGCACCTGTGGACACATTTAGACTCTACCGAGGGATTTGTGATTTTTCTGAGCACACAGTTGATTCCTGGGCCTTAATGAGTTTAATTGTTTTTACACTTCTACAGAAAGATGGGCTTACATCATCATAAGAGGCAGAACCACCACTCATAGCCTTTCCTTGCCACTTCATATGGTGAATGGCTTATTACCAATTTTATTTTTCTCTGTAGCTAACTTTATTCTCTGTTTTTTTTCTTTGCCACTGTAAAATGATATGGCTTCTTTGATTTTACATGCCCTGACTTAGGCAGTCTATGCCCTTGGGCATCGGCAGACTCTCTGGATGTGTACTGGGTTTTTTAACACTGGGGCAGAGGCCCTGGATGTATATGGACAGATCACCTCTTGTCAGATACAACACCAGACGACAGGCAGACCTCCCCTGGACTGATACTGAGGACACACCGAACACACCAGCCCCTGGATGTACACACAATATACTGTTTTTTAACATTAGGGTAGAGCCCCTGAATGTATATGGATTATGGACAGATCAACCATTGTCAGATACACCACTTAACAACAGACAGAGCACCCCTGGACTGATACATCAGACCTACAGCAGCCAGCAGCCCCACACCCACGCCCCACAACCCAGCACTGAGACTGACACATCCGTTCAGTGCACTCTCCACAGCTGGAGTAAAAATGGTGCTGATCACCAGGACCTTTATAGAATCTAAAACCCTGCGAGAATCTGAAGGCAGGATGATGACGTTTTGCCTCATTTTGGAATCCAAGTCTGGCTGGAAACCCCAAGCTGGACTTGGATCCAGACTCAGATCATGAAGTTCAGGTGGGTCCAGTACTTGGAAAACCGGACCTGCTCATCTCTAATACAGGTTGAGTATCCCTTATCCAAAATGCTTGGGACCAGAGGTAGTTTGGATATGGGATTTTTCCGTATTTTGGAATAATTGCATACCATAATGAGATATCAAGGCAATGGCACCCAAGTCTAAGCACAGAATGCATTTATGTTTCATATGCACCTTATACACACAGCCTGAAGGTCATTTTCGCCAATATTTTTAATAACTTTGTGCATTAAACAAAGTGTGTGTACATTCACACAATTCATTTATGTTTCATATACACCTTATACACATAGCCTGAAGGTCATTTAATACAATATATTTAATAACTTTGTGTATTAAACAAAGTTTGTGTACATTGAGCCATCAGAAAACAAAGGTTTCACTATCTCACTCTCACTCAAAAATTCTGTATTTCGGAATATTTGGATATGGGATACTCAACCTGTATATATATAATTTCTCTGGGATCAATTTTGTCATGCCTCTTTCCCATGTGCCTAATGTGCCTATTGGAAAAATCGGGGGAGAAGAGGGAAATACATATGGGGGTAATGAACATCTTGTTCTTCGGTATTAGATATTCCAGTAGCAGATGTTATTGATTAAATTAAATCATTTTAAGATATGGTCAGGAGTGTTAACATAAATGTTGATATGGGTGCCTTAATATATTAATCCATAGACATGGGAGAACAATCTCATTTTCATCTGTCTATTCCAATTTGTTTATGGTATCCTCATAGAAATTAGTATCCACTGGTAATTTAATTAATGATACGTTATTCCTCTAATGTACAAACACTGGAAAAGCAGTTCACTATAATGTGTCTATGCATTTTAATCAATTCCTAGCTTCCCAATTAAGGATTACAGTACACAAATTATTTATTCCTCTGGGGTCCATATGTCGGTTCACACTAATAACAATTTCCAACCTGCCATTTAAATATAAATTGAGCAATTTTAATCTTAGAGAATATGAGTGCCGATGTAATATTTCTTAAGCAGACAGACACTGGGGATGCAATCGCACTATAATATGTCTAATAATAAGATGTCTGTGTAATCAGTTGACACTATTATGATGTGCTTGACTGACATTCAGTAATTCTTCCAGCTTAATATGACCATTATGATGATATAATATTTCTTGGATGGACAGGCACTTTTTATCATACAGAAAGCAAGTGCCATTTTCAACATGGAGAATATGAGTGCCAATGTAATATTTCTCAAGCAGAAAGACACTGGAGATGCAATCTCACTATAATATGTCTGTTTAATCAATTGACACTATTAGAATGCACTTGTCTGACATTCAGTGATTATTCCAGCTTAGTAAAACCATTATGATGGTATAATATTTCTCAGACCAACAGACACTGGAAAAAGGGTCTCACTATAATATGTCTGTTTCTTCAATTAACACTATTAAGAAACAGTTATCATTCCAGTTCAGTGTGATGGTTATGATGACATGTTGATTATGATGACAAAACAACAGACACTGGAGAAAGATTCTCATTATTAAATGTCTGTTTATTTAATATATGCTATTGGCAGGCATTAAAATGACTTAGTATTAGAGATGAGCGGGTTCGGTTTCTCTGAAACCGAACCCGCACGAACTTCATGTTTTTTTCACGGGTCCGAGCAGACTCGGATCCTCCCGCCTTGCTCGGTTAACCCGAGCGCGCCCGAACGTCATCATGACGCTGTCGGATTCTCGCGAGACTCGGATTCTATATAAGGAGCCGCGCGTCGCCGCCATTTTCACACGTGCATTGAGATTGATAGGGAGAGGACGTGGCTGGCGTCCTCTCCATTAGAAATTAGATTAGAAGAGAGAGAGAGATTGTGCAGAGTCAGACAGAGTTTACCACAGTGACCAGTGCAGTTGTTGTTAGTTAACTTTTATTTATTTTAATATAATATATCCGTTCTCTGCTATATCCGTTCTCTGCCTGAAAAAAAACGATACACAGCAGCAGCCAGTCACACAGTGTGACTCAGTCTGTGTGCACTCAGCTCAGCCCAGTGTGCTGCACATCAATGTATAAAAGGCAAAGCTTATAATAATTGTGGGGGAGACTGGGGAGCACTGCAGGTTGTTATAGCAGGAGCCCCCAGGAGTACATAATATTATATTAATTTAAAATTAAACAGTGCACACTTTTGCTGCAGGAGTGCCACTGCCAGTGTGACTAGTGGTGACCAGTGCCTGACCACCAGTATAGTAGTATATTGTTGTATGTATTGTATACTATCTCTTTATCAACCAGTCTATATTAGCAGCAGACACAGTACAGTGCGGTAGTTCACGGCTGTGGCTACCTCTGTGTCGGCAGTCGGAACTCGGCAGGCAGTCCGTCCATCCATAATTGTATTACAATATATACCACCTAACCGTGGTATTTTTTTTTCTTTCTTTATACCGTCGTCATAGTGTCATACTAGTTGTTACGAGTATACTACTATCTCTTTATCAACCAGTGTACAGTGCGGTAGTTCACGGCTGTGGCTACCTCTGTGTCGGCAGTCGGCAGGAAGTCCGTCCATCCATAATTGTATTATTATTATAATATATACCACCTAACCGTGGTTTTTTTTTCATTCTTTATACCGTCATAGTGTCATACTAGTTGTTACGAGTATACTACTATCTCTTTATCAACCAGTGTACAGTGCGGTAGTTCACGGCTGTGGCTACCTCTGTGTCGGCAGTCGGCAGGCAGTCCGTCCATCCATAATTGTATTATTATTATAATATATACCACCTAACCGTGGTTTTTTTTTCATTCTTTATACCGTCGTCATAGTGTCATACTAGTTGTTACGAGTATACTACTATCTCTTTATCAACCAGTGTACAGTGCGGTAGTTCACGGCTGTGGCTACCTCTGTGTCGGCAGTCGGCAGGCAGTCCGTCCATCCATAATTGTATTATTATTATAATATATACCACCTAACCGTGGTTTTTTTTTCATTCTTTATACCGTCATAGTGTCATACTAGTTGTTACGAGTATACTACTATCTCTTTATCAACCAGTGTACAGTGCGGTAGTTCACGGCTGTGGCTACCTCTGTGTCGGCAGTCGGCAGGCAGTCCGTCCATCCATAATTGTATTATTATTATAATATATACCACCTAACCGTGGTTTTTTTTTCATTCTTTATACCGTCGTCATAGTGTCATACTAGTTGTTACGAGTATACTACTATCTCTTTATCAACCAGTGTACAGTGCGGTAGTTCACGGCTGTGGCTACCTCTGTGTCGGCAGTCGGCAGGCAGTCCGTCCATCCATAATTGTATTATTATTATAATATATACCACCTAACCGTGGTTTTTTTTTCATTCTTTATACCGTCGTCATAGTGTCATACTAGTTGTTACGAGTATACTACTATCTCTTTATCAACCAGTGTACAGTGCGGTAGTTCACGGCTGTGGCTACCTCTGTGTCGGCAGTCGGCAGGCAGTCCGTCCATCCATAATTGTATTATTATTATAATATATACCACCTAACCGTGGTTTTTTTTTCATTCTTTATACCGTCGTCATAGTGTCATACTAGTTGTTACGAGTATACTACTATCTCTTTATCAACCAGTGTACAGTGCGGTAGTTCACGGCTGTGGCTACCTCTGTGTCGGCAGTCGGCAGGCAGTCCGTCCATCCATAATTGTATTATTATTATAATATATACCACCTAACTGTGGTATTTTTTTTTCTTTCTTTATACCGTCGTCATAGTGTCATACTAGTTGTTACGAGTATACTACTATCTCTTTATCAACCAGTGTACAGTGCGGTAGTTCACGGCTGTGGCTACCTCTGTGTCGGAAGTCGGCAGGCAGTCCGTCCATCCATAATTGTATTATTATTATAATATATACCACCTAACCGTGGTTTTTTTTTCATTCTTTATACCGTCATAGTGTCATACTAGTTGTTACGAGTATACTACTATCTCTTTATCAACCAGTGTACAGTGCGGTAGTTCACGGCTGTGGCTACCTCTGTGTCGGCAGTCGGCAGGCAGTCCGTCCATCCATAATTGTATTATTATTATAATATATACCACCTAACCGTGGTTTTTTTTTCATTCTTTATACCGTCGTCATAGTGTCATACTAGTTGTTACGAGTATACTACTATCGCTTTATCAACCAGTGTACAGTGCGGTAGTTCACGGCTGTGGCTACCTCTGTGTCGGCAGTCGGCAGGCAGTCCGTCCATCCATAATTGTATTATTATTATAATATATACCACCTAACCGTGGTTTTTTTATACCACCTAACCGTGGCAGTCCGTCCATAATTGTATACTAGTATCCAATCCATCCATCTCCATTGTTTACCTGAGGTGCCTTTTAGTTCTGCCTATAAAATATGGAGAACAAAAAAGTTGAGGTTCCAAAATTAGGGAAAGATCAAGATCCACTTCCACCTCGTGCTGAAGCTGCTGCCACTAGTCATGGCCGAGACGATGAAATGCCAGCAACGTCGTCTGCCAAGGCCGATGCCCAATGTCATAGTACAGAGCATGTCAAATCCAAAACACCAAATATCAGAAAAAAAAGGACTCCAAAACCTAAAATAAAATTGTCGGAGGAGAAGCGTAAACTTGCCAATATGCCATTTACCACACGGAGTGGCAAGGAACGGCTGAGGCCCTGGCCTATGTTCATGGCTAGTGGTTCAGCTTCACATGAGGATGGAAGCACTCAGCCTCTCGCTAGAAAACTGAAAAGACTCAAGCTGGCAAAAGCACCGCAAAGAACTGTGCGTTCTTTGAAATCCCAAATCCACAAGGAGAGTCCAATTGTGTCGTTTGCGATGCCTGACCTTCCCAACACTGGACGTGAAGAGCATGCGCCTTCCACTATTTGCATGCCCCCTGCAAGTGCTGGAAGGAGCACCCGCAGTCCAGTTCCTGATAGTCAGATTGAAGATGTCAGTGTTGAAGTACACCAGGATGAGGAGGATATGGGTGTTGCTGGCGCTGGGGAGGAAATTGACCAGGAGGATTCTGATGGTGAGGTGGTTTGTTTAAGTCAGGCACCCGGGGAGACACCTGTTGTCCGTGGGAGGAATATGGCCGTTGACATGCCAGGTGAAAATACCAAAAAAATCAGCTCTTCGGTGTGGAGGTATTTCACCAGAAATGCGGACAACAGGTGTCAAGCCGTGTGTTCCCTTTGTCAAGCTGTAATAAGTAGGGGTAAGGACGTTAACCACCTCGGAACATCCTCCCTTATACGTCACCTGCAGCGCATTCATAATAAGTCAGTGACAAGTTCAAAAACTTTGGGTGACAGCGGAAGCAGTCCACTGACCAGTAAATCCCTTCCTCTTGTAACCAAGCTCACGCAAACCACCCCACCAACTCCCTCAGTGTCAATTTCCTCCTTCCCCAGGAATGCCAATAGTCCTGCAGGCCATGTCACTGGCAAGTCTGACGAGTCCTCTCCTGCCTGGGATTCCTCCGATGCATCCTTGCGTGTAACGCCTACTGCTGCTGGCGCTGCTGTTGTTGCCGCTGGGAGTCGATGGTCATCCCAGAGGGGAAGTCTTAAGCCCACTTGTACTACTTCCAGTAAGCAATTGACTGTTCAACAGTCCTTTGCGAGGAAGATGAAATATCACAGCAGTCATCCTACTGCAAAGCGGATAACTGAGTCCTTGACAACTATGTTGGTGTTAGACGTGCGTCCGGTATCCGCCGTTAGTTCACAGGGAACTAGACAATTTATTGAGGCAGTGTGCCCCCGTTACCAAATACCATCTAGGTTCCACTTCTCTAGGCAGGCGATACCGAGAATGTACACGGACGTCAGAAAAAGACTCACCAGTGTCCTAAAAAATGCAGTTGTACCCAATGTCCACTTAACCACGGACATGTGGACAAGTGGAGCAGGGCAGGGTCAGGACTATATGACTGTGACAGCCCACTGGGTAGATGTATGGACTCCCGCCGCAAGAACAGCAGCGGCGGCACCAGTAGCAGCATCTCGCAAACGCCAACTCTTTCCTAGGCAGGCTATGCTTTGTATCACCGCTTTCCAGAATACGCACACAGCTGAAAACCTCTTACGGCAACTGAGGAAGATCATCGCGGAATGGCTTACCCCAATTGGACTCTCCTGTGGATTTGTGGCATCGGACAACGCCAGCAATATTGTGTGTGCATTAAATATGGGCAAATTCCAGCACGTCCCATGTTTTGCACATACCTTGAATTTGGTGGTGCAGAATTTTTTAAAAAACGACAGGGGCGTGCAAGAGATGCTGTCGGTGGCCAGAAAAATTGCGGGACACTTTCGGCGTACAGGCACCACGTACAGAAGACTGGAGCACCACCAAAAACTACTGAACCTGCCCTGCCATCATCTGAAGCAAGAAGTGGTAACGAGGTGGAATTCAACCCTCTATATGCTTCAGAGGTTGGAGGAGCAGCAAAAGGCCATTCAAGCCTATACAATTGAGCACGATATAGGAGATGGAATGCACCTGTCTCAAGTGCAGTGGAGAATGATTTCAACGTTGTGCAAGGTTCTGATGCCCTTTGAACTTGCCACACGTGAAGTCAGTTCAGACACTGCCAGCCTGAGTCAGGTCATTCCCCTCATCAGGCTTTTGCAGAAGAAGCTGGAGGCATTGAAGAAGGAGCTAACACGGAGCGATTCCGCTAGGCATGTGGGACTTGTGGATGCAGCCCTTAATTCGCTTAACAAGGATTCACGGGTGGTCAATCTGTTGAAATCAGAGCACTACATTTTGGCCACCGTGCTCGATCCTAGATTTAAAGCCTACCTTGGATCTCTCTTTCCGGCAGACACAGGTCTGCTGGGGTTGAAAGACCTGCTGGTGACAAAATTGTCAAGTCAAGCGGAACGCGACCTGTCAACATCTCCTCCTTCACATTCTCCCGCAACTGGGGGTGCGAGGAAAAGGCTCAGAATTCCGAGCCCACCCGCTGGCGGTGATGCAGGGCAGTCTGGAGCGACTGCTGATGCTGACATCTGGTCCGGACTGAAGGACCTGACAACGATTACTGACATGTCGTCTACTGTCACTGCATATGATTCTCTCAACATTGATAGAATGGTGGAGGATTATATGAGTGACCGCATCCAAGTAGGCACGTCACACAGTCCGTACTTATACTGGCAGGAAAAAGAGGCAATTTGGAGGCCCTTGCACAAACTGGCTTTATTCTACCTAAGTTGCCCTCCCACAAGTGTGTACTCCGAAAGAGTGTTTAGTGCCGCCGCTCACCTTGTCAGCAATCGGCGTACGAGGTTACATCCAGAAAATGTGGAGAAGATGATGTTCATTAAAATGAATTATAATCAATTCCTCCGCGGAGACATTGACCAGCAGCAATTGCCTCCACAAAGTACACAGGGAGCTGAGATGGTGGATTCCAGTGGGGACGAATTGATAATCTGTGAGGAGGGGGATGTACACGGTGATATATCGGAGGGTGAAGATGAGGTGGACATCTTGCCTCTGTAGAGCCAGTTTGTGCAAGGAGAGATTAATTGCTTCTTTTTGGGGGGGGTCCAAACCAACCCGTCATATCAGTCACAGTCGTGTGGCAGACCCTGTCACTGAAATGATGGGTTGGTTAAAGTGTGCATGTCCTGTTTTGTTTATACAACATAAGGGTGGGTGGGAGGGCCCAAGGATAATTCCATCTTGCACCTCTTTTTTCTTTTCTTTTTCTTTGCATCATGTGCTGATTGGGGAGGGTTTTTTGGAAGGGACATCCTGCGTGACACTGCAGTGCCACTCCTAGATGGGCCCGGTGTTTGTGTCGGCCACTAGGGTCGCTTATCTTTCTCACACAGTCAGCTACCTCATTGCGCCTCTTTTTTTCTTTGCGTCATGTGCTGTTTGGGGAGGGTTTTTTGGAAGGGACATCCTGCGTGACACTGCAGTGCCACTCCTAGATGTGCCCGGTGTTTGTGTCGGCCACTAGGGTCGCTAATCTTACTCACACAGTCAGCTACCTCATTGCGCCTCTTTTTTTCTTTGCGTCATGTGCTGTTTGGGGAGGGTTTTTTGGAAGGGCCATCCTGCGTGACACTGCAGTGCCACTCCTAGATGGGCCCGGTGTTTGTGTCGGCCACTAGGGTCGCTAATCTTACTCACACAGCTACCTCATTGCGCCTCTTTTTTTCTTTGCGTCATGTGCTGTTTGGGGAGGGTTTTTTGGAAGGGACATCCTGCGTGACACTGCAGTGCCACTCCTAGATGGGCCCGGTGTTTGTGTCGGCCACTAGGGTCGCTTATCTTTCTCACACAGCTACCTCATTGCGCCTCTTTTTTTCTTTGCGTCATGTGCTGTTTGGGGAGGGTTTTTTGGAAGGGACATCCTGCGTGACACTGCAGTGCCACTCCTAGATGGGCCCGGTGTTTGTGTCGGCCACTAGGGTCGCTTATCTTTCTCACACAGTCAGCTACCTCATTGCGCCTCTTTTTTTCTTTGCGTCATGTGCTGTTTGGGGAGGGTTTTTTGGAAGGGACATCCTGCGTGACACTGCAGTGCCACTCCTAGATGGGCCCGGTGTTTGTGTCGGCCACTAGGGTCGCTTATCTTACTCACACAGCGACCTCGGTGCAAATTTTAGGACTAAAAATAATATTGTGAGGTGTGATGTGTTCAGAATAGGCTGAAAATGAGTGTAAATTATGTTTTTTGAGGTTAATAATACTTTGGGATCAAAATTACCCCCAAATTCTATGATTTAAGCTGTTTTTTAGGGTTTTTTGAAAAAAACACCCGAATCCAAAACACACCCGAATCCGACAAAAATAATTCGGTGAGGTTTTGCCAAAACGCGTTCGAACCCAAAACACGGCCGCGGAACCGAACCCAAAACCAAAACACAAAACCCGAAAAATTTCAGGCGCTCATCTCTACTTAGTATAGTGACTTGTAATTCTTGCCACTTAGAAAAGATGTATGTGATTGTATCAACTTAAGGGCCCCATACACTAGACCAATAATGCCTGATTTCAGCCCAATTCGGGCATTCGGCCCGATATATTGGGTGAAATCGGGCATTTTCGGTCTGCTTTTCCTCCGATCCGATGCGCGTTCCCGTGTGCATCGGATCGGATCCCCCTAAAGCCGACATATCACGAGTGCTGCACTCATATGTCGGATCCTGCAGTAAATGGATGGGAAAGTAAAAGATAGATTGTATGGAAAAAAAACTGCATACGATATATCTAATACTATCCTGCCAACGGGGAGGCTGCCGGGAGGTTGGAGGAAATCTTATATGACATGACGGACCGTCATGTCATATAAGTGTATGGGGCCCTTTAGTGTGATCTTTAGAATAGTATCCACACAAGAGTTAATTGTTATTTTAGTATCCACAGCAACCTTCTTAACTGCTGTTTGTGTACATATTAGGCAGATTCCAATGTGAACATTGAGGTCATGTTTTCCATTCTCAATCACTATACAGCATCTCTACAGTATGTTCAGACTTTTCATTCAGTATATTAACTCCAATCCAACTACAAATATAACCAGTGCTTTGTTTATTGACGCAGTTTCTTTGGCCTCGCAAGCCATCTTGCCACGGCAAGCTTGAGTAATCTCAAGCTTACTCAGCCTGCTGTTGCAAATGAACATCACGACGATGGTCACGATTTTCATCCCAAAATGTGATTGCATCGCAAATGCAGGAAGGCGGTGGTAAGCACCTTTACAATTGCAAGCAGCTTTGCAATTGCAATCCATACTGAATTAGGCCCTCTGTTTAAAAAAATGACAGGCACTGATTTGGTTGGTACTTTCTCTGCACTTTCTCTCTCTCTCTCTCTCTCTCTCCCAGCTTTGGAAAACTCCCCCTAAATATGGCTAAATTGCTTTTCCGATATACTGTGAAAAATGACGATATCTGAAAAGTAATTACGCTAGAGCCTTAATCCAGTGGTTTCCAAACTGAGTGCCGTGGTTCCCAAACTGAGTGCCGTGGCACCCTGGGGTGCCTTGGGCCACTTGCAGGGGTGCCCGTTGGTTGTTACAGGACCAATTAAAATTATTTATGGTCAATGTAATAGACTGTGATTGTGGCTTCCTATCATAAAATATGTGGACAAGCGAATCCTGTCCCTCACCATATAACTGACTCTAAGAATGACTTACAAACAGTATTGGACTGGAGCGTGAAGGACCCTACAGGAGGATGCAGTGGCAGGGGCCCATGCTTAGATGTTTGGCAAACCATTAACAATTGCATGGTCTGGGCCCCTTGATAAATATATATAGTAAATACTGCTAGTGCATGCTATATATCCTCTGAGTGTGATCCAGAACAAAAAATATATTTCTATTGGTCCGTCACTCAGTGACAACTACCAGTACTGCCATACACTATTGCTATATATCCTCTGTGTAGGATCCAGAGCAAAAAATATATTTCTATTGGTACGTCACTCAGTGACGACTAGTACTATGGCTGCCGTACACTACTGCTATATATCTGTGTATGATCCAAAGCCAAAAATATATTTCTATTATGTTTTCAAAATGGGGTGATCTGTCTGCTTTATCTGAAAGGGGTGATCTGTCCGTTCATCCAGAGGCTCCACCCCAGTGTAAAATTTAAATAATAAAAGTTAAAAACAAAAAGCCTACAATAATAATTATAAAAATATATATATATATATTTTTGCTTGCGCTGTACTATACAATTTTTATTTTATTTTCATAAGTACTGTGACACTGCCAGAAAGTCAGCAGTATATTATTTCCTTCTCATAAATGCATTTGTGAGACGCTGTCGGTGTAGTCAACCGCAGTGTGTAATTATTATATATATTTCTGATTCATTTGTGTGACACTGTAATCACCAGTGTTTGATATAAAGTGTGTGATATAAAAATTACTTCTACATATTTTTTACTCATTTGTGCAACACTGTAACTGCAGTGTGTGATATAAAAAATAATATATATATATATATATATATATATATATATTTATATTTATTTAAATTAATATCTTGTGATGTGTCATCCCAGTATATATCCAGGGACTGCAGCTGCTCCATTCATCTCCCAGTATACATCCAGGGGCTGCTGCTGCTCCGTCCAGCTACCACGGTGCAACCTTTCGGTCTACACTGGATAAAAACAATATTGTGAGCTGTGAGGTGTTCAGAATAGACTGGAAATTAGTGGAAATTACTGTTACTGAGGTTAATAACACTGTAGAAAGAAAAACACCCCCAAATTCTGTTATTTTAGCCGTTTTCATGAATTTTTTCTAAAAAATCCAGATCCAAAACCAAAACCCGCAAGGCAAAACCAATCCAGATCCAAAACACGAAGGAGATCCAGATCCAAAACCAAAACACAAAACCTGAAAAATGGCCCGGTGCACACCCCTATAAGGTAACATATGTATAATATAAAAGTAAAGTGCACAGTCTGGAACCTGATCCATAGAGAAGGGAGTGGGCCCTCGGACAGTGGGGCCCGCTGGGGGTTTCCCCTGTAGCCCTGTGGACCAGTCCAACCCTGCGTACAAACACAATTTACAGAATTTAATATGTTTTTCTGAATATCATAATAAGAAACTTGTCACCTAGAATTGCTGTGGAAAAAAATAGTCTGATACTCTAAGGCACCGCATCTGCTTCCTCCTGGCCCTGATCACAAGAAAGTTGACATCTAGGTAACATACGTTTTTTGGAACTTCCAGACTTGTGCAATCTGAGCAAAACTGTTTGTCCTGAACTTTCACCATCTCCAGAAATATTTGTTTAAATAAAAGATAAACCCAGTGGTGTGCACCTGGTGGACTAGAGCGAGGCCTCACAGTATGTGTAGTATACCCATTGTGTGACACAAGAGAACATTAAATAGCCTGAGGTATATTTCAGGAGGGTGAGCAAAACACATTTTTGCCCCTGTATCTAATGTTTTTAAAACTACACAGCACCTTTAGATAGACATACTGTACATTGGTTTACATAAGTATACATATTTATTTGATCAAGAATGTGAATATTTTTATGAACTGTGGATTCTTTCTGCAGGCAGTATACTGTTTGAAATGATAAACAATGGCAGTTGCTCGGTCATTCCTGGAGATATTATATATCAGGTGCTAAAAAGGGGGAGAGGTCACAGACAAATAGCAGACAGAGAGGGGGGGTCAAACGCATGTTTAGCTGCTGAGCTACTTCACCTATGTGGTCAGTGCTATTATCTAGTGGGGTGTAGTATTGTATGCCGGCGGCCGGGCTCCCGGTGACCAGCATACCGGCGCCAGAATCCCGGCCGCCGGCATACTAACAGCGTGGCGAGCGCAAATGAGCCCTTTGCGGGCTCGCTGCACTCGCCACGCTGCGGGCACAGTGATGCGCTACGCGTACCATGCTATTTATTCTCCCTCCAGGAGGGTCGTGGACCCCCAAGAGGGAGATAAAGTGTCGGTATGCCGGCTGTCGGGATTCCGGCGCCGGTATACTGTGCGCCGGGATCCCGACAGCCAGCAAAATGAAGACCACCCATGTAGTGTTAGGACTGCTGATATCAGAGAAGCCATGAAGTGGCTCAGCAGCTAAACATGCGTTTGCAAACATGTGTGACCAATTCTCTGAATTTCTATTACCAGATAGGTTCAGGCATGGTTACAGGTAATTTTTAGTGTGCTGGGGGGATACCAAGGGGGAAACAGCACCACCCCCTCTCTGTCTGCTATTTGTCTGTGACCCCTCCGCCTTTCTAGCGCCTGATTTATAATTATCTCCAGGAATGACCGAGCAACTGCCATTGTTTGTCTGCTTGTGTGAGAAAGGCATTGAATGGGAGCAGTATTTGGAAGACATGCTGTTCCTTGTATTGCTAATGGGAGATCCTGGGGGTGGCTCCCGGGTAAGTTAGCTCTTTGTCTGGATGTGTTTTAGTAATAGCCTTTATCATGAGGCCTTACTGTAGACAAACTACATGGCCCCATGTGGGCACTGCTATTATATAGTTTTAGGACTGCTGCTATTATATAGTTTTAGGACTGCTGATATCGGAGAAGCTGTGAATTGGCTCAGCAGCTAAACATGCGTTTGCAAACATGTGTGACCAATTCTCTGAATTTCTATTACCAGATAGGTTCAGGTATGGTTACAGGTAATTTTTAGTGTGCTGGGCAAATACCAGGGGGAAAAAGCACCCCCCTCTCTCTGTCTGCAGTATATAAAATGATAACAATATGTATGAACTTTCAATTTAATATATATTTCTCTTACGTTCTAGAGGATGCTGGGGTCCACATTAGTACCATGGGGTATAGATAGGTCCACCAGGAGCCATTGGCACTTTAAGAGTTTGAGAGTGTGGGCTGGCTCCTTCCTCTATGCTTCTCCTACCAGACTCAGTTTAGAAAATGTGCCCGGAGGAGCCGGTCACAGCTAGGGGAGCTCTCCAGAGTTTCTCTAGTAAAGTTTATTTTTAGAATTTATTATTTTACAGGGAGGCTGCTGGCAACAGCCTCCCTGCTTCGTGGGACTAAGGGGGAAGTAGTGTCCGCCCTGCGGGGTCTTGAGCCACTATCTCCGCTGACAGGACACTGAGCTCCTGAGGGGATAGATCGTTCCCCACCACAGGGGATCGCTCACCCCAGCAGCATGCCGCCACCCCCTTACAGAGCCGAATATCAGCGGCGAGTGAGTCACCGCCCCCCCCAGTAAGCGGGGAGGCCAGTGTGAAGCTGGCAGCATCAGGGTAGAAGCACAAGTGGTACATAGTGTGGCGCTGTGAGGGGCGCCCAGAGCCAGCGCCTACACCCTACACTGGTCACACAGCCTGTCGGGGTCCCGGGGTCTCAGCCAGCATAAATCCTCAGGCCAGTATAATCGAAAGGAGAGTGGGAAGACAGCACCATTAAGGGGGCAGAGCTTCTCCTCAGAGCGGACCCAGCAGCGTTCAGCGCCATTTTCCTGCCTGCACAACACTAACAGTGAAGAGCAAGTCCCTCCACAGCAACTTCAGCTATCTCTCATGGTACCAGGGGGTTGTAGAAGGGGGGGGAAGGCTGCAAAACGACTGTGTAACCTATTAAGATGCAGAGTCAGTGCTGATAGGGGTGTTCTCCCTTTATATTAAAAGCGCTGTGTGTGGGTTGGCTCCAGCCTCTGTGTCTCTCTTGCCATTCTTGGGGGTGAAACTCTGTCCTTCCCTGTGTGTGTGGAGTGTCTGTGGTCTCCATTAGGCAATGTCCAGGGACTCTGTGTCATATGCTGCAGAGGATATGTCCTCTCAGGAAGATCCCATTCCATGTAATCAGGATTTCACTGGTTTAGCACAGATTCCAGCAAGGGAGCCTGAGTGGTTATCCTCTATCAAATCTATGATTTCTCAGATTTCAAATAGGGTTGCACAAAATGAATCTGCAACTCAGGCTTTACAGAACTCTATGGCAGTATGGCCCAGTTCTGGTACAACAGGGCTCCCCGCTGTATATTCACATAAACGTACTCTTGCACAGATCATGCAGGATGATACCGATTCTGATGCTGCAGAAGGTACCGGGAATGTGTTGCGGGGGATAGCGTCTCTTGCTAAAGGGGTGCAGTTGATGATAGAGGCTATATGGGATGTGTTGAATATTGCTGATACAACACTCGAGCAGGTTGAGGAGGCTTACTTCACTGAAAATAAGAAAGCCTTGTTAACCTTCCCTGCATCAAAGGAATTAAATGCTATATTTGAAAAGACTTGGGAAAACCTGGATAAAAAATTCTAGGTACCCAAAAGGGGTCTGGTAGCATTTCCTTTCCCGGTAGAGGATAGAGAGAAATGGGAAAACCTGCCTATTGTTGACGCATCAGTATCCAGACTCTCAAAAAGGGTGGTTTTACCTGTTCCAGGATCTTTGGCCTTGAAAGAGCCGGCTGATCATAAAATTGATAATACGCTCAAATCCATGTACACGGCTTCTGGGGCAATCCAAGCACTGGCAATACACCCCACTATTGCCAGTGCTTGGATTGCCAAAGCTATAGTAAAGTGGTCTGGCACGTTACTTGAGCACTTGGATACTATGGAAAAATGTGATGTTGAATTGTTTTTACGTAACATTCAGGATTCGGCAGGTTTTCTGGTAGAATCCATGAAAGACCTGGGTTCCATGGCTGCAGGAATTTCCTCCATGTCAGTATCAGCTCGTCGAGGACTGTAGTTGCGCCAGTGGTCTGCCGAAGCGGAATCCAGGAGAAGTGTGGAGACCCTACCCTACACAGGTCAGGCTCTCTTTGGGGAAGCATTAGATGTGTGGATCTCCACGGCTACGGCTGGTAAGTCACCCTTTCTTCCCTCAGCTATACCTGCTCTGAAGAAACCCTTTTCTTCAGTTACATCACAGCCCTTTCGGTCTATCAAGCCCAGAAAGGCCAAACCGTCCAACACCTTCTTTCGGGGAGGTCGCAGTGGTGCACGCAGGGGGGTTTAGGGTACCTGGAAACCCCCCTGACGTGCCGATTTTTATTATTTTGAGATGGAGACAGCTCTGTCTCCGTCTCTACATTGACAGTTGCAGCCACCATTGGAGCTGTTTGCGTCTCATTGCACTGCACAGAGAGCTCTGTTGAGCAGAGCTCTCTGTGGTTCTAAATGCACGGAACGGAGGCGGCTTAGGGGAGCTGTCGGCAACAGCGGGAACGGAGAGTACTTAGCTGCACTGCGCTCCACTCTTCAGTGTCCACTGCTGGGCTGGGGGTGGCTAACTTCTTTACTCTGCTGTGCCTCCAGTCCAAGCGTCACCTCCTTTTTCTCCCTGCTGGACAGGGCTTTAAAGGACCAGCTCTCCGGCTCCATGGTGGATGCAGATGGAGAGACCCTTGCACCAGCGGCGTCGTCATCAGGTCACCACCTGCCCCTGCTATTCCAGCACCACAGGTGGTTCTCCACGATATGTTTTTGCCCACCTCTTATATATTTTCAATATCTCTCACTCCCCCTCTCCTGCCACCAACAACAGCAGCTTGTGGGGCTTCCAGAAAGCAGCGCAATACTGTACAGTCAAGCTCACCTCTTTTTAAATAAAAGTACCTTCTCTTGCACCACATTAGTACAGACCCCATATAGTGAAACAGAATAAATGAAACCACTGCCAAAAAGGATATATATATATATATATATATATATATAGTTCACAACATGGGGCCCCCGGATTAGCATAAGTAAACTGCATCAGAACATCATACATTAAAAGTGTAACCTCGTGGGCTCGCTCCCCTCGCAATAGGTTACTATTTGCACTAGATGTCCACATGTATCATAAAACTGATAGTCCAGGGGGTCCCATATTCTGAACTTGAGCCGATATATATATATATGGAAACCCCCCTTTACAAATCCAGCGTTTGCCCCTGGGTCAGCCCAAGTCCAAGAAAACAGAAACCTGCTTCAGGTACACCAAAGTCCTCCACATGATGGTGGACTGCACGCCCCGGAGGTGGGGCCGGTGGGAGCGAGGCTCAGAAATTTCAGCCATGCCTGGACCCCTGGGTACAAGATATTGTGTCCCAGGGGTACAGGCTGGAATTTCAAAATCTCCCTCCTCACCGATTTTTCAGATCAGGCTTGCCAGCTCTGCTGGCGGACAGGACTGTCCTGCAAGAAGCCATCCAGAAGTTGGTGGAGGCACAGGTCATTGTGCCAGTACCACCTCATATGCAAAACAAAGGTTACTATTCGAACCTTTTCATGGTACCAAAGCCGGATGGTTCGGTCAGGCCCATTCTGAACTTAAAATCACTAAACCCCTTTCTGAGGGAGTTCAAGTTCAAAATGGAGTCTCTAAGGGCAGTGATATCAGGTCTTGAGGAGGGGGAATTCCTAGTATCCTTGAATATCAAGGATGCCTACCTCCACATTCCGATTTGGCTGCCGTATCAAGCTTACCTTCGATTCGCACTGTTGGACTATCACTTTCAGTTCCAGGCCCTCCCATTCGGCCTCTCCACAGCGCCGAGGGTATTCACCAAGGTGATGGTGGAAGTGATGATTCTCCTCCGCAGATGGGGGGTGAACATAATCCCGTATCTGGACAATCTTCTGATAAAGGCATTGTCCAAGGAGAAGCTGTTATGGTCCATAGCACTCATGACCCAGCTTCTCAGGGAACATGGTTTGATCCTGAATCTTCCAAAATCACATTTGGAACCAACCAGGAGGTTGTCCTTTCTGGGAATGATCCTCGACATGGAGGTGGAGAGGGTGTTGCTCCCAGAGGAAAAGGCGTTGGTGATTCAAACGATGGTCCGGGATGTCCTGAAGCCAGCCCGGGTGTCAGTCATCAGTGCATTCGCCTTCTGGGGAAGATGGTGGCCTCTTACGAGGCTCTGCAGTACGGGAGGTTTCACGCTCGGTCCTTCCAACTGGATCTCCTGGACAAGTGGTCGAGATCTCATCTACACATGCACCAGACAATACGTCTGTCGCCAAAGGCCAGGATTTCACTCCTCTGGTGGCCACAATTACCTCACCTTCTGGAGGGCCACAGGTTCGGGATTCAGGACTGGATCCTTCTAACCACAGATGCAAGTCTCCGGGGCTGGGGCGCAGTCAGTCAAGGGGAAACCTTCCAAGGTGGTCAAGTCTGGAAGTCGGCCTGCCAATAAACATTCTGGAACTAACAGCCGTCTACAACGGTATTCTCCAAGCGGCCCATCTTCTGAGGAATTGGGCCATTCAAGTGCAGTCGGACAATGTGACAACAGTTGCTTACATAAACCGACAGGGCGGAACGAAGAGCAGAGCTGCAATGGCAGAGGTAACAAGAATCATCCTCTGGGCAGAAAAGCACGCGTTGGCTCTGTCAGCAATCTTCATTCCGGGAGTAGACAACTGGTAAGCGGACTTCCTCAGCAGACACGATCTCCATCCAGGGGAGTGGGGTCTCCATCCGGAGGTGTTCAAGGAGGTAAAAGATCTTTGGGGCATACCCCAGATTGACATGATGGCCTCTCATCTCAACAAGAAGCTTCGGCGGTATTGTTCCAGGTCGATGGACCCACAAGCAGTGGCAGTGGACACCCTAGTGACTCCGTGGGTGTTCCAGTCAGTGTACGTGTTTCCTCCACTTCCACTCATCCCAAGAGTTCTAAAGCTCATAAGGAGAACAAGCGTTCAAGCGATCCTCATTGCTACAGACTGGCCAAGAAGGGCTTGGTACGCGGATCTTCTGGATCTACTGCAAGAAGAGACGAGGCTTCTCCCTCTTCGGGAGGACCTGCTGCAGCAGGGTCCATTCGCCTATGAAGACTTACCGTGGCTACGTTTTACGGCATGGAGGTTGAACGCCTGATACTAGCTCGGAAGGGCATTCCGAACAAGGTTATTCCTACCCTGATACAGGCTAGGAAAGGAGTAACGTCTAAACATTACCATCGAATTTGGAAAAAATCTGTATCTTGGTGTGAGTCCAAGAAATTTCCTGTGGTGGAGTTTCAACTGGGACGGTTTCTCCTCTTCCTACAAGCTGGTGTGGATATGGGCCTGAAGTTGGGATCTGTGAAGGTCCAGATTTCGGCCCTATCCATTTTCTTCCAGAAACAATTGGCTGCCCTCCCTGAGAGTCAGACCTTTTTGAAGGGAGTTCTGCACATCCAACCTCCCTTTGTACCACCTACGGTGCATTGGGACCTTAACGTGATGTTGCAGTTCCTCCAATCGGACTGGTTCGAGCCTCTACAGGAGGTTGAGATCAAATTTCTTACGTGGAAGGCTGTCATGTTGTTGGCTTTAGCTTCTGCTAGATGTGTGTCGGAGTTGGGGGCTTTGTCCTGTAAAAGCCCATACTTTTTCATATCAACCAACCTTTTGTGGTGCCAGTGGCTACTGACTCAATTTCATCAGTCCTTGGACGTCGTAAGGGCTTTGAAAATCTATGTGAAGAGGACTGCTCGTCACAGGAAAATCGGACTCTCTGTTTGTCCTGTATGATCCCAAGAAAATTGGGTGTCCTGCTTCTATGCAGACGGTCTCTCGCTGGATCAGGTTCACTATCCAGCATGCATATTCTACGGCAGGCTTGCCGTGTCCTACGTCTGTCAAGGCCCACTCTACTCGTAAGGTGGGGTTTTCCTGGGCAGCTGCCCGGGGTGTCTCGGTGTTACAACTTTGCTGAGCTGCAACTTGGTCTGGGTCGAACTCATTTGCAAAGTTCTACAAGTTCGATACTTTGGCCTCTGCTGACCTGAAGTTCAGTCAGTCAGTCAGTTCTGCAGTAGCCTCCGCGCTCTCCCTCCCGTTCTGGGAGCTTTGGTACATCCCCATGGTACAAATGTGGACTCCAGCATCCCCTAGGACGTAAGAGAAAATAGGATTTTTGTTACCTACCGGTAAATCCTTTTCTTGTAGTCCGTAGAGGATGCTGGGCGCCCGGCCAGCGCTTCGTTTTCCTGCAATTGTTATCTGGTTCAGTACAACTTTGTTTTAGTTAAGTACTGCATTGTTACTTGGTAAGTAATGTTTCAGCAGTTGCTGAGTTTTCAAGCTAAGTTAGCTTGATGTGCCTTGTATGTGTGAGCTGGTATGAATCTCGCCATCTGTAAACAATCAACATCCGAAAAATCATACAAGCAGCGGCACTTGGAGGCTCTCTTAGTGCAAATACAATGTGAGGATTTATTGCATGTCACTACACATGGAGAAAACGAATTTACAGAAGACTCTTGTGTGGGTGCACTCTTGTATTTAAATTGTTATATGACTAAAGATTAAAACATAACTTTTATTAGCTCATTTGTAAAATAAATCCACACTCATAATTCACCACAAATAACGAAATACTTATATACACAATTGTATTTGTATCACTCGGATTGGATATGACCTACAAAAAGGTGGATATAAGCAAAAAAATATATATATATATAAAAAGATGAAAAATTGGAAATGTTCTAGTTAATCTGTCACCAAAAGACTTGTAGGGGGATGTAGATACTATGACTCTACATCCGGAGCCTAACCAACCAGCACAAGCGGAGCTTGTTTTAATGAGACCTCAATGGGTCATGACCGACCGGACTGATATTATCAGGAGTATAAATCCTAATAACAATGTATGTGTATAGGGGTGCCTTAAGTATTACCCCGTAGTTATGAATAATGTATTAGACTGATTTTTATTAAAAGTCTAAAGAAAAGACAAAAGAATAGAGAAAGAAAAAAAAAATCACCACTTTTTTCTTTCTCTATTCTTTTGTCTTTTCTTTAGACTTTTAATAAAAATCAGTCTAATACATTATTCATAACTACGGGGTAATACTTAAGGCACCCCTATACACATACATTGTTATTAGGATTTATACTCCTGATAATATCAGTCCGGTCGGTCATGACCCATTGAGGTCTCATTAAAACAAGCTCCGCTTGTGCTGGTTGGTTAGGCTCCGGATGTAGAGTCATAGTATCTACATCCCCCTACAAGTCTTTTGGTGACAGATTAACCAGAACATTTCCAATTTTTCATCTTTTTATATATATATATATATTTTTTTTTTTGCTTATATCCACCTTTTTGTAGGTCATATCCAATCCGAGTGATACAAATACAATTGTGTATATAAGTATTTTGTTATTTGTGGTGAATTATGAGTGTGGATTTATTTTACAAATGAGTTAATAAAAGTTATGTTTTAATCTTTAGTCATATAACAATTTAAATACAAGAGTGCACCCACACAAGAGTCTTCTGTAAATTTGTTTTCTCCTCAGTTTCTCTCTGACTCTGGGTGCACCACCAGGTATAATTAATAGGGAATATTCCTGTATATGAATATAATTCTGGTTTCATACAATATCATTTTGGGACTGGTGCGGAATCACACCTTTGTTTGCAGATGTCACTACACATACAAGCCAAAATTTCGGGGCACACTCGCCCCTTTGTCAAGGTGAAGCAAAAGTGAAAATATAAATACAAACAGTACCTTATAGTGAGGAGAAGACCCGCCCGTGGGAAAATGGGTGTCTGGGATTGTATATGTCCTGCAGTGCTGCGATGCAGGAGCGAAGTCTCAGAGCCGGTGCCTGCAGGGGCCGAGTTGCCATGGATACGCAGACGCTGGGAGTACACGCTGCGGCTGCGACCAGGTTTCCAGGGCAACGTAGGTTACCAGCAGCGCTGGGACGGACAAATCTGCGGCGCACTGCTGACATCACTCAGCACACGGTGCCCGGGAAGAGAGTGCTGTCTAATCCCGGACACCCATTTTCCCGCCGGCGGGTCTTCTCCTCACTATAAGGTACTGTTTGTATTTATATTTTCACTTTTGCTTCACCTTGACAAAAGGGCGAGTGTGCCCCGAAACGTTGGCTTGTATGTGTAGTGACATGGAATAAATCCTCACATTGTATTTGCACGGATATATATATATATATATATATACACTAGCAATGTCTACCCATCATTGCCAAGTGATTTTTAATTTTATTAAATGACGCTGAGTGATTGTTAGTTTATTCATAAATATACTGCTCAGAAAAAGGGAACACTAAAATAACACATCCTAGATCTGAATGAATGAAATATTCTTATTAAATACTTTGTTCTTTACATAGTTGAATGTGCTGACAACAAAATCACACAAAAATTATCAATGGAAATCAAATTTATTAACCCATGGAGGTCTGGATTTGGAGTCACACTCAAAATCAAAGTGGAAAAACACACTACAGGCTGATCCAACTTTGATGTAATGTCCTTAAAACAAGTCAAAATGAGGCTCAGTAGTGTGTGTGGCCTCCACA
This sequence comes from Pseudophryne corroboree, assembly GCF_028390025.1. Classification (NCBI taxonomy): domain Eukaryota; kingdom Metazoa; phylum Chordata; class Amphibia; order Anura; family Myobatrachidae; genus Pseudophryne; species Pseudophryne corroboree. Next base: position 172,360,774 of record NC_086447.1, on the reverse strand, counting down.
TGCCTGTATGACCTCCCTACAACGCCTGGGCATGCTCCTGATGAGTTGGCGGATGGTCTCCTGAGGGGTCTCCTCCCAGACCTGGACTAAAGCATCCGCCAACTCCTGGACAGTCTGTGGTGCAACGTGGCGTTGGTGGATGGAGCGAGACATGATGTCCCAGATGTGCTCAATTGGATTCAGGTCTGGGGAATGGGCGGGCCAGTCCATAGCATCAATGCCTTCGTCTTGCAGGAACTGCTGACACACTCCAGCGACATGAGGTCTAGCATTGTCTTGCATTAGGAGGAACCCAGGGCCAACCGCACCAGCATATGGTCTCACAAGGGGTCGGAGGATCTCATCTCGGTACCTAATGGCAGTCAGGCTACCTCTGGTGAGGCCCCCCAAAGAAATGCCACCCCACACCATTACTGACCCACTGCCAAACCGGTCATGCTGGAGGATGTTGCAGGCAGCAGAATGTTCTCCTTGGCATCTCCAGACTCTGTCACGTCTGTCACATGTGCTCATTAAGAACCTGCTTTCATCTGTGAAGAACACAGGGCGCCAGTGGCGAATTTGCCAATCTTGGTGTTCTCTGGCAAATGCCAAACTTCCTGCATGGTGTTGAGCTGTAAGCACAACCCCCACCTGTGGACGTTGGGCCCTCATACCACCCTCATGGAGTCTGTTTCTGATCGTTTGAGTAGACACATGCACATTTGTGGCTTGCTGGAGGTCATTTTGCAGGGCTCTGGCAGTGCTCCTCCTGTTCCTCCTTGCACAAAGGTGGAGGTAGCGGTCCTGCTGCTGGGTTGTTGCCCTCCTATGGCCTCCTCCACATCTCCTGATGCTCTGGACACTACGCTGACAGACACAGCAAACCTTCTTGCCACAGCTCGCATTGATGTGCCATCCTGGATGAGCTGCACTACCTGAGCCATTTGTGTGGGTTGTAGACTCCGTCTCATGCTACCACTAGAGTGAAAGCACCACCAACTTTCAAAAGTGACCAAAACATCAGCCAGAAAGCATAGGAGCTGAGAAGTGGTCTGTGGTCACCACCTGTTCCATTTGCACAACAGCATGTGAAATTGATTGTCAATCAGTGTTGCTTCCTAAGTGGACAGTTTGATTTCACAGAAGTGTGATTGACTTGGAGTTACATTGTGTTGTTTAAGTGTTCCCTTTATTTTTTTGAGCAGTGTACATTTTTTTCTATGACATTTTTTGGTTCACTCGTCATCTTCTATTTATTTATTTGAGTAATACTTATTTATTTTAGCAATGACATACCATTGAAGATTAAAAACATATACCTTAACAAAAGTGCAAAGATGTAATGAAAATTAGCACATCCAACGCATAAGGACACACACAGTGCCCGTGATCGGTAGCTATATAGTTGTATTCTCGAGTTTGTCTCATTTGCACACTTTTCATCTTTATTGGGTGTGTATGGAGATAGTGATGCAGCATCAACATAGGCTCACATAGAGAGATTCAGGGGGGGGGGGGGGGGGCACAAAGGCACGTGTCCCTCCTGTCATTTAGGAAAATATCTATTTTAAATTATTTGATGCGCACATCAGCACTGGGGAGGGGGCGCGCTGGGGAGGGGGGATGGCACTCAAAGGTCTTGTTAATAATGACTCCAAAGACTCAAGAACAAGGATAAATGTACACACGACCGAAACATTGAGCTGGAGTCCATATTAATAGACCTGTGAGTGCCATCCGCCTTTGGATTGAATGTGTTGGTCTTTGGACTGAGAGAGCGATAAAGAGAGAAAGAGATTAAGTAGAAATGTGCGTCAGACTATTTTTGCTGGTTTAGGTTCTTATACATTTTCAGTTTTGGTTTTGTATTCGGTTTTGTATTTCGGTCGTGACTGGTTTTGGTTTTATACTTTTAACAAAAATTGACAAAACAGTTACAATAATACAATATAATGTGGGCTTTTCTGTGACCCTAGAGTATTATTAACCTTAATAACATTAATTTCCCCTCATTTCCAGTCACTTTTGACCAACTCACAACTCACAACAGAGCAGTGGCACAAACACACGGCAGTTTATAGCACATCTAAGAAATATTGCCACACTGCAGTGGCAGAAATTAAAAGTGGACTCTCCCTTCCACTCTTATGTTGGAAATTAAAAAAGATATGCACAGACCAAGCACTTCAGTGACAGAGACTTCCAGATTTATGGCTGAACTGCTTGGTTTGTTTCTTTAGGCCCCCACAAAATCATTTTTTGGAAGGACTACCTCTGATCACTAAGGAGGAGGTTGATGATGAGGGTATTAATTACATTATAATCATTGACCTCACAAATGGAGCAGATGCCTTCATAAACATTGTCAGGATGTGGGTAAAAATAATTCCACACCCAAGCGGTGGCTTTTTTGCTCTTGTGCCCAGGCATCACAATAGCTTTCTTTTTATCACAGGCAAAAACTGCAGCCACTGGTGGTTGACTTACACAAACAACATCATCAACATCCACACATCAGTGTCAGATAGTAGTAGTACACACATATGCCTATATATAGCCTCATCGTGTTCCACTTCCACACAAGCATCTTCAATTTCTATTATGTCCTCATACTTGTACTGCTCCCCTCATGTGCAGATGGTGCAGAAATGGTGGAAGAAAGCAAAAGAGTCTTCTCTATAAGGACAGTGTAAGAAATGTCATACTTACACATAGCTAACGTGAATTATTTTTCTTTTTTTCCTTTTTTTTGCTGACAGATATGGAGTCACACTGTGAACGCAGTGGATGGACACAGCACAGCCATTTACATAGACACAGTGACAGCAGCCCAGTTATTTAGATGGACACAGTGATAGCAGCACAGCTCCTTAGATAGACACAGTGACAGCAGCACAGTCACTTATGTACACAGTGACAGCACTTGTATTCTACAAAGCCACTTGGATGCCCTGTTCTGGGCAGCCCCCATCATGCGTTCGCAGCCTGTTGCAGTTTTGCTAAAATAACAAAACTGCAACTGAAGCTGAATAAGGTCATTAGTAAATATTGTTTTGAAATCTCTTTTATAAAATGTATTTAATGTACAATTAACAATTTGACTACAAATAGACAAAAAAAGATCAACATAATGTATATTTTCTATTCTTTTCAGGTTACTCTTTTGCAGAGTAGGAGCAGAGCGATTTTGCACCCTGTGCTGGCCTCACCCCCTGAACACATGACATAATGTAATACCAAAGGGGCGGGCTGCTGACAGTAGGAAGTACAACAGTGTCAGGAGCATCTTTAGGATGATCCTGGTGGCTCTGCAGTAGCGATACAGGTGTGATGATACAGATGCATGTAAAACTGTAGGAAGAGCTGAGGAAATAAAGTGCTTGATTCTGGTTCTGTTCCTCAGATGAAATAGTAATGATTTAATCATCGCTGACACCTGCAGCCGGATGTAATGCTTCCCAAGTCCGGTGGCCATGCAGGATGCCGGACAAATTCTGACTTATTTTAAAGGGGCAATCACTTTCAAGGCACGGTTTTGCCTTGTAAGTGATTGCCCCTTTAAAAATACGTCCGCGTTCGGCTGGCATCCCGCACGGTCTCCAGACTCAGGCAGCATTACATTCTGCCTCTGATCTTTAAGTGTTAAGTGAAAATCCAGGACAACACAAACATTCCCCACATGATCAGCATTTTGCAACTCCAAACAGCTAAGTCCAGAAGCATTAGTTAAATGTATTTAGTCTAACGACATTGGGGGTAATTCTGAGTTGATCGCAGCAGGAACTTTGTTAGCAGTTGGGCAAAATCATGTGCACTGCAGGGGCGGCAGATATAACATGTGCAGAGAGAGTTAGATTTGGGTGTGGTGTGTTCAATCTGCAATCTAAATTGCAGTGTAAAAATAAAGCAGCCAGTATTTACCTTGCACAGAAACAAAATAACCCACCCAAATCTAACTCTCTCTGCACGTTACATCTGCCCCACCTGCAGTGCACATGGTTTTGCCCAACTGCTAACAAAGTTCCTGCTGCGATCAACTCAGAATTACCCCCCTTATCTTTAGTAGTGGCATGGTGCAGCACGTGTAAACCCAACAGAGAGCTCTACTGCACTTAGCTGATGTTCTTCTGGAGGTCCGATGGGATGCCATTATACAGTGAAAATTGTCCTTTATTTTATTTATAGCTGAGTCAGACAGAGCTAGAATACATTTGACCGTCTCTACAGGCTCCTGGGCTCAGTATGACAGAGTACAACACTGTCTAGTATTGATATGAAGACCCTTCTGTGATGGACACACCCATCTTGTAATGCACTATATGGTTGTACTAAGTGATGAGCGGGTTCGGTTCCTCGGAATCCGAACCCCCCGAACTTCACCCATTTTGCACGGTTCCGAGGCAGACTCGGATCCTCCCGCCTTGCTCAGTTAACCCGAGCGCACCCGAACGTCATCATCCCGCTGTCGTATTCTCGCGAGATTCATATTCTATATAAGGAGCCGCGCATCGCCGCCATTTTCACTCGTGCATTGGAGATGATAGGGAGAGGACGTGCAGCGTTTTCTCAGTTGTGTTCAGTGTGCTGCAAATATCTGTGCTCAGTGTGCTGCAAATATCTGTGCTCAGTGTGCTTGCAAATATCTGTGCTCAGTGTTCTGAAAATATCTACATTCTCTGCCTGAAAAACGCTCCATATCTGTGCTCAGTGTGCTGCAAATATCTGTGCTCAGTGTGCTTTATTGTGGGGACTGGGGACCACCAGTATTATATAGTAGGAGGACAGTGCAGTGACCACCAGTATTATACGTTCTCTGCCTGAAAAACGCTCCATATCTGTGCTGCATTGTAGTATATAGTAGGAGGACAGTGCATAATTTTGCTGACCAGTGACCACCAGTATATATAGCAGTACAGTACAGTAGGCCACTGCTCTACCTACCTCTGTGTCGTCAAGTATACTATCCATCCATACCTGTGGTGCATTTTAGTTGTTGTGCGCAGTATATATAGTAGGAGGACAGTGCATAATTTTGCTGACCACCAGTATATAATATATAGCAGTACGGTACAGTAGGCCACTGCTCTACCTACCTCTGTGTCATCAAGTATACTATCCATCCATACCTGTGGTGCATTTTAGTTGTTGTGCGCAGTATATATAGTAGGAGGACAGTGCATAAAAAATGGAGAACAAAAATGTGGAGGGTAAAATAGGGAAAGATCAAGACCCACTTCCACCTCGTGCTGAAGCTGCTGCCACTAGTCATGGCCGAGATGATGAAATGCCATCAACGTCGTCTGCCAAGGTCGATGCCCAATGTCATAGTAGAGAGCATGTAAAATCCAAAAAACAAAAGTTCAGTAAAATGACCCAAAAATCGAAATTAAAGCGTCTGAGGAGAAGCGTAAACTTGCCAATATGCCATTTACGACACGGAGTGGCAAGGAACGGCTGAGGCCCTCTCCCATGTTCCTCATGACTAGTGGGTCAGCTTCACATGAGGATGGAAGCACTCATCCTCCCGCTAGAAAAATGAAAAGACTTAAGCTGGCTAAAGCACAGCAAAGAACTGTGCATTCTTCTAAATCACAAATCCCCAAGGAGAGTCCAATTGTGTCGGTTGCGATGCCTGACCTTCCAAACACTGGACGGGAAGAGGTGGCGCCTTCCACCATTTGCACGCCCCCTGCAAGTGCTGGAAGGAGCACCCGCAGTCCAGTTCCTGATAGTCAAATTGAAGATGTCACTGTTGAAGTACACCAGGATGAGGATATGGGTGTTGCTAGCGCTGAGGAGGAAATTGACAAGGAGGATTCTGATGGTGAGGTGGTTTGTTTAAGTCAGGCACCCGGGGAGACACCTGTTGTCCGTGGGACGAATATGGCCATTGACATGCCTGGTCAAATTACAAAAAAAATCACCTCGTCGGTGTGGAATTATTTTAACAGAAATGCGGACAACATTTGTCAAGCCATGTGTTGCCTTTGTCAAGCTGTAATAAGTAGGGGTAAGGACGTTAACCACCTAGGAACATCCTCCCTTATACGTCGCCTGGAGCGCATTCATCAGAAGTCATTGACAAGTTCAAAAACTTTGGGTGACAGCGGAAGCAGTCCACTGACAACTAAATCCCTTCCTCTTGTAACCAAGCTCCTGCAAACCACACCACCAACTCCCTCAGTGTCAATTTCCTCCTTAGACAGGAAAAACAATAGTCCTGCAGGCCATGTCACTGTCAAGTCTGACGAGTCCTCTCCTGCCTGGGATTCCTCCGATGCATCCTTGAGTGTAACGCCTACTGCTGCTGGCGCTGCTGTTGTTGCAGCTGGGAGTCGATCGTCATCCCAGAGGGGAAGTCGGAAGACCACTTTTACTACTTCCAGTAAGTTATTGACTGTCCAACAGTCCTTTGCGAGGAAGATGAAATATCACAGCAGTCATCCTGCTGCAAAGCGGATAACTCAGGCCTTGGCAGCCTGGGTGGTGTTAAACGTGTTTCCGGTATCCACCGTTAATTCACAGGGAACTAGAGTATTGCTTGAGGTACTGTGTCCCCGGTACCAAATACCATCTAGGTTCCACTTCTCTAGGCAGGCGATACCGAGAATGTACACAGACGTCAGAAAAAGAGTCACCAGTGTCCTAAAAAATGCAGTTGTACCCAATGTCCACTTAACCACGGACATGTGGACAAGTGGACCAGGGCAGACTCAGGACTATATGACTGTGACAGCCCACTGGGTAGATGTATTGCCTCCTGCAGCAAGAACAGCAGCGGCGGCACCAGTAGCAGCATCTCGCAAACGCCAACTCGTTCCTAGGCAGGCTACGCTTTGTATCACCGTTTTTCAGAAGAGGCACACAGCTGACAACCTCTTACGGAAACTGAGGAACATCATCGCAGAATGGCTTACCCCAATTGGACTCTCCTGGGGATTTGTGCCATCGGACAACGCCACCAATATTGTGCGTGCATTACATGTGGGCAAATTCCAGCACGTCCCATGTTTTGCACATACATTGAATTTGGTGGTGCAGAATTATTTAAAAAACGACAGGGGCGTGCAAGAGATGCTGTCGGTGGCCCGAACAATTGCGGGCCACTTTCGGCATTCAGCCACCCCGTGCCGAAGACTGGAGCACCAGCAAACACTCCTGAACCTGCCCCGCCATCATCTGAAGCAAGAGGCGGGTAACGAGGCGGAATTCAACCCTCTATATGCTTCAGAGGATGGAGGAGCAGCAAAAGGCCATTCAAGCCTATACAGCTACCTACGATATAGGCAAAGGAGGGGGAATGCACCTGACTCAAGTACAGTGGAGAATGATTTCAACGTTGTGCAAGGTTCTGCAACCCTTTGAACTTGCCACACGTGAAGTCAGTTCAGACACTGCCAGCCTGAGTCAGGTCATTCCCCTCATCAGGCTTTTGCAGAAGAAGCTGGAGGGATTGAAGGAGGAGCTAAAACGGAGCGATTCCGCTAGGCATGTGGGACTTGTGGATGGAGCCCTTAATTCGCTTAACCAGGATTCACGGGTGGTCAATCTGTTGAAATCAGAGCACTACATTTTGGCCACCGTGCTCGATCCTAGGTTTAAAGCCTACGTTGGATCTCTCTTTCCGGCAGACACAAGTCTGCAGAGGTTCAAAGACCTGCTGGTGAGACACTTGTCAAGTCAAGCGTAATGTGACCCGTCAACAGCTCCTCCTTCACATTCTCCCGCAACTGGGGCTGCGAGGAAAAGGCTACGAATTCCGAGCCCATCCGGTGGCGGTGATGCAGGGCAGTCTGGAGCGAGTGCTGACATCTGGTCCGGACTGAAGGACCTGCCAACAATTACTGACATGTCGTCTACTGTCACTGCATATGATTCTGTCACCATTGAAAGAATGGTGGAGGATTATATGAGTGACCGCATCCAAGTAGGCATGTCAGACAGTCCGTACGTATGCTGGCAGGAAAAAGAGGCAATTTGAGGCCCTTGCAGAAACTGGCATTATTCTACCTAAGTTGCCCCCCTTCCCGTGTGTACTCCGAAAGAGTGTTTAGTGCAGCCGCTCACCTTGTCAGCAATTGGCGTACGAGGTTACTTCCACAAAATGTGGAGAAGATGATGTTCATCAAAATGAATTATAATCAATTCCTCCGTGGAGACATTCACCAGCAATTGCCTCCAGAAAGTACACAGGGACCTGAAATGGTGGATTCCAGTGGGGACGAATTAATAATCTGTGAGGAGGGCAATGTACACAGTGAAAGGGGTGAGGAATCGGACGATGAGGAGGAGGTGGACATCTTGCCTCTGTAGAGCCAGTTTGTGCAAGGAGAGATTGATTGCTTCTTTTTTGGTTGGGGCCCAAACCAACCAGTCATTTCAGTCACAGTCCCTGTCGTGTGGCAGACCCTGTCGCTGAAATGATGGGTTTGTTAAAGTGTTTATAAAACATAAGGGTGGGTGGGAGGGCCAAAGGACAATTCCATCTTGCACCTCTTTTTTCTTTCATTTTTCTTTGCATCATGTGCTGTTTGGGGACTATTTTTTGAAGTGCCATCCTGTCTGACACTGCAGTGCCACTCCTAGATGGGCCAGGTGTTTGTGTCGTCCACTTGGGTCGCTTAGCTTAGCCATCCAGCGACCTTGGTGCACCTCTTTTTTTCTTTGCATCATGTGCTGTTTGGGGACTATTTTTTGAAGTGCCATCCTGCCTGACACTGCAGTGCCACTCCTAGATGGGCCAGGTGTTTGTGTCGGCCACTTGGGTCACTTAGCTTAGTCATCCAACGACCTCGGTGCAAATTTTAGGACTAAAAATAATATTGTGAGGTGTGAGGTGTTCAGAATAGACTGGAAATGAGTGGAAATTATGGTTATTGAGGTTAATTATACTATGGGATCAAAATGACCCCCAAATTCTATGATTTAAGCTGTTTTTGAGGGGTTTTTGTAAAAAAACACCCGAATCCAAAACACACCCGAATCCGACAAAAATTTTTCAGGGAGGTTTTGCCAAAACGCGTCCGAATCCAAAACACGGCCGCGGAACCGAATCCAAAACCAAAACACAAAACCCGAAAAATGTCCGGTGCACATGACTAGTTGTACTCAATGAATTTTGTATGGCTGGAATTTTTGGGTGTGGTATTGAAGGTCGACCACACTTAGGTGGACAGTGTCTAGGTCGACCACTATTGGTCGACAGTAACTAGGTCGACAGGGATTCTAGGTCGACATGGTCTAGGTCGACAGGTCAAAAGGTCGACATGAGTTTATCTTTTTTTGTGTAGTTTCACCGTACAGTGACAGAGAACCAAGTGACACGGTTACTGACATTATATGCATCTCTGTGAGGGTCTGCGTAAATTCCAAAGATTCCTCAGCCGCAAACACCAAATCCTTATATGAACATACTGTAGATATACTGTTTCATGTGAAAATGCAAGGCTGGACTGGCCATCTGGTACTTCTGGCAAATACACAGCTCTGGCTACGCAGAGTGGGGCTCGCCGAGCAACACAGACTCCAAGCTCTCTGCTTGGCTGCCCTCCTACCCACGGCCGGGATACAGATAGATGAGGGCATACCACGAGGCCAGGCCCCCCTGGGTCATGACATGCTCCCGTGAGCCTGGGCTGTGCCCCACTTGTCACTCTTTACGGCCCCAGTCTGTCCCTGTGAACATGTGCAGTGTAAATGATGTTCCCCCAATTCAACATCATCTTTGTTTCCTAGAAATCAACACTTCATGATACCATCACCATAGTAACAAGCTGCCTAATGAAAAGCTACAATATACAGGAAAAGTTATATAATATAGCTGGAGCACTATTCCAAAGTCATGTCCTAAATTATAAATACATACCTGCCAACATTAAAAAAATCCAAAACAGGGACTCCCGTGCATGACTTCTTCAGCACAGTACCTGCTCTCATAGGTGGCCGTGTAACAGGAGATGCCGAAGCAACTGACAGTGCGGCAGGCTGAAGATAGAACATATGGGAAAAGACAATGGGCCGATAACAAGTTTTACCGCTGTGTTACTGCTTAGTACATCCCGCCCTTTCACTGCTACCTCAGTATCATTGACACTTACTACCCCCTCGCCGACCTTCTGCACTTTTGTGACCCGAGGTCACAAAAGCACACAGCCAAAGATTGCGCAGTGAGAAAGCGGCACAATGGACCTCACTTTCATAGAAAGAAGATGGCATTTCTTCTGGTAGGCAAGCTCTGAAAACTTGAAGTTTTCAGAGTTAGCTGTATATTAGCATACCTCCCAACATGACCCTCTCCAGGAGGAACAGAATGCTCTGCTCCTGGACTTCCCTCTTAATTTATGATTGCCATCACCTGTGCGGAAACACCTTTCTTATCCATTAACCTGTTCAACACAGATGACAACAATCCTAAATTAAGAGGAAATTCCAGGAGCAGAGCATTTTGTCCCTTCTGGTGAGGGTCATTTTGGGAGGTATGTATTAGGAATATAATTAGGCTTACCGTACTATCCCTTTAAACTAGTGATGAGCGGGTTCGGTTCCTCGGAATCCGAACCCGCCCGAACTTCATGTTTTTTTACACGGGTCCGAGCGACTCGGATCTTCCCGCCTTGCTCGGTTAACCCGAGCGCGCCCGAACGTCATCATCCCGCTGTCGGATTCTCGCGAGGCTCGGATTCTATCGCGAGACTCGGATTCTATATAAGGAGCCGCGCGTCGCCGCCATTTTCACACGTGCATTGAGATTCATAGGGAGAGGACGTGGCTGGCGTCCTCTCCGTTTATAGAGAAGAGAGTGAGACAGTAGAGAGAGACACAGTAGTAATTTTGGGGAGCATTAGGAGGAGTACTAGTTACTTGCTGAAGTGATAGATAGTGTGACTGTATATTATCTGACTTGTGGGGGAGACACTGACAGTGGGGAGCAGTTAGAGTCTGAGAGCAGGACTCAGGAGTACATATAACGTACAGTGCACACTTTTGCTGCCAGAGTGCCACACTGCCATTGTGACCACACTGACCACCAGTATAATATATATTGTGATTGTCTGCTTAGGAGTACTACTTGCAAGTTGCTGATAGTGTGACCAGTGACCTGACCACCAGTCACCACCTGTTTAATATATATATATATATATATATATATATAATTGTATATAATATATATATAATATTGTATACCACCTACCCGTGGTTTTTTTTTTTCTTTCTTCTTTATACATACTACTATAGTAGCTTACTGTAGCAGTCTGTGGTGCTGCTGAGCTGACTGTGTCCAGCAGGTCCGTCATCAGTCATTACATAATAAATATATATACCTGTCCGGCTGCAGTACTAGTGATATTATATATATATATATATATTGATTTCATCTCATTATCATCCAGTCTATATTAGCAGCAGACACAGTACGGTAGTCCACGGCTGTAGCTACCTCTGTGTCGGCAGTCGCTCGTCCATCCATAATTGTATACCACCTACCCGTGGTTTTTTTTTTTCTTTCTTCTTTATACATACTACTATAGTAGCTTACTGTAGCAGTCTGCGGTGCTGCTGAGCTGACAGTGTCCAGCAGGTCCGTCATCAGTCATTACATAATAAATATATATACCTGTCCGGCTGCAGTACTAGTGATATTATATATATATATATTGATTTCATCTCATTATCATCCAGTCTATATTAGCAGCAGACACAGTACGGTAGTCCATGGCTGTAGCTACCTCTGTGTCGGCAGTCGCTCGTCCATCCATAATTGTATACCACCTACCCGTGGTTTTTTTTTTCTTTCTTCTTTATACATACTACTATAGTAGCTTACTGTAGCAGTCTGCGGTGCTGCTGAGCTGACAGTGTCCAGCAGGTCCGTCATCAGTCATTACATAATAAATATATATACCTGTCCGGCTGCAGTACTAGTGATATTATATATATATATATTGATTTCATCTCATTATCATCCAGTCTATATTAGCAGCAGACACAGTACGGTAGTCCACGGCTGTAGCTACCTCTGTGTCGGCAGTCGCTCGTCCATCCATAATTGTATACCACCTACCCGTGGTTTTTTTCTTTTCTTTCTTCTTTATACATACTACTATAGTAGCTTACTGTAGCAGTCTGCGGTGCTGCTGAGCTGACAGTGTCCAGCAGGTCCGTCATCAGTCATTACATAATAAATATATATACCTGTCCGGCTGCAGTACTAGTGATATTATATATATATATATATTGATTTCATCTCATTATCATCCAGTCTATATTAGCAGCAGACACAGTACGGTAGTCCACGGCTGTAGCTACCTCTGTGTCGGCAGTCGCTCGTCCATCCATAATTGTATACCACCTACCCGTGGTTTTTTTTTTCTTTCTTCTTTATACATACTACTATAGTAGCTTACTGTAGCAGTCTGCGGTGCTGCTGAGCTGACAGTGTCCAGCAGGTCCGTCATCAGTCATTACATAATAAATATATATACCTGTCCGGCTGCAGTACTAGTGATATTATATATATATATATATATATATATATTGATTTCATCTCATTATCATCCAGTCTATATTAGCAGCAGACACAGTACGGTAGTCCACGGCTGTAGCTACCTCTGTGTCGGCAGTCGCTCGTCCATCCATAATTGTATACCACCTACCCGTGTTTTTTTTTTCTTTCTTCTTTATACATACTACTATAGTAGCTTACTGTAGCAGTCTGCGGTGCTGCTGAACTGACAGTGTCCAGCAGGTCCGTCATCAGTCATTACATAATAAATATATATACCTGTCCGGCTGCAGTACTAGTGATATTATATATATATATATATTGATTTCATCTCATTATCATCCAGTCTATATTAGCAGCAGACACAGTACGGTAGTCCACGGCTGTAGCTACCTCTGTGTCGGCAGTCGCTCGTCCATCCATAATTGTATACCACCTACCCGTGGTTTTTTTTTTTTCTTTCTTCTTTATACATACTACTATAGTAGCTTACTGTAGCAGTCTGCGGTGCTGCTGAGCTGACTGTGTCCAGCAGGTCCGTCATCAGTCATTACATAATAAATATATCTACCTGTCCGGCTGCAGTACTAGTGATATTATATATATATATATATTGATTTCATCTCATTATCATCCAGTCTATATTAGCAGCAGACACAGTACGGTAGTCCACGGCTGTAGCTACCTCTGTGTCGGCAGTCGCTCGTCCATCCATAATTGTATACCACCTACCCGTGGTTTTTTTCTTTTCTTTCTTCTTTATACATACTACTATAGTAGCTTACTGTAGCAGTCTGCGGTGCTGCTGAGCTGACAGTGTCCAGCAGGTCCGTCATCAGTCATTACATAATAAATATATATACCTGTCCGGCTGCAGTACTAGTGATATTATATATATATATATTGATTTCATCTCATTATCATCCAGTCTATATTAGCAGCAGACACAGTACGGTAGTCCACGGCTGTAGCTACCTCTGTGTCGGCAGTCGCTCGTCCATCCATAATTGTATACCACCTACCCGTGGTTTTTTTTTTTCTTTCTTCTTTATACATACTACTATAGTAGCTTACTGTAGCAGTCTGCGGTGCTGCTGAGCTGACAGTGTCCAGCAGGTCCGTCATCAGTCATTACATAATAAATATATATACCTGTCTGGCTGCAGTACTAGTGTGATATAATATATATTGATTTCATCTCATTATCATCCAGTCTATATTAGCAGCAGACACAGTACGGTAGTCCACGGCTGTAGCTACCTCTGTGTCGGCAGTCGCTCGTCCATCCATAAGTATACTAGTATCCATCCATCTCCATTGTTTACCTGAGGTGCCTTTTAGTTGTGCCTATTAAAATATGGAGAACAAAAATGTTGAGGTTCCAAAATTAGGGAAAGATCAAGATCCACTTCCACCTCGTGCTGAAGCTGCTGCCACTAGTCATGGCCGAGACGATGAAATGCCAGCAACGTCGTCTGCCAAGGCCGATGCCCAATGTCATAGTACAGAGCATGTAAAATCCAAAACACCAATTATCAGTAAAAAAAGGACTCCAAAATCTAAAATAAAATTGTCGGAGGAGAAGCGTAAACTTGCCAATATGCCATTTACCACACGGAGTGGCAAGGAACGGCTGAGGCCCTGGCCTATGTTCATGGCTAGTGGTTCAGCTTCACATGAGGATGGAAGCACTCAGCCTCTCGCTAGAAAACTGAAAAGACTCAAGCTGGCAAAAGCACCGCAAAGAACTGTGCGTTCTTCGAAATCCCAAATCCACAAGGAGAGTCCAATTGTGTCGGTTGCGATGCCTGACCTTCCCAACACTGGACGTGAAGAGCATGCGCCTTCCACCATTTGCACGCCCCCTGCAAGTGCTGGAAGGAGCACCCGCAGTCCAGTTCCTGATAGTCAGATTGAAGATGTCAGTGTTGAAGTACACCAGGATGAGGAGGATATGGGTGTTGCTGGCGCTGGGGAGGAAATTGACAAGGAGGATTCTGATGGTGAGGTGGTTTGTTTAAGTCAGGCACCCGGGGAGACACCTGTTGTCCGTGGGAGGAATAGGGCCGTTGACATGCCTGGTGAAAATACCAAAAAAATCAGCTCTTCGGTGTGGAAGTATTTCACCAGAAATGCGGACAACATTTGTCAAGCCGTGTGTTGCCTTTGTCAAGCTGTAATAAGTAGGGGTAAGGACGTTAACCACCTCGGAACATCCTCCCTTATACGTCACCTGCAGCGCATTCATAATAAGTCAGTGACAAGTTCAAAAACTTTGGGCGACAGCGGAAGCAGTCCACTGACCAGTAAATCCCTTCCTCTTGTAACCAAGCTCACGCAAACCACCCCACCAACTCCCTCAGTGTCAATTTCCTCCTTCCCCAGGAATGCCAATAGTCCTGCAGGCCATGTCACTGGCAATTCTGACGAGTCCTCTCCTGCCTGGGATTCCTCCGATGCATCCTTGCGTGTAACGCCTACTGCTGCTGGCGCTGCTGTTGTTGCTGCTGGGAGTCGATGGTCATCCCAGAGGGGAAGTCGTAAGCCCACTTTTACTACTTCCACCAAGCAATTGACTGTCCAACAGTCCTTTGCGAGGAAGATGAAATATCACAGCAGTCATCCTGTTGCAAAGCGGATAACTGAGGCCTTGACAACTATGTTGGTGTTAGACGTGCGTCCGGTATCCGCCGTTAGTTCACAGGGAACTAGACAATTTCTTGAGGTAGTGTGCCCCCGTTACCAAATACCATCTAGGTTCCACTTCTCTAGGCAGGCGATACCGAGAATGTACACGGACGTCAGAAAAAGAGTCACCAGTGTCCTAAAAAATGCAGTTGTACCCAATGTCCACTTAACCACGGACATGTGGACAAGTGGAGCAGGGCAGGGTCAGGACTATATGACTGTGACAGCCCACTGGGTAGATGTATGGACTCCCGCCGCAAGAACAGCAGCGGCGGCACCAGTAGCAGCATCTCGCAAACGCCAACTCTTTCCTAGGCAGGCTACGCTTTGTATCACCGGTTTCCAGAATACGCATACAGCTGAAAACCTCTTACGGCAACTGAGGAAGATCATCGCGGAATGGCTTACCCCAATTGGACTCTCCTGTGGATTTGTGGCATCGGACAACGCCAGCAATATTGTGTGTGCATTAAATATGGGCAAATTCCAGCACGTCCCATGTTTTGCACATACCTTGAATTTGGTGGTGCAGAATTTTTTAAAAAACGACAGGGGCGTGCAAGAGATGCTGTCGGTGGCCAGAAGAATTGCGGGACACTTTCGGCGTACAGGCACCACGTACAGAAGACTGGAGCACCACCAAAAACGCCTGAACCTGCCCTGCCATCATCTGAAGCAAGAAGTGGTAACGAGGTGGAATTCAACCCTATATATGCTTCAGAGGGTGGAGGAGCAGCAAAAGGCTATTCAAGCCTATACAATTGAGCACGATATAGGAGGTGGAATGTACCTGTCTCAAGCGCAGTGGAGAATGATTTCAACGTTGTGCAAGGTTCTGCAACCTTTTGAACTTGCCACACGTGAAGTCAGTTCAGACACTGCCAGCCTGAGTCAGGTCATTCCCCTCATCAGGCTTTTGCAGAAGAAGCTGGAGGCATTGAAGGAGGAGCTAAAAGGGAGCGATTCCGCTAGGCATGTGGGACTTGTGGATGGAGCCCTTAATTCGCTTAACAAGGATTCACGGGTGGTCAATCTGTTGAAATCAGAGCACTACATTTTGGCCACCGTGCTCGATCCTAGATTTAAAACCTACCTTGGATCTCTCTTTCCGGCAGACACAAGTCTGCTGGGGTTCAAAGACCTGCTGGTGACAAAATTGTCAAGTCAAGCGGAACGCGACCTGTCAACATCTCCTCCTTCACATTCTCCCGCAACTGGGGGTGCGAGGAAAAGGCTCAGAATTCCGAGCCCACCCGCTGGCGGTGATGCAGGGCAGTCTGGAGCGACTGCTGATGCTGACATCTGGTCCGGACTGAAGGACCTGACAACGATTACGGACATGTCGTCTACTGTCACTGCATATGATTCTCTCACCATTGAAAGAATGGTGGAGGATTATATGAGTGACCGCATCCAAGTAGGCACGTCAGACAGTCCGTACTTATACTGGCAGGAAAAAGAGGCAATTTGGAGGCCCTTGCACAAACTGGCTTTATTCTACCTAAGTTGCCCTCCCACAAGTGTGTACTCCGAAAGAGTGTTTAGTGCCGCCGCTCACCTTGTCAGCAATCGGCGTACGAGGTTACTTCCAGAAAATGTGGAGAAGATGATGTTCATTAAAATGAATTATAATCAATTCCTCCGTGGAGACATTGACCAGCAGCAATTGCCTCCACAAAGTACACAGGGAGCTGAGATGGTGGATTCCAGTGGGGACGAATTGATAATCTGTGAGGAGCGGGATGTACACGGTGATATATCGGAGGATGATGATGAGGTGGACATCTTGCCTCTGTAGAGCCAGTTTGTGCAAGGAGAGATTAATTGCTTCTTTTTCGGTGGGGGTCCAAACCAACCCGTCATTTCAGTCACAGTCGTGTGGCAGACCCTGTCACTGAAATGATGGGTTGGTTAAAGTGTGCATGTCCTGTTTATACAACATAAGGGTGGGTGGGAGGGCCCAAGGACAATTCCATCTTGCACCTCTTTTTTCTTTAATTTTTCTTTGCGTCATGTGCTGTTTGGGGAGTGTTTTTTGGAAGGGCCATCCTGCGTGACACTGCAGTGCCACTCCTAGATGGGCCAGGTGTTTGTGTCGGCCACTAGGGTCGCTTATCTTACTCACACAGCTACCTCATTGCGCCTCTTTTTTTCTTTGCGTCATGTGCTGTTTGGGGAGTGTTTTTTGGAAGGGCCATCCTGCGTGACACTGCAGTGCCACTCCTAGATGGGCCCGGTGTTTGTGTCGGCCACTAGGGTCGCTTATCTTAGTCACACAGCTACCTCATTGCGCCTCTTTTTTTCTTTGCGTCATGTGCTGTTTGGGGAGTGTTTTTTGGAAGGGCCATCCTGCGTGACACCGCAGTGCCACTCCTAGATGGGCCCGGTGTTTGTGTCGGCCACTAGGGTCGCTTATCTTACTCACACAGCTACCTCATTGCGCCTCTTTTTTTCTTTGCGTCATGTGCTGTTTGGGGAGTGTTTTTTGGAAGGGCCATCCTGCGTGACACTGCAGTGCCACTCCTAGATGGGCCCGGTGTTTGTGTCGGCCACTAGGGTCGCTTATCTTACTCACACAGCTACCTCATTGCGCCTCTTTTTTTCTTTGCGTCATGTGCTGTTTGGGGAGTGTTTTTTGGAAGGGCCATCCTGCGTGACACTGCAGTGCCACTCCTAGATGGGCCAGGTGTTTGTGTCGGCCACTAGGGTCGCTTATCTTACTCACACAGCTACCTCATTGCGCCTCTTTTTTTCTTTGCGTCATGTGCTGTTTGGGGAGTGTTTTTTGGAAGGGCCATCCTGCGTGACACTGCAGTGCCACTCCTAGATGGGCCCGGTGTTTGTGTCGGCCACTAGGGTCGCTTATCTTACTCACACAGCTACCTCAGTGCAAATTTTAGGACTAAAAATAATATTGTGAGGTGTGAGGTATTCAGAATAGACTGAAAATGAGTGGAAACTATGGTTTTTGAGGTTAATAATACTTTGGGATCAAAATGACCCCCAAATTCTATGATTTAAGCTATTTTTTAGGGTTTTTTGAAAAAAACACCCGAATCCAAAACACACCCGAATCCGACAAAAAAAATTCGGTGAGGTTTTGCCAAAACGCGGTCGAACCCAAAACACGGCCGCGGAACCGAACCCAAAACCAAAACACAAAACCCGAAAAATTTCAAGTGCACATCTCTACTTTAAACCCGGACACTCATGAATTACTGTACACAGGTCCTGTGGCTGGCTGACTTCAAGCCTGAATTTCACCTGGTTTTCATCAGCTACAGAACCTGTGAAATGTGTGTTCTGCATAGTATGGTAAGCCTAAATATAATGAATGAGCTCAATACTTAAAACATACAGAAACTAGTGTTTCCACAAGTGTAACAGGCCCATAAGATACGGGGAATAGGCCTCTAACTACAAGAGCAATTCAGTATTGTTCCAGTGCTGGGATAGCTGCTCCGAAAAAGGGGCTGTCCATATGAGTACCACCATTATTACTTTCACCATAAACTAGTAGCAGTAAAACTATACCCTGCAGGATTTCACTCATCAGCATACCTCCCAACTGTTCCGATTTTCTCGGGACAGTCCCATTTTTGGGGACTGTCCCGCTGTCCTACCCGCGGGCCTATGGCCGGATTATAGGCGGGGCAACAGGGGCGTTTGTCCCGGGGCCCCCACACACTGCTAAAATCTAAATCTAAAATGGAGCAGTGTGCACTCTCCCTTCTCAGTGGCCCAGCTGCTCCTTAACAGTGGCCGCCCAGGAGCTACAACTTATACAGTACGATTGTGAAGTCCTGCGAGACAGTGAGTGACCCAGAGGTGTCCGCAGCTCCCGCAAGATCGGTGTGCTCTTCCTGCTGCTGTCCTGATCGGCGGCTGCTACGGGCCGGCGTGCTCTCTCTGCTTGTGCCCTGATCAGCGGCTGCTAAGGTCCGGTGCACTCTTCCTGCTGATGCCCTGATCACGGGCTCCGTCATCTCCTCTCACTCATCACCCGTGCTGCCTCAGCTTCTCTCCCCTTACTCCCCTGCACCTGTCCTTATGCTGCCATGTGTCCCTGCCACATCACACACCGGGAGGGGGGGGGGTGCTGTTTGAAAGCAATTTTAATAGTGGTGGGGCCCCACAACTTCATTACCCTGGGCCCCCACAAGCCTTAATCTGACCCTGCACGTGCCGCAGTGTCCTGCGGTGGGGGGGGGGGGGGCAGTTGGGAGGCTCAGTCTTTCGCTGCCCTGCTTAGCAGAGCAGTGGTGAATAGACACTGTGACAGGTGACAGGGGGAGGAGCATGCCAGAAGCTCACAGAGCACTGTCCATACCCCCTCAGTGCCAAAAACAGGGGGGCGTGGCTTGCGAGCGCAGCACTCCTGCGAAGCCCCACCCCCTTTTCATCTGACCATGCCCTCTTTTAAAAACAATGTGCGGCTTTGCTGCGCAGATGTCCCTTTTCCCCTACAAGCAATGTTGGGAGGTATGCATCAGTGTTACTGTGTATGTATGAAATGAGCACACGGAAGTGGTCAGAGGGGGAGGAGGGATCTGAAGGATTCCTCTTTGCACACCAGACCACCATCCCATCTTTCAGTTTTCGGAGTTTGACGTATGTACACATTAGTGTATGGGGAAAGGGTGCCACATTGGGACTGTGTTGGGTGCAGGTGATATCAGTGATAGCTCCTGTATTTCAGTAACATTGAATGGGTTAATTACCAAAAACACGCACAGAATACTGCTTCCGCATGTATGACGGTCCTATTTTGCTTGATGAATGGTCCTATTTGACCTAAAGGTCAGTTGAATTTCACACAACTTTATCTAAAAATCTTATTTAAATGACTACATGGCATGCAAATAATTATTTGTTCGATGGACAGATTGGATGCCTTTCATTTAGTGTATCTCCAGTTAATGATTATTGTGTGATTTATTTTATTATAATGTTATAATTACTGCCAGTAACTCAGTGTTTGTTTTTGTGCAATGCAGAGCTACAGGAATTGCACATCTCACGGCATGACCTAAAACAAACAAATGATGCTCTGTGACCTATGTTCTTGTATTTTTAGTCCTGTCTCACATGGTGATTCCACCTGTTAACCATTAAATACTATCCTTTTATCTATAGTTGTTATGAAAGGTGTATTACCTG